>NC_069386.1:107490000-107790000 GCF_027475565.1 Acinonyx jubatus | reverse complement strand
CCACCCAGGTGGCTCCTTCTACTTTTAAGAACACTGGTGGGGAGCCTGAGTGGCTCAGGCTCCTTCTACTTTTAAGAACACTGAGTGGCTCAGTGTCCATCTTTGGCTCAGGTCATGATCTCACAGTTTGTGGGTTTGAGCCCCACGTTGGGCTCTGTGCTGACAGCTCAGAGCCTGGAGCTGCTTTGGATTCTGTGTCTCCCTCTCCCTCTGCCCCTCCCCAGCTCTTGCTCTGTCTCTCTCACTTAAAAATAAGCATTAAAAAAAATTAAAAAAAAAACAAAACACTAGTGATTACATTGGCTCCACCCAGCTAATCCAGAATAATCTCCCTATTATAAGATCAGCTATAAGCACAACTCAGCACAGAAGCCAAATAATCCAAATGAAATGAGCAGAAGATCTGAATAGGCATTTTTGCAAAGAAGACGTACAGATGGCAAATGAATACAGGAAATGATGCTCAACATCACTAATCACCGGGAAATGCAAATCAAAACCACAACAAGATATCACCTTACACCTGTCAGAATGGCTAGAGTCAAAAAGACATGAAATAACAAGTGTTGGTAAGGACGTGGAGAAAAAGAAACCCTCATGCACTTTTTTTTTTTAATTCATTTTTTAAATAGAGATAGTGTGTGCAGGCAGGGGAGGAGGGACAGAGAGAAGAGAGGTGAGAGGAGAGAGAGAATTTTAAGTAGGCTCCACACTCTGCACAGAGCCCAACTTGGGGCTTGATCCCAAAACCTGGGATCATAACCTGAGCCGAAATCAAGAGTCAGGCACTCAACCGACTGAATCACCCACGTGTCTCCCTCACATACTACTATCGGGGGGAATGAAACTGGTGCAGCCACTGTACAAGACAGTATGGAGGTTCCTTTAAAAATGTAAAATATGAATACCAAATGACCCAATAATTCTACTACTGGGTATTTACCCAAAGAAAATGAAAACACTCATTTAAAAAGATATGTGCTCCCCTGTGTTTGTTGCAGCATCATTTACAATACTACCGAGCTACAAAAAAGGGAATGAGATCTTGTCATTCATGACAACATGGATGGATCCAGGGGCTATTATGCTAAGTGAAATAGGTCCAACAGAGAAGACAGATACCATATGATTTCACGTATATGTGGAATTTTAAAAACAAAAAGCAGAAACAGATCATAAATACACAGAACAAACTGATGGTTGCCAGAGGGGAGCGGTGGAGAGAGGTAGGCAACATGGATAGAGGGGAGTGGGAGATACAGGCTTCCACTTATGGAATGAGTAAGTGACAGAGGTAAAAAAGCATGGGGAATATATATAGTCCGTGGTATTGTAACAATGTATGGTGACAGATGGTAGCTACACTTGGGGTGAGCATAAGATACAGACTTGTGAGTCACTGTGTTGTACACCTGAAATTAATGTAACATTGTGTGCCAATTTTTTTAAAGGTCAGCTGATTAGCTGCCTCAATTCCTCTTTGCCAGGAAACCTCTAACATTCACAGGTTCCAGGGATGAAGGCTTAGACATCTTTGGAGGACCACTTTTCTGCGTTCACAACTAGATTTAAATTCTAAAAGTTACATTAAGGCAGCTAGGGCCAGGAGAAGATGATCCCAAAGTGGAGAATGCTGAGAATTAGGAGTACGACCAATAATTGAGTTTAAGCTGAAAGGAACTGCTGAGCAACACATATATATGTTGTAAAATTCTCTTACTGGCGTAAAGCATATATGGTAGATTCAGTATTCAAGACCGATTGAATCAGAAGGAGGCAACTAAGTTTTAGCCATATCATGGCAGGGAAAGATTAAAATATTAGAATAGATTTTATTTTTTTTTCTTTTGTTTTGTGCCAGCCCTAAAAGGGAAATGTTCTTGATTTAATCATAATTTTGAGAAGCTTTGGGTTTAATTTTAATTCTTTGTATTTTTCTTACAGATTTGTACTGCACTTTGAATACTCCTCCTGACATGGAGAGGATTGAGGAACAATTCGCTAACCTGAACATTGTTAAACGTTCCTCGGGGACTACAGAGCCTACTTACCTGCTGGGTATAGATGCATCAAAAACCGTACAAGCAGAAAAAGAAAGCTTGATTGCTGTTTTATGTTCTAACGGATCAATCAGAATCTATGATAAAGAGAGGTTATACATACTACGAGAATTTCGTGGCTATCCTGGGCTTCTCAATGGAGTCAGATTTGCAAATTCTTGTGACAATATATATTCATCATGTACTGACGGCACTGTAAAATGTTGGGATGCTCGATTAGCCAGTGAAAAACCTGTCCAGCTGTTCAAGGGTTACCCTTCCAATATTTTCATTAGTTTTGATATCAGCTGTAATGATCACGTCATTTGCGCTGGTACAGAAAAAGTTGATGATGATGCATTGCTGGTATTTTGGGATGCAAGAATTAATTCTCAGGATTTGTCTACTTCTAAAGACCCACTTGGAGCATATTCAGAGACACACAGTGATGATGTCACTCAAGTACGCTTCCATCCCAGCAATCCCAACATGGTGGTCTCCGGTTCAACTGATGGCCTGGTGAATGTATTTGATATTAGTATTGATAATGAAGAAGATGCACTGGTTACGACCTGTAACTCTGTTTCTTCCGTAAGCTGTATTGGTTGGTCTGGGAAGGACTATAAACAGATTTATTGCATGACGCACGATGAAGGATTTTGTTGGTGGGATCTTAATCATCTGGATACTGATGAACCAATTACACGTTTGAACATCCAGGATGTCAGAGAAGTAATTAATGTAAAAGGAGGCATTTTGGACTATTTGGTTGGTGGCCTGTATCACGAAAAAATGGACAAATTGTTTGTTGTTGGGGGAACAAACACAGGAATTATTCACTTACTGAGCTGTACTACAGCAGGATTGATTCATGTGACCAGCCTTCACGGAGGGCATGCTGCTACAGTCCGTTCTTTCTGTTGGAATATGCAGGATGATTCTTTGCTAACCGGAGGGGAAGATGCACAGTTGTTACTTTGGAAACCTGGAGCATTAGACAAGACATTTACAAAGAAAGACAGCATGAAAATAGCATCCTCTGTGTACCAGCGAGTTCGAGTTCACAGTAATGATTCTTACAAGAAAAGGAAGAAGCAGTGATGTGATGTTGGGAGCTTCCTTGAAAGGTTTTATAGTCGCAAGTAATTATCTTTGTGTTCTACCTGTGATAGATCTGTTTAAAGCTCATATGTAAAAACAAGCCAGTTAGCAAACAATCCTGGAAAAACGCTGAAAATGGTTTAATTCAGGTCTTCATGTATTCTAAAATTATTTTTTTTTAAGCTGCCAGTTGAGTATATAATCAGTGAGTTGAAAGTAAAATTACATTCCTCATTTTTAAAACCCATCTGTTGAGTTAGTAAATGTTGGGTTTCAAGAAATAGCTTTGATAAGGACTTTTTAGAAGTAGATGGCTGATATGACTTTAAAAAATCAGGTGGTTTGAGCTATATTTTGTAAGCTCAGTTTTTTACATTTTAAATCATCTTCATTATTTATAAAACCAAATCAGACTGTTTTCTGTCAGAGCTCCTACTTGCTTAATACACATAGATTATGTTGGAGTATTTAAATGTAAATATTCTAATGATTCTAAATAGTACTAAGCTTTTTTAGAAATAAAATGATTTGCATCTATTTAAAAATATATATTTAGTAAATATTTGCATCTATATTTTAAAATGGTTAAATAGTAAGCAGGTATTTCATTGAGGAAAAAGAAATTATCTTGCAAAATTCATTTTGGGTCCGTGGAAATATAACAATGAAAGTATAATAGCAGAATGACTTTTTTATTTCAAAGTAGTCTATTATTTTGTGATAAAATTTTCTTTCATAGTGCTTTAATCATATTTTTAAACATAAGAGCCCATGGGGAGTGGGGGCCATGCAAGAGTTGGCCGCCAGAGTTTAAAGGGGGACACCACCATAATCTAATTTAAACGTGAATTTTTGTTTACTGCTAATTTTTTCATCCTTCTACGTATTTTTCCAAGGTATCCTAATAAAAAGCTGGTCACTCTAAAGGTTTAGTATGTTCTTACGTTTAATTAAAAATAAAAATATCTTTTTATAGATAAAAATATTTATAAAAATATTTTAGAACGTTTTTATCTTTTGAACTAAAAATATGCTTGAAAAATACAAGCATTACTTTAGAACCTTTTACATTTCTCTTTAAATGTTAATAGTGACTTATCTCTGCAAGTAGCAGTGGGGGAACTTTTTATTCCATAGAACGATGCAACTTCTATTTAGGTATGATCTTGCTTAACTCACTTGAGACTGAACAATACGCATAGTTAAGTCACTCTTAAACATATTCAAAATGGCGTCTGGGTGGCTCAGTCGGTTGGGCGGCCGACTGCGGCTCAGGTCATGATCTCGCGGTCTGTGGGTTCGGACCCCATGTTGGGCTCTGTGCTGGCTGCTCAGAGTCGGGAGCCTGCTTCCGATTCTGTATCTCCCTTTCTCTCTGCCCTTCCGCTGCTTGTTCTCTGTCTCTGTCTCTGGCTCCGTCTCTCTCTTTCAAATAATAAACGTTTAAAAAAATTTTAAAAACATATTCAAAATAGATAATTCTTATTTGGAAAAATTCAGCTCTTCTTGCTGTTGTTCAAACCATAACCCGGTGGTTAATTCTGGACTTTATTCTTTCCCCCTAACCAGACGATCACCAAATCCTTTGCCATTCCACCTCTTAAAATCTGTCTTCTGTTCTTTTGCCTTTACCCCACCACTATCGCCTTAAATAAGAGTTTCATCATTTCTCACCTAGATTACAGACCCTGTCTCTCCAGTTTGTTCTTCCCACTGTTTCTAGGCTGACCAGAGAAAACACAGATTTGATAATGCCTCATGCTGCTTAAAATCTTTGGTACATTTTGATCTTTTGATGGAGTAAGCACTATATAAAAATGAAAAACCATATTTCTAAGATACTTAGGATTTGAGACAGTGCTGACGATGTAAGAGACCTTGCATGTATAACACAACAGGAAATGAAACAGTTATCAAAACAGTATAAGCTTTCAAAAATATTTAAAATTTAAAAGTAATTAATAGGGGGCCGCCCGAGTGGCTCAGTCAGTTGGGCGTCTGACTTCGGCTCAGGTCATGATCTCACGGTCGGTGAGTTCGAGCCCCACGTCGGGCTGTGTGCCGACAGCTCGGAGCCTGGAGCCTGCTTCGGTTTCTGTGTTTCCCCCTCTCTCTGCCCCTCCCCTGCTCATGCTCTGTCTCTCTCTGTCTCAAAAATAAATAAAAACATTAAAAAAAAAATTTTTTTTTTAAGTAATTAATAGGGTTGGAAGATGGAGATGAGGAAATGTCTTCGAAAGTAGACCCTCAGGGGCGCCTGGGTGGCGCAGTCGGTTAAGCGTCCGACTTCAGCCAGGTCATGATCTCGCGGTCCGTGAGTTCGAGCCCTGCGTCGGGCTCTGGGCTGATGGCTCGGAGCCTGGAGCCTGTTTCCGATTCTGTGTCTCCCTCTCTCTCTGCCCCTCCCCCATTCATCCTCTGTCTCTCTCTGTCCCAAAAATAAAATAAACGTTGAAAAAAAAATTAAAAAAAAAAAGAAAGAAAGAAAGTAGACCCTCAAAGAGACAGCAAGTGAGAGAAAAGGCAAAAGCCACAGAAAGTAAATGTAGGGGTCTAATATCAGGCTATCGGTGTTTACAATGTGGAAAAAACGTTTTTAAGGGAGTGGGAGGGATTATTAAAACGAAATAATATTAGAAGCTATCCCCAGAACTTTGTCTGTAGATTAGAAGGCCAACAGAGTGTCAAATGTAATGAATGAAAAAGACCCACACCAAGGCATAACACAGTGAAGTTTCAGAACTCCAAGAAGAAAGAGAAAATTGTAGAAGTTCCCAAAGGGAGGGGAGAAAAATACAATCATTAGGTACAAAGATAACATGTGCATTAGACTCTTCATTAGCAAATCTGGATGACACAAAATGCTGGATCAAAGTCTTCAAAGTCCTGAGGATAGTTTCCTGCTATCTGAACTTACGCTCTCCAAACTCACGAATCAAGTAGATGACCGTAAATCTTTTTGAGATATCCTTTACTAAGTGAATGTTTCCTATTTCCTCTCTGAAACTCAGGAACCAAATTTACTTAGCTAACCAGAATATCCATGGCTAAACAGACTCATTGGCCACTGAGGAATTAAAAGATTTGGATTTCAGGAGGTACTTGCCTTTTCAACCTATAATTCTGTAGGTCAAATTGTCCTCACATGTGAGGTTTAAAACAATTTTTCTTAAACATTTATTTATTTTTGAGAGACAGGGCAAGACAGAGCATGAGTGGGGGAGGAATGAAGAGAGGAGGCGGGGGCGGGGGGTGGGGGTGGACACAGAATCTGAAGCAGGCTCCAGGCTCTGTGCTGACAGCACAGAGCGGGGCTCAAACCCACGGACCATGAGATCATGACCTGAGACAAAGTCAGATGCTTAACCGACTGAGCCACCCAGGCGCCCCCTCACAGGTGAGGTTTAAAACACTTTCAGACATAAAAATTTCAGACTTTACTGTCTGTGGAGCTTTTTAAAAAGGATACTGAAAGATGTACTCCACAAAGGATAAGGGAGAAAATCAAGGAAGACAAGAGATACCAAGAATCAGGGCACCAACCCAACATAGTGGCAGGATAACAGCCTTATAGCAGGCCTGCAGTATTGAGTCCAGGTCGGAACAAGAGGACATAAGCTATCAGGAGGGAGATGTCCAGGGAGGAAAATAAACTTGACAGAGGTTTTCCAGTGCATTTGACCATGTGGAAAATGGTTATGTGCCTTAAACTCACCAATTGAAAGAAACCCTCATATTGAAAATGATTTAAAAATAAAAGTTTTTAAAAGATTAAAAAATAGAGGCTCCTGGGTGGCTCAGATGGTTAAGCATCTGACTCTTCAGTTCAGGTCATGATCTCACGGTTGTGAGATCGAGCCCCATGTCGGGCTCTGTGCTGAGTGTGGAGCCTGCTTAAGACTCTCTCTCTCTCTCTCTCTCTCTCTCTCTCTCTCTCTCTCTCTCTCTCTCCCCCCCCCCCCAAAATATAAAAAATAATCTTAAAGGGTTAAAAAATAAATACTTTCAGCGGTGCCTGGATGGCTCAGCTGGTTAAGTGGCCAACTCTTAATCTCAGGATCATGAGTTCAAGCCCCCTGTTGCACCCCACATTGGGCCCCGCCCTGGGAGTAGAGCCTGGGTGGCTCAGTCGGTTAAGTGCCCGGCTCTTGATTTCAGCTCAGGTCATGATCTCATGGGTTTGTGAGTTTGAGCCCCACGTGGGGCTCCCTTGTGGTTCTCTCTCTCTCTCCCTCTCTTTCTGCCCCTCCTCTCTCTCTCTCTCTCTCTCTCTCTCAGAATTAAATAAATTTCCAAAAAAAAAAAAAATAAAGACATAGGTTTTAAAACTTGAAGAATGAAGAAAGGCATACCAACCCCCAGAATGGGAGAAAATATTTGCAAATAATATATCACATGAGAACTTGTATTCAAAACATTTTTAAAAAATGTCACCACTCAATAAGAGAACACAGTTTTTTAAATGGTCAAGGGTGTGAATAGACTTTTCTCCAAAGAAGATACAGAAATAGTCAATAAACACACACTAAGATGCTTAGCATTATCAGTCCGCAGAGAAATGCAAACCAAAACCACAATGAGATACCACTGGGTATCTATAATGGGATGGCTATAATAAAAAAAAATGTTGGTGAGGATATGGAGAAATGGAAAGCTTCATATTCTGCTGTTAGGAATGTAAAAGAGTTTAGCTACAGTCTGTCAATTCCTCAAACAGTTACTATTTGACCCAGCAGTTCCACTCCTCGCCTTTTGCCGAAGGGACCTGAAAACAGAAGTCCACACAAAAACTGGTACACGAGTCTTCGTAATAGCATTGTTCATAATGGCCAAACACTCCAAATATCCATCAATTGATGGAGGGGTAAATTATGGTCTGTCCGTACAATGGAATATTATTCAGTCATAAAAAGAAAAGAAGTGCAAATACATGCTACAAGTTGGATGAACCTTGAAAACATGCTAGGTAAAAACAGCCGCAAAAGACCACGTATCATAGGATCCCATGTACATCAAATGTCCAGGATAGTCAAGTCTATAAAGAACACATTTGAGTGGTTACCTAGGGCTGAGAGGTGGAGGGGAAATGGGAGAGTTGGATGATTTGGAGGGGAAGGGGTGGTGATCAAAATTGATGGCGATTTTAGTTGCACAACTCTAAAAACCAATGAATTGTACACTTCAAATAAACGAATTGCACCTGAATGTTACCGACATGAAACTACTACCAAAAAAGAAAAAAAAAACAACTATTACCAAAAAACTGTTTGTCATACCAGACAAATATGAACCAAAAAGCCAGGGTGACAGTCTTAATAGTGACAAAATGGAATTTAAGGCTAATACAACCTTAATTCCAAAGCCAGATGAATATGAAAAAAAAAGTGAATCCACTTTGTTTAAGAATATATATTCCCCGTTAAAAATATTAGCTAACCAGGGGCACCTGGATGGCTCAGTTGGTTAAGCATCCGACTTCAGCTTGGGTCATGAGCTCACAGTTCATGAGTTCACGCCCTGTGTTGGACTCTGTGCTGACAGCTCAGGGCCTGGAGCCTGCTTTGGATTCTTTGTCTCCCTCTCTCTCTGTTCCTCCCCTACTTGCACTCTCTCTCAAAAATAAATAAAGAGTCAAAAAAAATTTTTTTAAATAAAAAATATTAGCTAACCAAATTCAATGGTGCATTTTAAAAAATATGACTAACTAAGATGGATCTCAGGATGACTCAACATCAGAAAATCTATGACAGTAATAGACAAAAAGGGGAAAAAAAATCATGATTATCTTAATTGAGATAGAAAAACGCAGTGTGGTTTTGCACCTATTTATGAAAAATGTAAACATCATGCTATTGAAAGAATAGTTTTTTAACTTGGTTAAAGTTAACATATCAAAATCCAGGGGAGACATTATTCTTAGTGGAGAAATGTTAAATTAAATACATTCCCTTTAAGACCAAGACTCAGGAAGTCTATCACAATAGTATGAATTCTGGCTAATACTATAAGGAAAGAAAAAGTATGACAATGTGTATGGATTGGAAGAAGAAAGGGGAAAAAAAAAACTCCTTTGCAAATGATATACACCTAGAAAATCCAATATGCAAATGACCTATACCTGGGTATATACCTAGACTTGTGTTTTCAATTCTCTTTGAACTATTAAAAGAGATTCAGCAAAGCTGCCAGGACAAGGTCAGCCTACAGAAATCTAAAGGATATTATTTTATGATAGCAGGAAATGTAAAAACTATCAAGGAATTAACAGAAATACCCAAGATCTATTTAGAAAAACTTTAAAATTCCGGTAAAGACATAGAAGATGTCCTAAGAAATACTCCTTGCTTCCAATGATGATAATATTTTAAAAATGACCATTCTGAATTTAATCTGAAAAATCAATATAATCCCCACCAAATTCTAGTTGGATTTTTTTGAGGAACTGAAACTTACTTTAAAATTTGTATGGACTAATGAGGTCCACAAATAAAAATAAACTTAGAAAAGGGGAACTTTCTCTACCAGACATTAAGACTATCGGATTCCACAAAATCATAGAAAAACTGTGATGTGTCCTTAGAACAATGTCGATGAATAGAGCTCAGAGAGCATGGGTATATAACAACTTAATACCTTAGAAAGGTGACAATGTAAAAGGGAGTTTTTTATTAGATGGTATTGGGAATAGTAGCTCACTAGATGGAGAAAAATAAAACTAGATTCCTTAAAAAAAATTTTTTTTTTAACCTTTATTTATTTTTGAGACAGACAGAGACAGAGCGTGAACGGGGGAGGGTCGGAGAGAGGGAGACACAGAATCTGAAACAGGCTCCAGGCTCTGAGTTGTCAGCACAGAGCCCGATGCGGGGCTTGAACCCACAGACCTCGAGATCACGACCTGAGCTGAAGTCGGACGCTCAACCGACTGAGCCACCCAGGCGCCCCACTAGATTCCTTTTTAAAAAAAATTTTCGGGGTGCCTAGGTGGCTCAGTCGGTTAAGCATCTGACTTCAACTCAGGTCATGATCAGTGAGTTTGAGCCCTGCGTTGGCTCTGTGCTGACAGCTCAGAGCCTGGAGCCTGCTTCAGATTCTGTCTCCCTCTTTCTCTGCCCCTCCCCCCCTCACACTCTGTCTCTCAAAAATGAATAAATGTTTAAAAAAATTGTAAAAAAATTTTGTTTAATATTTATTTTTGGGAGAGAGAGCACAAGGGGGAAGGGGCAGAGAGAGAGGGAGACACAGAATTGGAAGCAAGCTCCAACTGTCAGCATAAAGCCCAACTCGGGGCTCGAACCCACGAATCATGAGATCATGACTTGAGCCAGAGTCCGATATTTAACCGACTGAGCCACCCAGGTGCCCCAAAACTAGGTTCCTTAAATGGTAGATTTAAACGATAAAAGATGAAACCTATAAATTTAATACGAGGAAGTATGGGAAAATGCCTCTGTGGCCTGCAGGTGGCAAATGACTTTCTCAACTTCAAAAGTATGAAGTATAAGGCAAAAAAGAAATTCTATATCAAAATTAAGCATTTCTCGTCCCCCCAAATGTATAGATAAACAACAGGATGGGAGAAAATATATATGAAATCAACAAGTGGTTCCATTAGACTATAGACGGCATTGTAGATCTATATGGGAACACAGTGGCAATGGGAAAATGAGCAAAGAATATGCAAAGGCAAATTTCAGAAGAAACTAAAACGGTGGCCAAACTCCCTAGAAATTAGAGAAACGGAGACTCACAAAAATCACTTCATCCCTTTTAGAACTACAAAAATTAGAAAACTAAATGATGCCAAATGTTGGAAGCATTTGGGCATATAGGAACCATCCTGTACTGGTGATGGGAATGTAGGCACAGAGGCAGCTATTCTGGAGAGCCAACACATGTGTGTTGATGTACTCTCTGACCTAGCGATTGTACTGCTTGGTGTAATGTCTCAAAGATATTTTCATATAGGCCCATTACTGGGCATCATTTGTGATGTTATAGCGTTGGAAACAAAGTGGACATCCATCCCTGAGAGACAGGATAGGTAAAAACGTGTCGGTTTACACAATGAAGTACTCTGCAGTATTTACAAGCCACAGTTGAGATGTATACTGGGCCATATGGCTTGATCATAAAAATATAGCATCCAATGAAAACAGCAGGAAACCATGCATGTGTGGGGAAAGCCATTTATATAAATTTAAAATATACAAAGAGCTTCACATTTTGCACAAACAGAAAAGTTGTACATATTAATGACAATAGAGTGGTTGTGGGTATTGGGGGAGAAGGGACTGGAAGTAGATTTAGAAATAAAAGAGGAGGGGCCCCTGGGTGGCTAAGTCGGTTGGGCATCTGATTTCGGCTTAAGTCATGATCTCGCGGTTCGTGAGTTCTAGCCCCGTGTCTGGCTCTGTGCTGACAGCTCAGAGCCTGGAGTCTGCTTCAGATTCTGTGTCTCCCTCTCTCTCTGCCCCTCCCCTGCTTGCGCTCTGTCTCTGCCTCTCAAAAATGAATAAACGTTAAAAAAAATGATTAGAAATAAAAGAGGAATGCCGAATGAGCGAGGGAGGGAAGGGAGAAAGATAGACAAGAAATTTTAATGGGAAAGAAAAAAATCACGTTCAAAGGGTATTACAAATCGGTTGGAGAGTTTAAGAACTAATACCAGCCACTCAGAAAGCCATGCGTATGGGCAGGGGTGGAAGATTATTTTTAACTCCATAAGGTAAAAAATTGTGTAAGAAAAGAAATGCACTCAGTGCACTACGTAACTCTTAACCAGTGAATAATATTTATGAGGTCATGATGTAAGCACAGTGCTGATTTAATCAAACATTGTAAAACTATCGAGAGCAGGGAAGAGACAAGGAAGAGGTGTGCAAGTGTTGAACTACTACTCCCATAGTAGAAAGTCAATACTCTTTCTGTAGATAAATCAAACAAATAGCACTACGAACACATTATTTAGAAGCATGTAAGTAAACTGCCTGCCAAAAAGCTAAACAAAGTGAAAGGGATTCCCTTCCAGAGAAGAGCTAGGCAGGAGAGATGGGGGAGGAGACTGCTGTTTTTGTTCTTTGATATTTGTTATGTACTTACCTTGTGTACTTCTGGCTGCAAATACCAGCTCAATTCAAACGAACCATATAAGGAAACTAATACCTCACATAAGTTCAGGAGTGGAACATTTCCAGGGTTGGTTGTTAGGAAGAATGCAAATTCTTTCCATTTTTCTGCTCTGCCAATCTTCATCTTGTCAGCTTCAAGTTCACAAGATTGCTATAATCGGTAAATGATCACATCCACATTCAACAATGCCCAATGGAAAACAGACTGTTTCTTCGTCTGTGATCCTTTTTATTAATGATCACACACACACACACACACACACACTTTCTGAGAAGCCTCATAGCAAGTGTCATTGGTTGGAATTTCATTATGTGCCCATGCCTAAAATAGTCACTAGCAGGAGAAATGTGATCGCCACCAATTGGTCCAATCGTGATTCATTGCCTGTGGGGCTGAGAATAACATAGGCTCCTCTGAAGCTTGTGGGTTCAGGGAAGGATATAGAAATTAGATTGGGGTTAATGAGTAGTTGTTGACAAGGTGGCCACAGTGTCTCCTACAGGTACTACTTGACCTTGGTCATGTGTATGTATTTCCTCACAATATTTTTCATCTGAACATTGACTCAAATAAATGTAAGATATTTGTGAGGCAATAATTCGCCCGCACTGTGTTGCTTTTCCCTAATCACTGTGCACTAAATGCAAACTATTCTACCTTTACCGGATGATTGTTTAGAGGAGAGGTCGACATTTTACAAAAATTAAAAGGCAAAATTGAAAAATGTGAGTCAGATGATATTTGTTGTCCTTTCGGCAAAATTTATATAATCTTCTGCCACGGCAGTCAGCACTGTCATATTGAATCAATTTACTGTTCAATTACTGACCCATTTTACTAATCCATCTCTCAGATCCACACTCCAACTCAATTATCTAGCTTTGAGATTACTCACACATTATGCCTTTTGCACTTTAGCACTGCCTGGGTTTTGTGCATTTCACTGCCCGTTCTCCTTTTGATCATGTAAGGGGTCAGAATTAAAATCATATAACTTTGTAGCGCCATCCTCCTCCTTCATTCTTCCCACCTCACACTTTATGCATAAGCAAAACAAACAAACAAAAAACAAACAAAAAAAACTACTTGAAATCCTTGAATGCATCATTGGTTTCATTATCTGAAAAATAGAGGGAGACAAGAGGAAGAAACTCCTGTCTTCCATTATCTGTTCTCCCTTTCCATAGTTATCAAACTCCAAATCAGAGATGGTGATGTAATATCCAGAATAAGGACTATTTCCCAGAGTATTTTACAAGTCTTTGTGGTTACAAGACTATGTTAGGCGTAATGAGGTATATGTGGAAACTTCTAAGAATCTGCACAAAATGACGGTTGTTGAGTTCCCTGTGTCCCCTCTCCTGCTGTCTATGGATGTGATAGCTGGAGTTCTAGACAGCATCTTGGACTGTGAGGGAGGATAAAGGCCATGACTAGCTTCTAGACTACTTGGCTAAAATTAGTCTGGGACCCTGAGGTTTTGTAAAGAAAGAAAGAAACTGCTCTATTGTTTAAGCCACTGTTATTTTATTTTATTGTTTTAAGCTTATTTATTTTGAGAGAGAGAGAGAGGTGGGGAGGGGCAGAGAGAGAGGGAGAGAGAATCCCAAGCAGGTTCTGTGGTGTCAGCTCAGAGCCCAACGTGGGACTCAATCTTACAAACCGTGAGATACATGAACTGACCTGGGATCAAGAGTCAGATGCTTAACCGACTGGGCCACCCAGGGTCCTCAAAAACCATTGTTATTTTAAGTCTGTGTTACAAGCAGTGGAATCTAATTGATAGCATTGTTTAAACGTTTTAAGATTGTTGGCAATGTTACATGAGCTGACCCATGTAAAAGCTCTGAGAACAGTGGGGGTAAAGTAAGCACTAAGTAGTATTTATATATGTTATGCTATTTCCATGCTTTGATAAAGTTGCTTCCTCTGCCTGGTAGTTTGTTTCACTCCTGTTTGTCCTTATGACCCAGATCAATCATTTCCTCCTCTGTGAAACTGTTTCTGATCCTTCTTTCACTTTATACTAGCGCTTAATCTTGTGTTTACCTTTATAGCAACTTGGATATTTTTATTTACACATTTGTCTCCCTACTAAACCTCTCTTCCTCATTAAAAAAAAAAAAAGACAGCAAGAGTTTTCTTTCTTTCTTTCATTTTTTTAAGATTTTATTTTTAAGTAGTCTCTATACCCAATGTGCAGCTGGAACTTGCAACCCCAAGATCAAGAGCCACACACTCCACCAACTGAGCCAGTCAGGCGCCCCTACAGTTGTCTTTCAAGAAGCACATAAATTTCATGGCTCACATAGATTCTGATAGTGCCCCTAAACCTATGACAATATTCAATTTGCCAGTCTGGCAAACCACCACATCCTGATGCACACAAGGAGATGCCACAAAGGAGAAGAGAAAAGAGGGGTGGTGCCTGGGTGGCTCAGTCGGGTAAGCATTGGACTCTTACTCTCGGCTCAGGTCATAATCTCACAGTTTGTGGGTTCAAGCCCCATATCGGGCTCTGAGCTGACAGCACAGAGCCTGCTTGGGATTCTGTCTCTCCCTCTCTCTTTGCCCCCTGCCCCCTCATGTTCCCTCTCCTCTTTCTTTCTCTCAGAATAAATAAATAAACTTAGAAGAAAGATACTGACGCACCCCGAAGTTCCCGATGCATGCCAAAGATTCCTGTGCACCAGTCCTAGAGGAGACATATCTTTCCTCCCCTCTCCTGGCCCACTCATTTGATCAGCTGAGATACATATCTGTTGGGCTGGGCACTGTAGTGGATGATGCTGGAGAAAGAGGTTTGGGCTGGGCACTGTAGTGGACGATGCTGGAGAAAGAGGTTTGATCTCTGTCCTCCAAGAGTCTGCGATGTGCTAAGAGACACAGAGTTTCAAAATAATAACAATAGAAATATGAACAGAGTGCAAACTAGGAAGGAGGAAACCATTCATTCTGTTCTGAGCACAGGTTAAGAGAAGATGATGCCCGGAATGTATTTTGAATGAAAACTAGTTTACCCGATAGTCTGGAGAAAGAGAAAAAAGAGCAACAGAATATAACATGGTCAGAAGGAACAACATGTGCAAAAGCGCAGAGGCATAAGATACGTGCTTAATTTTCGTCCTGAGCATCGGACTCCGGTCCTTCCCAAGTTTCTGTGCAAACATATTCCTGAAACGTTTCTTAGGGTGATTTACCTCTGCAGATGGCTCCCTGCATCTATTATGTCTTGATTTCTCACTGTTTTAATTCTGAGGACAATGTTGCCCTGAGCTGTTGTCTAGACTCCGTACCACGAGGTGTGGCCAACGTGGTTAATATTATTATTCTAAAGAATCTCTCCTCGGAGCCACTTCAAGGCCCCACCGTTGACTCACCCTGCAGTTGTGGGCTTTAAGGAGCTCTTGCCTCTTAAAGGCCCATTCTTTTCTCTGACATTTGCAAGACTGCCTTGGAAAAACTTCTTGGTTAGTTTTTAGCTACTCATTTCTAGTTAACAGCACATTTGTCAGTTTTCTACCTTCTGTCTTTAGTACCTAGCCTAGGGGCAATGCTGCATTAATTTAACTTGAGTCTGGGTTGGTTTTTTTTTTTTTTTTTTTTTTTTTTTGTTCCAGTAACTTCCCTCGTTGATTAAAGTAGATTGTATGAAGTTGCCATCTGTGCCTTCATTTCTCTTCTCTAGGACAGAGGAAAAGCTCCATATAGCCTTAGGGGCTTTACAAATAATGCAGCTTGGCCCAGGAGTTGAATGAGATCCAAACAGGGGGTTTAACCAAGTGGTCTTTTCCCTGGAGACCCTCAGTAGCTCTGATTCCCACAGCGTCCTGAGCCTGGCGTCATTGTACTGCCTCTTGGCTGGATGGAGCCGTAGCACTCTGCCTGGCAATTCCTTTTAAAGTTGGATTGAGTGTCCTACCAGCCTTGAAGGCTGTTCCAGATCCATGCACTATCTGTAGGCACCTGCCAGGGCAGTTCTCTCCCTGCTTCCACAGGACTCAACACACATGCCTCTGCTGTTACACGTTTCGTTTCCATTTCTGTCTGTTCTGTCTGGTGTATGTAGCCATCAGCTTCCTGCCATTAGTATTGACCAAAGCCAAAGAACTGAATTAAAAAGAAGGCGGTGTCCCGTCTTGCGAATGCCCTTTCTCTTCACAACAACCTGCTTACTTGGCCACAGAGTCTTGGATTGAAAAGGCCTGAGTGCTGATTCTCAGCATCCATCCGCCGGCAAATACGCTCATTAATAGATGCTGAGCTCCTCCTAGATGAGGATTACCGTGCTCTGCCCCCATGCGGTCTTTTTGTTTTCCTTTACTGCTGCATCTGTTGCAATGTGATCAGTCACTGGCCCTGGGCTCTAGGTTTGATCCCCTTCCTGGCTTGGCTCCCTGATGCAGACTTGGAGATAATCCTCACAAACAACTCAGTGAAATAGGAGCCATCAATATACCCATTTTACATATGAGGAAACAGAGGTTGACAGAGGTAAAGTTACTTCTGACTCTACAACTGGCCCAAGAAGCAGTGTCAGCTTTGTGAGGTCAGTGGCAGCCTACTTCGACTCGTGCCTGAAGACGAATATTCTGTACTACTTTCATCCTTGCTGGCATTTTGGTGGCTCAGGTATTTGCTTATGGAAGTAAGTCATATATGTTACTCTTAGTTTCGGTCCTTAGCCCACAGAATGATAGACGCCACATAAACTACTTTAAGTATGGTACGGGGTACTTTATTGGCAAAGCAACTAAATCACCGTTCTTAAGATGTGTTAACGTGGCATGAGGAGCAATGTGGAAAACGTGGTAGAGTTTAGTAGGACTGGATAGAATGCCACAAATGAGCACCGTAGGGAAGACCAAGTCAAGGAGATCTATTCGTGGTGACAGAACAAGTATATATACATTTTGAGAAAGAAGGTGTTTTCCTGGTCATGATAACAATTAAAACAATGTTAAATGTTTTACGTTTGCTTCCCTGTATTTGGTATTTCAAATCAACAAAATTTAAACTGAAGAAGAAGAAGGAGGAGAAGGAGGAGGGCAAGGGGAAGGGGAAGAAGAAGGAGGAGGAGGAGAAAGAGGAGAGGGGGAGGTAACTGGCTCCTGTTAATGACGTCAGGGTTGTTTATAGGAGGCACCAGGTGATGTGGTTAAGAGTGTGGATCCAGCTGCCAGATTCCCTGGGTTAAATCCTGACTGTATTACTCTTTGCCTCTGTGATTTTGGAGGGCAAGTTACATAACGTTTTGTACTTTGGCTTCCTCATCTGAAAAAGTGGGGAAATTAATAGTCTTATAAGAATTAAATGAGTTAATATATGTAAAGCACTTAGGACAGTGCTTCAGACATGAAAATTGCACCGTAAGTGTTATTATTATTATTTTTTATCAGCAGCAGCAGCATCGTTGAAAACAAGGAGCCGGATAAAATGAAGTCCAGAGTCATTAGTCATTTTTTCACACCATTTTGTACTTGTGTTATGCTTTCCAGTGTTCAAAGAACTTTCATATTCATTATCCTGCGTGATTCCACCACCATAATACACTGTTGGCTGGTACAGCCAGTTATGCCGTCTTCATTTTAGAGATTCATTCATTTAGCTCTATTTATTGAGGCCCCTTATGTGCCTGGCACTGCTATGTTCTGAAAATTCACAGGAAACTTGTGGTTCCTGCTCTTTTGTTAATAAGAACTGTCTTGGGGAGTAGGTTTTGAGGGGGCCTTTCACTTTCTTTTAAAAAAATGGTTTTTTTGTTCTTTTTATTTTTTGAGAGAGAGAGAGAGAGAGTGTTTGAACGTAAGCGAGGGAGGAGGAGAGAGACGGGGAGAGACAGAATCCCGAGCAGGCTCCATGCTGTCAGTGCAGAGCCCAAAGCAGAGCTTGATCTCACGAACCATGAGATCATGACCTGAACCAAAATCAAGAGTCAGGAGCTTAACTGACTGAGCCACTCAGGCGCCCCTTACCCTCTATAGTTTGTTTGAATTTATATGATAAAATATATCACTTTTATGGTGGTGGGGGAAGAGTCTAATGGGAAGGCAGGCATGCAAATTACTAATCATAATACAATTGTCATTATGGCAGTATAGACAAGGGTCAGTGGACACATAGGAGTTCTAAGAAGAAAGTCTGAGTAGTGGCATTTAAGGCATGTTGAATAGAAGTTAGCCAAATTAAAAAAAGAAAAAAAAGGGAGAAGGGCGTTCAAGCAGAGAAAGCCTGAATGAGTGTGGTATACCTTGAGGAAATTACATATCGTTCATTATTACTTGACACGGATAGAGGGGGGAAATGATATAAGTTAAGCTGTTTAGGTAAGTAGGAGTCAAATAATGAAGGAATTTACTAGCCAGAGGTGGGTTCAGAGTTTGCCTGTAGGTGATGGGTGCCCATGAACAATTTTATGTTGGGAAATAACATGATCAGCTTTGTATCGTTCTCCTGGAAGTTGGCGGTGGAGACCATGAAAACTGATACTTTTCTGAAAGGCCAATACAGTCAAAGCAATACCAGTGTCAGAACTTAAGTCTTTTGACCTGAGATTAGCAGGTTTCCATTAAACTGTGCTGATTCCTCTATAAAGCAATATATAGGGGCACACTCTCTCTCTCAAAAATAAATAGACATTAAAACAAATAATAAAGCAATATCTAAACAAGGTCTCACTATTTACCGTATTGATCTGGCAGTGTGAATTTAAATTCATGACTAAGAGAATGGGAAAAGATTTCACATAATCACCAGGCAACCTAACCTTCCCTTTCATCTCTTTTGGGAGCCATGCCTATTAGAAGATACTTTTCACTTGAATTCCATCTCCTCATTTGAATGGAAGAGGGCTTACATTTCATTCACTCTTCAGATATGTGCAGAGCATAATTTCCACTGAACCTGGAGGTTCTAGGGCCTCTTTCCTTTAAAAGTTCATGCATTTTTTTGTTAGGTCTAGATTTAATTTTTACTGATACGGCATAATCCCATTTCCTCCAGTTCCTTTCATAAGGTTGTGAATCAAGTCCAAAGACGTATGGATAGCGGCCTTTGGAGGAGAGCTTGCTTTCTTTATGAGACACAATAGCTGTTCTCAGTTTGTTTAACCCTCTCTTCACTCCCACACCCCTCTCCTCATTAGAGGGCATCAGCCAGCCTAATGTGCAGCAAGCTGGTCAGCAGGAAATCTTCCACTTGGTGTGACAGTGCTTTTGCTGCCAATGTTCTCTAACCAGCGTCCATGCTGTCTGGCAGAAACGAAGAGAAATAACCGTCCTGCACTATTAACACCCTCTCTTGGCTTTTTCTACCTAGAGCTCTGTCCTATTAATCCAGTAAGACCTTATTAGAATTCCAAGGGTTTCCCAAGCTCTCCAAACCCTCATGGTTGGTATGATCCTGTATTACCATCAGAGCATTAGTCTGAATATATCCTAGAGATGGTATCATCCTTCTGGTGAAATTCCCGTCATTGAATGTCTCTTCGCCATGAATGTTTTAGTTCCTACTTGCTGGAACAAGAAGTGCTAATCTATTCCCTCTTATCAATGACAACACCCACTTCTAGGGGCAAGTTCAATTTTTTTTTAATTTTTTTTTTAACGTTTATTTATTTTTGAGACAGAGAGAGACAGAGCATGAATGGGGGGAGGGTCAGAGAGAGAGGAAGACACAGAATCGGAAGCAGGCTCCAGGCTCCCGACGCGGGGCTTGAACTCGTTAACCACAGGATCATGACCTGAGCCAAAGTCGGACACTTAACCGACTGAGCCACCCAGGCGCCCCTAGTTCAATTTTTTTTTGACTACGTCCAGCAACATGGTCTTTTATTCATGCACTCATTCCATTCATTGAACCATTTTTTGAAGGCTTATGATATGCCAGACACTGTGCTAGTTACTTGAAGTACAGTATCAAACAAAAGAGGTCCTTCCATCATGAATCCTCTCACCTAGTGCCCCTGATAACGGGGGGTCTGGGGTGAGGTGGGGGTAAAAGTGGAGAAGAGCTTGTTAACTGAGACTGGGAGGAAATGGAAGCATCAAAAGTTGCCAATGTTGTAATTGACTCATCTTAAGTAAGAAGTTCAAACATATTTTAATGGTTACATACAAGCATGACTGCTATTTTCCTTTTTTTTAAGTTTGTTTGTTTGTTTGTTTAGAAAGAGAAAGAGAGAGAGCAGGGAGGGGCAGCAAGAGAGGGTGAGAGAGAATCCCAAGCAGGCTCCGTGCTGTCAGCACAGAGCTGGATGCAGGGCTTGAACTCACAAACCATGAGATCGTGACCTGAGCTAAAGTCAAGAGTGGGACTGTTAACTGACTGAGCCACTCAGGCACCCCTGATATTTTCCATTTAATTAGAGGAAAGGCAATATGCTGTCTGTTAACATAATGTGGTAGAGTTTATGAGAATGACGATGTTTGTTTAGAAGTTAATACGGTTCCTCAAAAAATTAAATACAGAATTATGTATCACATGATCTGTCAATCCCATTCTGGGTATATATCCAAAAGAATTGAAAGCAGGATCTCAAAGAGATATCTGCACGTCCATGTTCAGTGCAACATTACCCAGTTGCCAGGGGTAGAAGCAGCCCAAATGTCCATGGACAAGTGAACAGATAAAGAAGATGTGGTCTACACACGCACACACACACACACACACACACACACACACACACACCACACTGGAATATTATTCAGCCTTAAAAAAGAAGAAATTCTGACACATGCTACAACATGGGTGAACCTGAGTGAAATAAGCCAGTCACGGAAGGACAAATACTGTATGATTCCACTTAAATGAGATATCTACAGTAATCACGATCATGGGAACAGAAAGTGGCATGGTGGTTGTCAGGGGCTGGAGGAAGGGACACATGGAGAACTGTTGCTGGATGGCTGTAGACTTGGAGTTTTACAAGATGAAAGATTTCCAGAGATCAGTTATAGAATGATGTCATTAGAGTTAACTTCATCAAACTGTACCCTTAAAAAATGGTTAAGAGGGAAATTTCATATTAGGTGGGATTTTCTTTTTTGCTACAATTAAAAATAAAATTAAAAAAAATTAAAGTTGGGGCGCCTGGGTGGCGCAGTCGGTTAAGCGTCCGACTTCAGCCAGGTCACGATCTCGCGGTCCGGGAGTTCGAGCCCCGCGTCGGGCTCTGGGCTGATGGCTCGGAGCCTGGAGCCTGCTTCGGATTCTGTGTCTCCCTCTCTCTCTGCCCCTCCCCCGTTCATGCTCTGTCTCTCTCTGTCCCAAAAATAAATAAAAAACGTTGAAAAAAAAATTAAAGTTAACACAGCATGGAAGCAGTTGTGCGTTGGAGAGAATGAGTGGCGGATTGGGGTCAACCAGAAGGCTGGGGTTGCAGAGCTGACACTGCCAGTTCCTAGCTGTGTGACCTTGGACTTGCTTGCATTTAACCTCTAATCCCCAGCATCCACCCTGGTAAAATGGAGCTATGTCACCTACTTCAAAGTTTTGCAAGGGTTAAATAAGATGATGTGTGGGTAAATTAGCAAACCTTAAAGCGCTATGCAAATGTAAGGCATTCTGACTGCAGATGCTGGGTTTCCCTATTTTCTGGCTTCACCACTCTTTTCCTCCATAGCAGGGCATGGTGGGAATGTTGAGGCACCAGCTCCAGCTTCTCTTTCCATTTGTCCTGTTACTTTCTCTGCCTAACCTGGTTGCTGATCCTCTTACCAGTAACAGTTCTTCCTGACGTCTCTCCAGACAAACTCCACTGGTCGCCCGTTGTCTTATTTCAGTTAACTTGGTCATAGAATTGGAGAGACCACATAAGACATAGGAGAAAACTGAATAGCAGTGCAAGCTAGTGGGCCAACTTCTGACTAGGATGCTTAGAGTAGCTGGGACCCCAGCTGGCCCTTGATGGAAGGAAAGTTTTGAATAAACAAAACGATGGGAATGGAAGGAAGGGTTGGCATTCTTGATTGGAGAGAACTTCATGCGCAAAGTTTGTAGGGAAAAAAAAATCAACAAGGAAAGTATTTAGTGGACAAGGCGGACACTGGCCTGCCGGAAAGGATGAGCCTAGAAGATGAGAACAGGTACAAAGAATAGGGGACTTCAGTAACAGGCGGAAGGTATTTGATTTTCTGCAGTGAGGGGGTTTAGTCATTTCAGTTTGAGAGTAGAGGAATGAGCTGTTGAATGGGAGTTTTAGACCCAAATAATTCTACAATAAAATCTCAATAGGTTATTTAGGGTACTCTACAAAATGACACTGAAATTCAACCAGATGAACCATCGGGTGAGAATAAGTAAGAAAAAGATTTAAAAGTATCATGAAAAATGACCTGCCTTGTCAATGAACGATGGTGGGAAAATTGGTTATTTATTTAAAAAAAATCAATTTAGGTTCCCATTTCACACAGTATAGCAAAATTAATTCAAGTTCAATTGAACAGTTCAGTGTAAGAGACAAATAAAACAAAAATTAGAAGACAATATGTATAGATAAGTGTCTGCACTCTGAATAGGTAAGAAGTTTTGAGAATGACAGAATCTCTGATATGCTGCTGGTGGGACTGTAAATCGGTGGGATTGTAAATATAGGAAAGCAATTTGCCCTGATCTTGTGAATTTGAAGAAGCACATACCCTACAACCTGGTTCCACTTCTGGATATGACACACAAACTCGAGAAACCATACACAAAGAGATGTGCCTAGGAATGTTCTCAGCACCACTGTTCAAAATAGTAAAATGCTGGAAACAATCCAACCATCACAAAGCAATATGAACAAACTGCAGAGCATTTGGAAATGGAATACTATGTAGCAGTGAAAGGGGATAGTCTAAAGGATCCCTATCAACATGGTTAAATTAAAAACACATCATTCTGGGGCACCTGGGTGGCTCAGTCAGTTAAGCATCCGACTTCAACCGGGGTCATGATCATGTGATTCATGAGTTCAACCCCCTCATCTGGCTCTCTGCTGTCAGTATGGAACCTGCTTCAGATCCTCTCTTTCTCTCTCTCTCTGTCCCTTCCCTGCTTGTGCTCTCTTTCTCTCTCTCAAAAATAAATAAACATCAAAAAAAAAAAATAAAAAATAAAAGCACATCATGTTGAGTGAAAAAGTAAGTTACAGAAGATAACATACCAATTATATACAAGCCTAAAATATGAAAAATGTACTACATGCTCCTTAGGAATGTGTACATATTTAGTAAAAGTATAACCTGTACATATTTAGTATAAGTTATGTAAAAGTATGATATCATGGGATTAAAAAACACCAGATTTAGGGTCATGGTAACCTGTGAGAAAGAGGAATAGGATGGAAAAGTTTACACAAGATGCTTTCACTGTGCTGGTATTTATTTCTAGAACTCGGTGGTAGGTGCCATGGTTAGATGTTATATTCCTTATTCTGGGGCTTTGTAAGTCTCAGATGTTTTGTGAAATAAAATTTAAAGGTAATATATATTCTTTCTAAAAAATTAAAACAATATCTGAATATATAATTTAATCACTACTTCCAACCTGTGACCAAAGGAGTTCACTGCTAACAATTCTAAGTACATCCTTCCAAACTTCTTCTGGATATTTACCTTTTCTAGATATCTATATATTTCATACATCATGTTTTTTCTAATATAATAGGGTACTGCTTTACAAATAATTTTGTAATTCTTATTTTTTTTTTCACTTAATACCATAGATACCTCTCCATATAAATACATATACAGGGCGCCTGGGAGGCTCAGTTGGTTTAAGCATCTGACTCTTGATCTCAGCCCAGGTCATGATCTCATGGTTTGTGAATTCGAGCCCCTCATTGGGCTCCTTGAATAATAGCGTGGAGCCTACTTGGGATTCTGTCTCTTCCTATCCCTGCCCCTCCCACGCTCTGTCTGCCTCTCAAAATAAATACATAAACTTAAAAAAAAATACATACACATCTCCCTCATATTTAATTGCTATATAAGATTCCATGGCACGAATATGCCATAATTTTACTACACCTCGGTTGATACATTCTTCGGTGCTTTCTATTTTTTGTTATTAAAATTATGCATTAAACACCCCTGGTGAACCTTAGAAGTGTTTTTGTTTAGAAAATTTTCAGGAGGAAGAATTTTTGAGGGAAAGACTTTTTTAAGAGTTTTGCTTAGCAATTAAAAATGAAAGCCATCTCCAAGGAATTATGGTATACTTCTCTATGTAAAATCAATACATAAAAAATTCATCTAAGTGAACCACAAAAGCACTAAAACTACAAGAGAAGCAAAGAACTCCAATAGATAACTGTGGAAAAATAGACATAAATGACTATTAGATGCGTGGAAAATATTTTAACTATTCCAGCTCTGTGATTGAAAAGATGAAAATGATACTTAGTTTCAAATATTTGGCCTGTACATTTGGACAGGATGAGAAAGGAAGTAATAGTGTTGGCAAAGTGGCAGAAATTAATCAAGAACTTAAAAATGTTCATATTCTTAGGTTTGTTAATTCTGTTATTATAAATTTAACTTGAAGAAATAAAGATGTTGTAAGTAGACAACCATTGGGTGTTATTTTGGGGCAATGGCTCCTTCTCTTCTTTTTCTTCCCCCAAACCCATGGAAACAGCAGAGAGCCCCCAACATTCATTTTATGCAACATGGCTGATAGCCAGACCACAGCTGACTGGAATAGGCATAGGTCCCTGACCTAAGCTGGGCCCTTGGTCAGAGCAGGGGACCCTACTAGAGATCTCAGCTGCTCTCTGAAATAAAGACAATGCAAACGTGAGAGCTTGATCTGCCATTTTGTACCACATGGCCTGTCCCTCAGAGAAGGCCCCTCTTCAGTGTGAGAAAAAAAAAAAAAAAAAAAAAAAATGGAGCACAATCACAGCAAAAGACAGAAAGCAAAAAAAGACCTCAGGGTTTTCCCGTCCTGCTGCTAGTCCCTGCTTGCTGAGGCTAACTGAATCCCTGCCCAGAATTCCAACAATTCCCCGCCTTTGCTTACACGGGTTCCCATAAGTCCCTGGTAAGGCTCCTGCTGTTCTGACTCAACTGAGAAGCATGGATTCTGCCCTGTTCCTCAACATCCCAGCACACAGAGAAGGATCCCAGCTCTGAAGGTGTACGGGGGGAAGCCAAGGAGGGATGGAAGGAAGAATTCAATTCTGGTGGAGCACTTATTAATTAAATGAAAATAATTTGTGTGACTCACTTTGGATAGTTCCTGGTCCATAGTAAAGAATGCCTTAAACAAACAAACAAACAAAAGCAAACAGGGTGCCAAGCCAGGAGGGAATGAGAATTCTGAGTGTTCCAAAGTTCAGCTTAAATATCATTTACTCTTTTTCCCTTTTTTTTTTTTTTTTTTCTATTTTCCCCTCCTGATCACAAGATTTTACACTGGCTCTGGGCTTCCATAATAATTAGCCCTTGATTATAACTTCTTATAAATACACCAGAGAGATAGTACTTATTATGTCTTACTCAGATTTGAATTTCCCCAGGGTACTTAAATGTTTGGAATGAATGCATTAGGGAACGATTAAATGCATTTATGAAAACTTGGTTAGGAAAGTTCTCCTATATTAAGTGTTTGAAAGGGCTATTGAAATGTGCTAACCATCATGACGATGAGGCTTTCTCTTGAGGTGGGGCACTTGCCATAGTCTGCCTATGAAACCAGTGACTTTTAGTTAATTATAAACAGTTTTCTTTGAAAGGTCAAGACAGCTAGAATTTTATACTTTGAAGGAGTCTTTTCCAATGCTTGTTTTTCAAAACTACATTTTCATAAATACTTTGTTCCAGTTGCCAACTGGTTTGTTAACCGAGTCACTAACCTTCCAAATCTGAGATTATATGCTTTCTTGACTTAGAAAAACCATCAAACAAAACAACTTCAACTACTTGAGGTGATTACTGCCATTATTCTTGTTTTCAAAGCTCTTTAAATCTAAATTCAAAAAAAAAAAAAAATCTCTCATGAAGAAGGTTGACTTGGGTCCATACTGCAACCCAACTCTACCAGCTTTTCACCAAGACAGAATGAGGGGTTCTTTGTTATTTTGGAGAGAGACAATTATCAAGGGAAATGAGTGTGGAAAGCCTTCATGTTTTCTATATATGCTACACAGGACTGTATACAGACCTGATTGTATAGATTTCCAGTGGGGCAGGAAGTAGAATAATTTAGGATTTCTGGACCTTTCTTCTAGTTTTAACTCCTTCCACTTACTAGATGTATAACCTTGAAAAGAAACTAAACTTTCTATATCTTAGTCTGCATCTGTAAAATGGGGCAAAAGTACCTACACCAACGTGTTGTGAGGTTAATACGTACAAATTGTCTGCCATAGTTTCTGGCTCATTAATGTTCAGTAAACGGGAGACCATGCTGCTGCTGATTGAAGACTTGGCCCATTGTTTCCACTTTCTTTTCTTTAAGATCTTGTGTAAGACATTTAACCTCTGTATCTTATAAATCTCTCCTTCTGCAAGATGGGAAAAGCAGTACCTTTATATTCAATTCTTTCGACAAATCATTAGCAACCATGGACTTAAAGAGGCAACTTGGTACAGTGTAAAAAGGTCTGGCCCTTGGAAGAACTGGGCTCACATTGTGGTTCTATTAGTTACTGGCTGCGTGACACTGGATAAGTTTTCTGATCCTCACGTTTCATATTTATAAATTAGAATTACTGTGTATAACAGGGGCCCCGGCTGGCTCAGTCGATTAAGCGTCTGACTTCGGTTCATGTCATGATCTCGCAGACCATGAGTTCAAGCCCTGCTTCAGGCTCTGGGCTGACAGCTCAGAGCCTTGGAGCCTGCTTTGGATTCTGTGTCTCCCTCTCTCTCTCTCTCTGCCCCTCCCCTGCTCACACTCTGTCTCTCTCGTCTCTCAAAAATAAATTTTTTTTTCAACGTTTTTTATTTATTTTTGGGACAGAGAGAAACAGAGCATGAACGGGGGAGGGGCAGAGAGAGAGGGAGACACAGAATCGGAAACAGGCTCCAGGCTCTGAGCCATCAGCCCAGAGCCTGACGTGGGGCTCGAACTCACGGACCGCGAGATCGTGACCTGGCTGAAGTCGGATGCTTAACCGATTGCGCCACCCAGGTGCCCCACGTCTCTCAAAAATAAATAAACGTTGAAAAAACTAAAAAAAAAATACTATGTATCTACAGAGTTAAGGTTCAAATTAAATAGTGCACACGAAAGTGAACTAACTTGCTATATGTATGTTCGCAGATTGTATATGTTGTATATGTTGTCCTTATTGGTTTATTTTGTTTTAATAACAGCACGTTCAGATTTAAGTATTTAAGTTTTCACCCTTTTTTGGTTGTCTTGCCCTTTTAGAACATTTTAGCAGTAATTTACCCTATGTTCATAGATTTTACTCTATTAATATCTTAAAAACAATGTCCTCTCTCTATAATGGAGAGATGAGAAAGAACCCTAGATGCAACATTCAACCATCGGCTGCATTTCCTAAAACCTGGCTTTGGTGTTTTAAAGGACACAGTAAAAATAACCTATTGAAGAGCCGTTTACTAAGAATAAAGCTTATTTTCATGTTTGGTAGGTCACTGCACTGTCTTTCCTCGTGTAGGTGTATTCTAGGGGGACTTAATTCTGAAAGTATAATGCGTTTTTTTATTTATTACTATTATTTTTTAATGTTTATTCATTTTTTGAAAGAGAGAGCACAAGTGGGAGAGAGGCAAAGAGAGAGGGAGACACAGAATCCGAAGCAGGCTCCAGGCTCTGAGCTGTCAGCACAGATCCCAGCACAGGGCTTGAACCCACGAACTGTGAGATCATTACCTGAGCTGAAGTTGGACGCTTAACCCACTGATCCACCCAGGCGCCCTTTTTATTTTTTATTTTTGAGAGAGAGAGAGAGAGAGCATGCACAAGCAAGGGAGAGGAGCAGAGGGGAGAGGAGGAGAGGGAGAAAGAGAGAGAATCTTTTTTTTTTTTAACACTTATTTATTTTTGAGAGACAGAGCATGAGTGAGGGAGGGGCAGAGAGAGAGGGAGACACAGAATCCAAAGCAGGCTCCAGGCTCTGAAGCTGGCAGCACAGAGCCCGACGTGGGGCTCGAACTTACAAACCGTGAGATCATGACCTGAGCCGAAGTCGGATGCTTACCCAACTGAGCCATCCAGGTGCCCCATGAGAGAGAGAGAATCTTAAGCAGTCTCCATGCCCAGCATGGAGCCCAACTCAGGACTTGATCGCAGGACCCTGGGATCATGACCTGAGCTGAAATCAGAGTTAGATGCTCAACTGACTGAGCCACTCTGGCACACCCTGAAAATATAATTCTATTTTATTTAATGTCTTTAAAAAAAAAAAGTTTATTTATTTATTTTGAGAGAGAGAGAGAATGAGAGAGAGAGAGAGAGAGAACAAGCAGGGAAAGAACACAGAGAAGGAGAGACTGAATCCCAAGCAGGCTCCACGCCATCAGCGCAGAGTCCAAATCGGGGCTCCAACTCATGAACCACGAGATCATGACCAGAGCTGAGATGAAGAGTTGGACGCTCAACTGACTGAGCCACTTAGGTGCCCCCTGAAAGTACAATTCTTAAGAATATCTGCTTTGAGTCTTAAAAACAAAAGCCAACAAATAAACTAGACTTGATGAATTATAGTAGGAAAGAATTCCTGACAGGGTCACTTTAAATGATTGCCTTTCATGCTTAAGATTAGATTTCATCTAAATATTTCATTTAGTTCAACTCCTAGAAAACCCCACATCCTGGGTCTAAGAGTAAACTGAGGCTTGGTGAGGTTAAGTGACTTGCCTGGGTGTTGTACATCCGGATTCTTTTGGGCATAAGTTATAGAAATTCAACTCCAACGTAGCTTAAACAAAAAAGGAAATTTACTGGCTCATATAATTGAAACTACTTTTGGACAGAGTTGAATCCAGCCGCTCCAATTGTGTTGTTAAAACCTGGCATCTGCCAAAGTTTCTTCCACAGTATTGGATTCCACCAGGATGGAGGGGGAGGAGATGGTAACACATAGGTCCAATTTTACCTCACTTCTGTGGTTTATGTTCCAAGAGGAAGAGAGGTATCCCTCTCCCAGCATGCACAGAGCAGATCTTGGGGAAGATCCAACCCATCTCCTTGTGTCTTGTACCTGTCTTTCGTGGGGAGGAAAGAGAGAAGCTGCAGGGTTACCAGTCCACCAGGATCACATGAAGTGAGGAGCATGGTCCTCCAAGAAAAAGAGGGGCGTGGCCAGGAAGCAGATACCGGCCACATCAAGTCTAGGCCATTACTCAAGGCAGGGCTAGGACAGAAACCAGGACCATAGTCCTAGTGCAAGAGAGGAAGAGAAATGGTTGAGAGCAAAAATAGTTTGAGCCTCTTTTAGAAGGAATACCAATTAGAAATGAAGATAAAGCTCTGAAATGATGTTAACTCGAATGACCGATTTTTTCACTTTTAGAAATATACGGATATTGTAAGATGCAAATTTTTGTTATTGCTAATGACTGCTCCCACACACTTCTATCATTTAGCATGGGAGTGGTCTGAAAGGATCTGATATTTGTCGTTCCCTTGCTTCTTGTTTTCTTCCTGTCACAGTGGGGTAAGCCAGAATAAAATTTCGAGGAAAAAAACTTTCTTGAAGTTTCTAGATGGATTAAAATACAAAGAAAGTGGACGATTATGGTCATAACCAGTATTTATTGAGCAGCTAACATGTGCCAGACACACGTAACGGAGTAAATGTATAACGTCACATAAATGTGAGGACTACCCTGTGAGTTAGGAAGCATTAGTCTGTTCATTTACAGGCCGGGAAACCAAGGCTGTGAGAAGCAAATAATTTGCCCCAGCTCCTGACTGTCTGAGCTGGGATCCCACCTCAGGTACATCTGATTCCACAGTCTATGTTTTTGGCATCGTGCTTATAATTAGTTATAGCTTTAATTCAGTTAATTGTGAAATTTAACTATTTTAGAAGCGAATTTGTTGCTTACGGTGTGTTATTTTGTTTTATCCTGTAATAACAAAGTGCATTTGAAGCTGGCTATCACTTCCCCATCAGTGACGTAGGGCCCCTCTTCCTGTCTTGATCCATCTAGGGCCTCTCACTGCAAGGTAGGGAACTGGAGCACCTGAACATTTTAAATCTTAGCCAATAATTGTACACATGATCACGTGGAAAGCCAGGAATAACCTACAACCCTGAGGCACATCTGCAAATCTAACTGTGCTATTTGAATTGCGACCCAAGGAAATGCCACAGCCGAGGGGTTTCCCAGTGTAGATAAACGTGGCTTGAAGAAGTGTTACAGCAGAGTCCCCTGTCTACACTAGCTGTGTGTATACTGATTTTCTTTTTTTTTTTTTCCCAAGAAAGCAGCTCTTGCCTCGGGCTTTTTCACTATTTTTCCCTCTCAGCCCAAAACCAGCTTTCAAAACATACACATTTTGGGCTAGTCAACTTCTAGGATGATATATAGGTCTTTTCCTCCATTACTGGTTGATGATTGGTTTGATACTTCTGCTTATTATCTTACCCTTCTTTAGTTCACCAGTCAGCTACCATTTGATAGTCTATGCCTTCTAGTCTCATCATATGACCAGCCTGCCAAGTAGATTCCAGCAGATTCGCGATAAGCTCAGCCTTGATATCTGGGAGGTGAATGCTTTCATCTGATACCAATGAACAGTTTTGTCACTTGATGATGGCTTCCCAGATGACTATAATGTATACTTTTGTATTATCTAGAGTAACAAGTCTCCAAACTTTTTTGACCATTCATTCCCATCAGTATGTTTTTTTGGAGGCAGTTCTTAATCAAAGATACGCATATTTATTTATAAAGTATAAACATACGCTTACATTTATAACTCAGCCACAATATACGCTTAGGGTGAAATTCATTGTTAATGACATGGATATAAATCCTCATTCACATAATCTCCTTGATGAATTTAACATTTTTTTTTAAAGCCAAAATTTGGTTAGATTTGTTAGATTGTTATTTTAACTTTGAAATGTGTCTGTCAAAGATCTGGTACCAGAAATTGCAGTTCTGCCATTTGCTTGTTTTCCTGTGGTTTCTTAGCAAAGGATTCTTCTAAAGTTGTCTATTTTCTACCGGTTTAATTAAACCTAGATAATATCATCAGTAAATCCACTTAGTCGGAATCTAGCAAATTATAAGAAGTCACTACAAGATGACAGGGACTGACTGGACGGGACCACCACTGCCCACCGTTGGAAATGGGTAACTTCCACTCTTCTTTGAGGAAATCTCCCTATGTTGTTCTAGGCCAAGAGAAGATTCCATGGTCAGAGTGCAGGTTCCCTTATTCTGTACATAAAATATTAATTGATCTTAATGACTTTAGTTTTCAATTAGAATTAAGCATAAGCAGATATCCTCATATTTTATTCTTCTGCATTCCAAATGGATTGCCTCGCCCTATTCCTGAAATATATACACCCCTGGCTTATGTGGACCCCTTTAGAAAATATTGTCCAAGGAACAATTTCTCACATAGGCAAGGATGTTCCCACTTTAAAAGACCTGCTCATTTCAGTTACCCAGCCATTTTATAGAAAATGAGTTTTGAAATGAATTCTTTATAGAGATCCATAATTTTCAAGCTAAATCTCCACTCTACAAAATGTGAAATGTTCTAAGCAGCAGCTGTGAGCATTTCCAACGTGCACTACTCCTTGACGGTCCAACTGTTGCCAAGGGAAATGGAGTTGGCTTTAAAATCTTCCTTGGTTTCAATTCTGCATTTCCCTCAATCAGAGAGCAAACGGGCTCTGCATGGCTGGGACACTCAACTTTTCATGAAGACTGGCATGTGAAATTCAGATGTAGAAATGCAGTTTCTTGAGGGTTGGAAGAAGAATGGTATTCCAGCCAGTTTTATAAAGCCTAGTGGTGGACTTTTAGAGCAAAAAAATGGGCACTATCTATACAGTGGCAAATCATCTGGAGTCAGTAGGGGGAACCGCTTCTACCAAGACGCCATTTTTTCCTGTTTCCCATTTCAGTTCAAAACCACCTTTTTTTTTTTTTTAAATCTTTCATGGCACAAAATTTTTTCCACTCAAGATCCGTTCCTGAGAGTGTGAATAAAAATTTGCAACACCTGAGTGTTAACACAAACAAGAAATGCAATGCATTTTGTTTTTGTTACTTGTATATATGGTACCTAGTTTTATTTCTTAACTGTATAGAAAACATGATAAAATGCCAACGGGGAAAAACTAGGCTCCAAAACAACACACACAATATTAAAAGAAAAAAATACCGGAGGGAAGTACATCAAAATGCTAACAGTATCTAAGTTAAATTTTTTCCCACAAGTTTTTAATAATTGATCTGATATTTGTAGTTAAGCATTAAGAATTTTCTTCCCTCTCAACCGTCCCCCGCAACCCCCCCCCCCCCCAATAAAGATGTACCTAGCGTGCATTCAGATAGAGTGACAGTCCCAATAATTCTCTGGAATTGCATCACTTGGGTTTGAGCTCACCAAAGATGCAAACACTTCCCTAAATATTTTATTACTTCATCTAGCTAGAGTTGAGTGAAGTCTTCTCCATAAACTCTTCTGGATCCAACTTGCCAATTAAAATCTCGCAAGCTCCTAGAGTCTGGAGCTGGGATGCCCCGAGCTCTGTGCAGCGGGAGGGCCCAGGTAGTTGATCGGGATAAATGATTGCAGAGCACAGAGACAGCATTCCCACCTGCATGAGCTACACTGAACTGGCCTCTATCAAGGCTTGCAGGAGTTTCAGGGAGCTGACATTCAAAGCAGAGGTTTAGGGAAAAGAAGACGAGGTGAGACAGATTTCGAAGCAATACCCAACCCTTGGCCCAGGCCCAGAGGTTCAGATTTCGGTGCCAGGTTCCACAAGGTTCAGCCGAGAGCGACTGCTGGGGGTTTCACAGAGGGCTGCAAGGGGCCCATTTACACCAACAGTGGCGCACAGGAGCGGGCAGGAGATCTTATTTTCTTCTCCGCTTATTTCAGCGCTGGTTCCCGTCCTAAGTGGGGGTCCTCCACCCCAGCCCAGAAGGACCACCCTAGGCGCTGAAGGGCGCGGATTCCAGGCCCCGGGTTCCCCCACCCTTAGCCGACCCTTGCCCTTGGACTCCTCTGCTTGAAGTCGACCGCCGCCCAGAGAAGCCGCATTGCGTGGAACCCCCCCCCCCCCCCCCCCCCCCGCCAACCCATTGATCTATCAGTCGCACACCTCCCGGCTTTCAGGAGCTCCGCACAGGCCTAGCGTCTCTCGTACCCCCCTACTTCAGCCTACTCAACCGCCTAGCGGAAGCCGCAGCGGCGCGGCCGGAGCTCGCGGCTGCATCCGGGTCCTTCTCGCCTCAGCCCAATCCTCGGCCTCCTCTCTTCCCACCCTCCGGATTCTCCGCCCCCCCCGCCGCCAATCCCAGATCTGCTCTCAGTCGAACCTGCTGGCCTGGGAGTGAAGGCGGAGGCAGGCCAATGAGGACTCGCTTCCCGTTTGAAGCCTCCAGTGAGTGGGCGCCGGAGGCGGGCGCTGTTGGCCAGAAGGTTCGGTTGCGCGTGTGCCATGGACTCAGCCGCCCGGTGATATTGACAATAGGAGAGAGAAAGGGGCATTGACGGGGACCCACCGCGGGTACCAAAGGGCGGCTCTGGCAGCGGCGGCTCCAGCTCCAGCGGCTCCTCCACCTTCTCCTTCCTTCTCCTGCTGCCGCTGCGGATCCAGTCTTCCTCCCTCCCTTCCCCCCCTCCCCACGTCGTCGCCGTCGCCGCCGGGTCCGGGGCAACGAGCAGAGGCGCCGCCCGCCGGGAATGTGAGCGAGGAGCCACCGGCTGAGCCGCTACGGGGTCGGTGCCGATTTGATGGGACGGGCCCGCGGGGGAGGTTCTTGAGGCCGCCGCCGCCGCCGCCGGAGCGCTGAGGTTCAGGTCCGGCCGTGAGGCCTAGAGGCGCCGCCGCCGCGGAACCGGAGGGACGCCGCGCCGGACAGCCGTCGCCCCGGGCTCCCTGCCGCTGTCCGGACCTCCCCCCGCACGTCCCGGTCCCGCCACCCGCCCCCGCTGCGGCCCTCTCGCAGGTCTCCCGCCCCTCGAAACCACAGATCATCTTCGGATTCTTCCCCAGAAGCTTCAAGGTAACTTCGTCCCTCCAGCACCTCGGCTCGCCGCTTCCTTTCCTCTTCCCTGTCCTGAGGAACCTGCAGGACACCGGTCTCTGGAAGGCCTGGCCGGGGCAGGCGAGGGGTGCGGTGGGGTGGGGTGCGGGAGAGGAAGCGCCCGTCCCACTTGTCCGATTTACCTGCAAATGCTTGTGATGATGCTTCCCATTCACTCTACCCTCCTCCCTCCTTTTCCCCTCACCTTCCGGCATTGGAGGCATATTCTTGTCCCCCTTTATCCACTGACGGGGGGCGGGGAAACACGGGGGGGGGGGATTGATGTAGTGTGGAGGATTCAGTAACAGCTTATCTTCTCCAGGGCTTGGGCGGGTGGGGTGGGGTGGGGTGGGGTGGGATGGGAGCAAAGAGTAATTTAGCATCCCCACAAGGAAACCCATTCCCTGTCTTTCTCCTCCACCCTGGTACCCCCTTCCACACCGCCCCCCCCCCCCCCCAACGGCTTGGATTATCCTGATCCCTGGAAATGCCCCGTGCCCGCTGCTTAGATGACGATAAAGCTTCAGACATCCTGGTCCAGGGCAAAACCTGTTTCCCCGGGCTTTGCACGGACCCACCGCTACTGCAAGTTCAGTTCTGCAGAGCTTTAGGGTTGAGATCCTTGACGTTTATTCTGGGCCGCGGGCAGAAGGGGCAGATGATAAAAAAAAAAAAAAAAAAAAATACTAGCAATAAATCATCTTTAGAGATGGGAGGTGAGGAATAAAAACGAGACAAAAAGAGTGATGGAGGAACAGGATTTACTGAAATCTTGCATTGTTAGGGTTAAGTGAAATTTAAATAATTCACATACCAGATTGGAAAAGCTGCCCCTAAATTTACAACATACAAATGTGATGTGGAGCTTCTTGCTGATGTAGTCATTGTGAGAAATTTTAAGTAATCTTACTTCTATAGTCATTCATAGCTTGCAATTCCATTTTGAATCTGTCACATGTTTTTTACGGTTAAATTAGATAGATTTCTAAAAACTTTTTTAAGAAAGACAACCTAACGACTTCAAAAATTCCAAACCTCAAGATCCTGTGGTTTTGTTTTCTGTTTATGTTTTTGTTATTTTTACCTTGTCGGAATCCATATAATCCAGATAACTTTTTATTCTTACATGTTCAGGAAGAAACTCCCTTACTCTTTTATTTAGAGGTTAAAAAACACTTGTCTTATGTATTGGAATGACAGGTGAGTAATTACATTTCAGTATTTCCCCCATATGCATTACTTTTATTCAAGTCTGCCATTAATCTTGAATGGAGCCTCAGTGCCACGGAAATGATGGCATCTGTTTAAATTGGAATATGAAATTGAGCTTACGGCTTGTGACTTTTAGGAAATAGCCTTCATTTTAATAATTTGAGAGGTTTAAAATCTCAAAGAACTGTTCAGTTCTCTCAGTTTGATGGAACGAAAACTAGTATTTGATGATGAACTTAAAGGGAACTCAACTTGGTTGTGTAAGTAGGGTGTGAATTTATGTTTTCATTTCAACTTTGATGCACGACTTCATCATAATTTTGTGTATTAAGCTTTATTAACTTAAGATGGCTTCATTCAAAAAGAAGACTTCTTTGAAATGCTTTTAATTATGCCCTTTATGTGTTCTGTTTACAGTAATCTAACCTGTCCTTATTTGTGGTGTGGTTTAGTTTATCATAGCTAACACAGCACATTGCATTAAAAGTCATGCCTAGATAGTTTCAGTAGTTGTAAATTTCACTTTGCTGTGATACATTGGTGTAGACTCTTGAAGTACATTAAGAGTTTTAACTCCAGAACCCATTCATAATATTAAATATCTTGTGAAAATGTATTGATGGAAGTTTTCCAGTGGCAGAGTAGCTCTAAAATTACTTCAGGAATCTCAAGATGAGAAGAGCTTTGCAGTCAGAAGATGAATAGATGGCTGAGAAGAGTTCTTCAGGTATAAATGAGCATCTTTAATGCTCATTATCAGAGTGGCAGCAGCACAGCACATTAGAACTATAATATTGCTTATGTGGTACTTCTGTTACTTCTGTTTTTTCCAAAATTTCATGTCCCCCGTTGAACGTACGACTTTTCTTGATTGATTTTATTTGCTTTCTTCATCACATAATCCCGTTTTCATGAATATTGTATATGGGGGTTTTAGAATTTGTATAATTCACACGTATGCTTCCACCCTGGGGATATGTTTATGATGCCTCTTTCTCTTCAGTAGGGATATGTCCTCAGCACCAACTACTCCTCCATCAGTGGATAAAGTAGACGGATTTTCTCGGAAGTCCGTCAGAAAAGCCAGACAGAAGAGGTCGCAAAGTTCCTCACAGTTTAGGTCTCAAGGCAAGCCTATTGAGTTAACACCTCTGCCGCTGCTAAAAGGTAAGGCTCGTGGCCAGGTGATGGATTCCTTTCCAGTTGATCTTTTTGTATCCATATATATAATTTTCTTTTCGTGGTATTTCATATTTGTTAAAGTTATGTGTTGCACATTGAAGGGATGGGAGATTTCAGACACGTTGAAGTTACAGCCTTTTTAAAGGGCTCAACTTAATATAAATAGCTGTGGACACATGAAAAGAAACTTATTATCAAGAGGATCTTTCACACTGATAAATAGAAAAACTGAATGCCAGAGAAACCCGAAGAGGCCTAGGTCTGTGTTTTTCATTTTTTCTTCTGTTGACATTTAGATATATACATCATATGTGATAACAGCTACATATTGTACAGTTTTAGTCACAACAAGTAGACCTAGTAGAGGAGATGGTACCATTAACTTACGTATAGAAAATGTTTGAAAGAATTCGGTTTTAAAAATCAAGAAAAAAATGGTCAGTAATTGCTTACATGCATTCTTGTTTTCAGATAGTACAAATAGGAAACATGATGATCATAACTTGTTCAATACTACTTTTCTCTTTCCTTTGGAATGAATTCATATTTTAATATGAAACTGCTTTTCCTGAATAGACTTTTCAATTTTTGTTTGGGTATGTGGATACTTTTTTTTTGTTCCTTTTAATTTCCATTGATGTTTATGAACAGGCGTGTTTGAAGAGCATCAGAACACAGCATTTATAGCATGGAAACTATCAGAATCTACCTCTGAAGGTTGATTTCTGTTTGCTGAACACTTGAGAGTGAGGAGAGAGGGAGCACGAACAACATAGTGTACTTCGTGGCTCAGAGGAAGTCAGAAAACCTGGTGTGCTAGTTCATTAATGAACATTTACTTCTGTAACAAGTTTGTGAAATTAGAAGGTATTATAAAGAAAAACTGGAGATCGATTAGAAAAGGTCCTCAAAATGTAGCCTAGGATATTTCAGGCTTCTGTTTTTCCCCATGTGAACTTTTTTTTTTTTTAAAGTTTATTTATTTATTTTGAGAGAGACAAGAGAGAGTGAGTGGGGGAGGGGTAGAGAGAGAGGGAGAATCTCAAGCAGGCGCTGTGCTGTCAGCACAGACTCCTATGTGGAACTCTAACTTACGAAACTGTGAGAACGTGACCTGAGCAGAGAAATCAAGAGTTCCACGCTCAACTGGCTAAGCCACCCAGGTGTCCCCTCCCCCCCCTTCTTTTTTCTTAAGGAGGGGAGAGTTGTAACGCAGATTCTCATGTTTGTACTTGAAACTGGTAGAGACTAAATGAATTCTGACGACTATAAAGATGATATATCTCCTAGTTCTTAAAGATGAGCTCTTATGAGTCTGATGGGGGAGAAAATTTTAGCTAAAGGTTTTGCTAAAATGGAGAAGTCTTTCCGAGATTTTAGAAGAACAAGGAAAAATTGTAGAAGTGAAACTAATCATGCTTGAAATACAAAGTTGAGAGATGCATGGATTCCTTAGTAATTTATTTAATCTGAACTAGACATATAATAGCAATTAGCATCTTTATCTGGCAATGGACTTTTTTCTGAGGAAGTAGATTAAACTTTTTTAGGTTTAGAAAGAATTTTAAACTTTATTGTTATACTCATTTCTTGGGGCTTATGGTAAATATTTAAATTAGAACTGAATTGACCACTCGTTGGTTTTGTGGGTAGTGAAGAGGCATGCGTGAGAAGAATTTGACACATTTTAATATTTTGTTATTCCTTTTATTGTGGTAAAATACACCTAACAAAACATTGACCATCGTGGCTATTTTTAAGTATGCGTTAAGTGTGACAGTACATTCATGTTGTGTTCATCCATCACCACCATCCTTCTCCGGAACTTTTTTGTTTTCCCCAAATGAAGCTGTGTCCCTTTAGGGGCACCTGGGTGGCTCAGTCGGTTAAACGTCCGACTTCAGCTCAGGTCGTGATCTCACAGCTCGTGAGTTCGAGCCCCGCGTCGGGCTCTGTGCTGACAGCTCAGAGCCTGGAGCCTGCTTCCGATTCTGTGTCTTCCTCTGTCTCTGCCTCTTCCTCTGTCTCTGCCTCTTCCCTGTTCAAGCTCTGTCTCTCTCTCTGTCTCAAAAATAAATAAAACATTAAAAAAGAAAAAAAAAGAAACTGTATCCATTAAACACTAACTCCCCATTCTCCCCTCCCCTCAGCCCCTTGGCGAGTAACCACCATTCTACTTTCTGTCTTTGTAACTTTGCCTACCCTAGGTAGCTCATATAAGTAGAATCATATAATATTTGTCTTTTTGTCACTGGCTTATTTTACTTAGCCTGCTGTCCTCAAGATTCACCCATGGTGTAGCACGTGTTAGAATTTCCTTCCTTTTAAGGCTGAATAATATTCCACTGTGTGTATATGCCGTCAGTGGACACTTGGATCATTTCCATCTTCTGGTTGTTGTGAATGCTGCAATGGACATGGGTGTACAAGTGTTTTCTTGAGCCCATGCTTTCACTTGCTCTGGGTACATGCCCAGAAGTGGAATTGCTGGATCATATATTTAATTTTTGGAGGAATTGCCAGACTGTTTTCCACAGCAGCTGTACCATTTTACGTTCTTACCATCAATGTACAAGAGTTGCAATTTCTCCGTATCCTCACCAGCATGTTATTTTTTGTTGTTTTTTTTGTTTTCGATAATAGCCATCATGATGTGTGTGAAGTGGCATTTCATTGTGGTTTTGATTTGCATTTCCTTTATGGCTAATGAATGATGTGGAACATCTTTTCATGTGCTTATTGGCTATTTGTCTATCCTTTTCTCATTTTTAAAGTGAAGTCTGGTCATATTGAAAAATTTCCAAGAGCTCTGCTCTCCAAGAATGGAATTTTTGTGAACTTGTGTATTTTGCCAGTGTGGGAGAATTGGAGAGTAACAGGACCATACAGTATTAGATACAGCCACAGCTTACTTCCAGACGGACTAAAAGCGATTGTTGTGTAGTAATCATGTAATGGGGAAATATTCTGGAAAGCATCCCACAAATTAGATTTCCGTATCTATAGAACAACAAAGAAGTATAGTCAGATACAGACTTCAGAAATATTCCTGATTTTTATAAAATGCTCCTGATTTTTATTACAAATTTGTTAAATGACATTTGATTGTCTTGTAATGGATTGAATTTTATTTGTGTGTTGTCTTCTCACCAACTTTAGGAAGTAATTTATGGAATGTAAAGAAAATATAGGAGGAATTTCTTTTTCTTTTTTTTTTTTTTTTTACCATTTCCTTAGGAGAAACCAGAGTAAATTATGTGTGCCTACCAAAGGATAGTTACTGATTTAATTCTGTAGTATTGCTTTGACCACATTGGAAGGTTTGAGTTAATTTTATTTGGTGGTATAATATAAATGGCAGTTGGATTTTGTGGGTTGCATTGTAGAATAAAGTAAAAATCATGTCCTCAAGATCTTTAATTTTAGGGGAGTTTGAAGATGGAAATTGTGTAATTTTGTTAGTCATCCTTTAAAAATGTAATTTTTGAGAACTCACACATTAGGCGTTCATTAATGATCACTTGTTTTGCATGTATGCATTATCAGAATGGTTATTATATGCATCGTATTTGACTGACTTGTAAGTAATACTGCCATTAACTCTTAGCGTTGTAATATTTATTTATTTTTTGGGAGAGCTCAAGCAGGGGAGGGGCAGAGAGAGAGAGACAGAGGATCCAAAGTGGGTTCTGTGCTGACGGGCTGACAGCCGCAAGCCCGATGTGGGGCTCAAACTCCTGAACTGGGAGATCATGATCTGAGCCAAAGTCAGGTGCTTAACCAACTGAGCTACCCAGGTGCCCCAACTCTTAGTGTTTTAAAAAAGTCTCTTCACTTGCAGAACTGTAACAAAGCGAAAGGAAAGTTTCATCTATTTTGCCTCTTTTCTAACAGGTGGAGTTTTCAAATTTATATCAATGATGTTATTTTCTACAGAAAGCAATGCCGGCATGTTTCTCTGTATATATGCGTGATAAGTTTCCCGGCTTTTCCTCTGCTGTTTGTAGTGACATTGTAGAATAAACCTTTGAAATAGAGACATTTGAATTTTCTCCCTCTTTACAGACTTCTGAAAGTGTCTGCAGAGAGTCCTAAAGTCTTTGAACTTGAAGGACCCTTACTCAAGGGAAATTCAGTGAAGGTTTTAGTGCCTTTGTGCTTGATAAGAAGGTAAAGACTTGGACACTTTCCTTGTGCCTACACGGCATGACACAAAGCAAGCTTTGATGGTTATCTGTCTCAATAAGGATGGTTAAACTAAACAGGTTGGGGATAGACACGCACATTTACAATAATAATAATAGTAATAATAATTAGTAGTAGCAACAGTAGTGTACTATCTGGTTGGGTGATTTGTTCTCTCCCCACCCCATCCTCCTCCCGTGCCCTGTTTCCTTTTTTGACTTTAAAAGATTACATAAGTTTAGATTTGAGTGAAATGTTTTTGAACAGTACTGCCTCTTTGAAGATGGGGTTATGATGAGAATGACGTCATCATTTCTAGTCTCATAATTCGTTATACGTTTTTGAGGCGTTTTGCTAATAGTTTGGACCTTCAGTATTAAACATTCCAAAAACTATAACGACTTGAACGTTTCAGCAGAAATTCTGCCTCTTGGTGTTAAAACTTTTACATCGGTAACATTGTGTTTCTACAACATTCTTTCTTTAGTTAAAATCTTTTTTTTTTTTTTTTTTTAAGCTCTAGGCTTGTGATTCAGCTTACATTTTTATTTTTGAGGGTGACAGTCTGTGAGGACTTTATTCAAAAGTTTGTTTTATTTACTTAGAGAGTGCTTGTGTGGGTGTGTGAGTGGGGGAGGGGCAGAGAGTGAGGGAGAGAGAGAATCCCAAACAGGCTCCGTACTGTCTGTGCAGAGCCTGATGCGAGACTCAGTCTCACAAACCATGAGATCATGACCTGAGCCCAAATCAAGAGTCGGATGCTTAACTGACTGAGCCACCCAGGGTCCCTAAGGACTTTAAAAATCCCAATTTAAAACTAGTTTTTGTGGGGGCGCCTGGGTGGCTCAGTCAGTTGAACGTCTGACTTTGGCTCAGGTCATGATCTCACGGTCTGTGAGTTCGAGCCCCGCGTCAGGCTCTGTGCCGACAGCTCAGAGCCTAGAGCCTGTTTCAGATTCTGTGTCTCCCTCTCTCTCTCTGACCCTCCCCCGTTCATGCTCTGTCTCTCTTTGTCTCAAAAAACTAAATAAACATTAAAAAAAAAAAAATTAAAAAAAAACTAGTTTTTGTGCTTTTCTAATTTTTGGATAGGCTGATTCTTTTTCATCCATATGTGCCTTGTGTAGTGTAAAGAAGGAATAGGCAGAAATAGTTCTCGATTTTTATAATGGGTTAGTGCCCTAAAGCGTATTTATAATGAGACTAGTTTCTTAAGGAATGGCGTCCTTTATTTTAGTGTTTACCATCTTCCTTGTACTGTGCAGTGTCCCGTGGGGAAAGTACTTGGGCTTTGCCACCTGCCAGAGTCCTAGCTCATTCACAACTTGTGTTGTCTGGGGCAAGTATGTCAACTCCTGAAGGCCTTGGTTTTCTTGTCAATCAAAGGGGGGTGATGATAATAATCAAGAGCTGTGGCAGTGCCATATTCAGTAAATACTAACTATTGTTATTTAACTGGGATTTGAGAAGTTAAAATGTGAATAGTGTGGAATTATTTCACTTTTTATATTTTTTCAGCAAAAAGTTGGATTGGAAATTTCTCAGAAAATTATGAAACAAGACCATAGTTTTGCAGTGATGAACCTTTTCCACCAAAAAATTGGAAGAAACAGTTTACCAATGTATTGAATTTGGTAGACTGGTTATTTTAAACACCTTTGATTGGAGATTTTCACCTAATGCGTTGGTATGCTGCTACATTTTTTAGCGTAATGCTTTTATTTTTAATGTATTCATTTATTGAATAGATAATACAGTTACATGGTTCAACTCTCAAAAAATACACAGGGATGTATAGTGAAAAATCTTCTTCCTGATTTGGTTCTTCCACTCGCCCTTCCCTGGAGCAACCAGTCATGATATTCTTCTATAGAAGGTATAGACATTCTTAAACCCTTGATTGAATATGAAATGTGTTTTGCAGCCTGAAATTATATGCACATTTTGTATGAGTATGTCCATTGTTTAAATGGAAGGATTCTGTTATATTTTTCAGATTCTCAAAGGGGTTTTTGAATCAAAAAAGGTTAAGAACCATTGATCTAGTTTGTATCTTAGATTAATGATGCATGTTTTTAGACAACTAAATTGTCGTGTGTGTGTGTGTGTGTGTGTGGTTTAAAGAAATAATCATAAGCTTCCCTTTTAAAGTGGAAGCATGTCTGTAAGTTAATAGGTGTTAACATCCAGCTTCGCAGCCTTTGAGACAATGTGGCAGTGTTTTTCTTTTGGGGAAGAAATTATAAGATCTTGCAGAAAACCGAGTGTCAGTTGCACTGTTTTCATGTGTGAAAGATGATATACTCAGTTGTAGTGAGGAGGTATTTCATTCACTCTTTAGGGAGAAATATTTTTTCTTTACCTGATAGTTTATAGCATAGAGAAAATTCCCGTACAGAGTTGTACGTGGGCCAAAAGATATTAATAGTAAGCAGGGGCACCGGCGTGGCTCAATTGGATAAGCATCCGACTTTAGCTTAGGTCATGATCTCGTGGTTCGTGAGTTTGAGCCCTGTGTCGGGATTTGTGCTGACGGCTCAGAGCCTGGAGCCTGTTTCAGATTCTGTGTCTCCCTCCCTCTCTGTCCCTCCCCTGCTCATGCTCTGTCTCTCTCATAAATAAACTTAAAAAAAATAAGCATACCTGATTTATTAATCATCGAAAAGTAGGATAGCAAGGTGCCTGGTTGGCTTAGTCGATTAAACATCCGACTTCAGCTCAGGTCATGATCTCACCGTCCGTGAGTTTGAGCCCTGCGTCAGGCTCTGTGCTGACAGCTCAGAGCCTGGAACCTGCTTCAGATTCTGTGTCTCCCTCTCTCTCTGCCCCTCCCCCACCCTCTCTCTCTCTCTGCCTCTCAAAAATGAATAAACATTAAAAAAAATTGAAAAAAAAAGTAGGATAGCAAGTTACATTCATATCACATTCTTTTTGAGTGTGATAATTACTGTGTAGTTCTTAACCTTGGGTTCGTGGATTTCTGGTTGGGGATAGGATGTGTGCATCATGAATGGACTTTGGGGTTCTTTTTTTAATGTTTATTTTTGAGAGAGAGTGCATAAGCAGGGGAGGGGCAGAGAGAGAGGGGACAGAGGATCTGAAGTGGGTCTCTGTGCTGATAGCAGTGAGCCCAATGCGGGGCTCGAACTCATGAACCGTGAGATCGTGACCTGAGCCAAAGTTGGACACTCAATTGACTGAGTCACCTGGGTGCTCGGGGCTTTAAGGTTCTAAGACCCTCCCAAAATTTTATGTAAAGTTTCTGTGAGTGTGCATTTTGTTTTAGAACATAGTTCACTGCATTCCTCAGATTGTGGAAGATTTAGCCCTACCATTCTTGCTCTTTCCTCATAGGTAAGAGCTTTGGAGTTAGACTAAAAGACTGGGAATTGTTAATATCTTCTGAGTATTACGTTAGCTGTACATGTAAACATACGCTTTATGCACTTAACACTAAACGTGATAAGCTATAAACAGAAGTCATCATAACGTGGATCTCTCCAGGATATAACCCAGCCCAGGCATAAAATATTGAGGTGCCAAATGAATCTTCTCATAAGGTGAAGCGGCCTTTTGTACCTAGAACTTTCTTCCCCCGACTTCGTGTCATTCTTCAAATTTCATCTCACATGGAACCATCTTAGGGATCATCCTTCCTGACTCTTAAGACTGATCTTCTTTGAAGTTGCTGTCAGTTTGTTGTTTCTCGTTTTATATTTATAATCTGAAATTATTTTTTGTTAGTTGGTTCACTTGTATGTTATCTGTTTCTCCTCCCACATTAGAATAGAATCTTCAGTGTAGAAACCTTGTTTTTCTTATCTCCAGGGCTTAGATCTGTGCCTAGTACATAGCCGGCCTTTGATAAATATTTGTTAGCAAATTAATTAACATTGTTAGTTGACATTTCAGTTGTTAGTAATGGTAGCATAGGCATTTGTTTTTTCTTCCTTAAGTACTAAATTATTTTCCCCGCAAATCCAACTCATGCAGATTTTGTGTTAGCTTTTAATTTATACAAAGTCATAGACTTGTTTAATGAAGACTTTTTATTTTTAAAGGATCAAATTGCCGAGTGTTCTCTTAAAATCCTGAGTGAGGCTTTGTACTTTGATATTTATGCATGTTTCAGGTTAGGAACAGAAGTAGTATCTGGTGAAGGGAGGATGGAGTGGATTTTAATGTATGACATACTTTGGTTTCTTTTACTTGGAGGATTCATCACTTGCGTGTTACAGCAAATGTTAAATACAGTGGAATGCCTTTTTTCTGCTGATGTTTGAGGACTGAAGTATGGGCTAATCAAATCACCAGCCTTTCTTTCTTTACATAGTTTAAGAGGGAGTAACATATCTGAATATCATAATGGATTTTCAGAGCAGGGTTTTATGGTTAAATTTCCTCATCGTTCAAACTTTTATTTTGTAATAATGTTAGCTCTTAATATTAGATGTTGTAGTGCTTACAAAAGAACAGTGAAGTTTCTAGATAGTTCTAAAATGCTGGCTAGGGTAGTTCTTTGGTTTGTTTGCAAATGACGCCATGATGTCCTTTTCTACTACTTAAAAATACTTGTCTGCCCATTGTATTTGAAGATTTTCTGAAAACAAATATGGGATCTTATTTTTATGTTACAGTAGAATTAAGCCTATGATGAACATATTGCTTGGACAATATGTTATTTTTGCCTAATATGTAGTAATATATTCCTAATATATATATATAATATATATTACCTAAGTGGGGACTTCTAAGTGTTTTCTTTTATCTTCAAAATTGGGAGAGTATTATAGCCTACCTCATAGAGTCAGATGAAGTGCTATAAAGCAGATAAAACATTTATCTCAGTGTTGGATACATGGTAGGGGTTGAAGAATATTAACTGTTATAGTTAATATAACTGTATAATAACTACAGAAAATACAGAAAAACTGTATAATAGAAAAATGCTTCTTGGGGGGGCCTGGGTGGCTCAGTTGGTTAAGCGTCCGACTTCAGCTCACAAGTTTGAGCCCCATGTCGGGCTCTGTGCTGACAGTTCAGAGCCTGGAGCCTGTTTCAGATTCTGTGTCTCCCTCTCTCTTTCTCTCCCTACCTGACTGGCCCTCTGTCTCTCTCTTTCAAAAATAAATAAACATTAAAAAAAAAAAAAAGGAGAGAGAAATGCTTGCTAGTGTTTTTCAGTTGATTTTTATTCTCTTAATATTTTACATGGATTATTTCCATTTAAGGAAGAAAAATATGGAGCATGTAGAACTGTGAGAATCAGACTTTTAAAACAAAAAGAGCTAGTTTTCTTATGGAACATTCTCAGCATTACTATTTGGTTAACATCTGTTTCAAACTGGCTTCTCATTTCAGGAATAACCTAAAGGGGGGTGGGGTGCCTGGGTGGCTCAGTAGGTTAAATGTCCGACTCTTGATTTTGGCTCAGGTCATGATCTCATGATTCATGGGTTTGAGTCCCACATGGGGCTTTGTGCTGATAGTTCAAAGCCTGCGTGGAATTCTCTCTCCCTCTCTCTCTGCCCCTCTCCTGCTTGCACGAGCTCTCCGCTGTCTCCCCTCCCCCATCTCTCTCTCTCTCTCAAAATAAATAAATAAACATTAAAAAAAAAAAAGAACATAAAGTGGCTAATATAATTATTTCTAGAGGAAATTCCATTTGTAGGAAGTCACCAGGTAAAATTTTTGTCTGATGAACTTGTTTTGGAAGTCATCTACTGGGACAGGATCTCCAAACTTTTTTTTGTAATTGTTTACTCATATCAGTAAAAATAACATATATATTTGTTTATACATGTATACATGTGCTCTTATACAAATATATAACATACATTAAGAAAATAAACAAGTACAGAAACTTAAAAAGCATGATAATGAAATATAAGATGTATAGATGTTTTAGTATTTAATTTTGGTACCTCCTTTTCCCTTACCCATACCCCCAACACCTGCACTGGCTCTGAGCACATCTTTGTTTTGAGATTTTGCTTTGAAGAGATAACCACTTCAGCTTCAGAGTCTCGCAGCATTTTGTTTTAAGCCAGAGAGAGATGTGAAGGGTGGAACGAGAAAATCTTCTTTACATTCTTGAGGTTTTTGTCCAGGTTTCTGAATTTCTTGCACCTTAAAGAAACAAAATCTGAATTTTGCCAGTTTAAGAAGTATCATAGATCGTTCTTTGTCGAGGGCTCTTATCTTGCTGCTAATGGGTGGCTTTCAGAGGGCCCTTGACTCTCTTGAAATTCCAAGCTATATTTTGTGTCTCTGGGCAGATTGTCGTTTTTCTGGGCAAGGGTTTAGATCTTTCATCAGATTCTGAAAGGAGTTTCCCCCAAGGCTGGGAGCCACTGCTTTGGGTGATGGGCATTTGGTTCCTCACTTAGAGCAGAGAGAGAGAATTTGTCATATAGTCCCTTTCTGTAGAAGGGAGATTAAAAAAAAATTTTTTTTAACGTTTATTTATTTTAGGGTGAGGGAAAAAGTGAGAGACAGAGCATGAGTGGTGGGGGGGCAGAGAGAGAGGAAAACACAGAATCCAAAGCAGGCTCCAGGCTCCGAACTGTCAGCACGGAGCCCGACACGGGGTTCCAACTCAGGGACCGTGAGATCATGACCTCAGCTGAAGTCAGATGCTTAACCGACTGAGCCACCCAGACACTCCTAGAAGGGAGATCTTTCAACAAGAAGTTTCTTCTGTGTGTCTCTCCTAATTTTTAATTCTTTTTACTACCAAACAGAATTTTTAAAGGTATTTGAAGATAGAAGTTAATTACATGACTCGAGCCATTGTGGTTGTTTGGAGCTTTTTGATCCGTATCATTTGAAAAGTTAAGCTGAGTGAATGAATACTATCAATGGTAAACTTGAATGTGCCTGTCAAAAAACATTTATTCTGGAGTAGCTGTGGACCTGGAAGAAGCCAGGAGGAGAGACCCAGATTTTCTTTGCTGGTAAAGAAATTGTTGAGCAACCAATGACAGAGAAGAGAAGCAATGTCTATAGTTGTGTACCAGGTGATGTATTATTTGGTGTCACCTTGAAGCTTCCCAAGAAACCAAGAACAAGGGATGTTTGTTGTTAATTGAGGGCTGTGTAACTTGCCTCCCCCTTTAGACAGAGCCAGGGTCGGGACCCCGGGCCTGTCTGGTTCCAAAGCCAGGGTTTATGGGCATGAACGTGGGTGAGCCCCGGAGCTAACCACCATCTTGATTGTGCTGTGCTGGGATGATCTCCCCAGTGAGCCATTTTACTGCCTCTTGCAAAGAACCTTGAAAATTGTGAGGAGACTGAAGTGGTGAGAGAAGTGGAGAAGAGAAGGGGGCGAGCAGCCAGGCCAGCAGCAACACGGGGGGTGGCGGGTGATGATGGACGGAACCGTGGAAGAACAGCCGGCTTCAGAGTTGGCTCCTTCGAAAGGCCCGTCAGTGCTGCCAAGAGGCAGACAGAAAGGGTCACCGACACTTCATGATGGCAAGGGCTGGGGTGGGGAAGATGCCACTCTGGATCCTGCGGGGTTCGAATGCTGTCATGAAGAAGTCATGCCGGTCATGGAGTGGTTTGGGTTTGGTAAACTGGTGACCGTGTGGCAGCGGTTTTCTTTATCATCTGTCTTTACGTCTTTGGGAAGTAGCTTAAGTAGAGGAAAGGGTGTGGGTTCAGGTCTCGGTGATAATCCCGGCTTTGTGAACTGAGGTTAACTTATTTAACATCTCAGAGCTTTAATTTCTACTTTGGTAACATGGGGCTCACACTTGCCAAGGTGGTTGTGAGGAGTGTGATAATGCGGGGAGGCTGCCTAATGTGTGGTTTGTTGTGTGAGAAATAATTCCTTCCCTTCTCTTTCTGCCATCGATCTTTCTTTGAGTCACTCCAGAGGACCTGGATCTTGTTTCAGATCTTGTGAGGGTGGAGATCTGGCAAAAGTTCATCCATTTATGCAGGGCATCATGACAGACTTTCACCTTATGGTGATGTTACATTTTTTGGATTTAATTAATTCATGGTTGCTGGTGCCTGGAACATTGTTCAAACATTAAAACACATGGAGAAAATGGGGACTTGGCAGCATTTCAGGAGAAGTACCATCTTTGAATAAGGTAGATATAGGCTTCGGATTAGCCTTTTACTGAAGCGCCTTCAGAAGACGATGTCTGGAAATGGAAGGAGATCACTCCTTTGCCGTACATTGTAAGGAATTCAGAGTGGGTTCGGGCTCCTGAGGAGCTGTCTTATATTAGCAGGTGGGAAATCACAGCAGAAAACACTTTTCTTTTCAAATGAATGAGTATTTTGAAATCAAGGACGTTTTGTAGCAGAAAGGAAGTTCCTTTTGAGAGTCACAGGGCCTATTCGAGCTTTGTCTCATCAAGTTAATTTTTCAGAGTGATAGTGATGCATCCAGAGGTCTGGTGTTTTTCCCTGATTTCAAACTGACTTAAAATAAGATGTGTACAGAGGACTTTTTTTGTTTTGTTTTGTTTTGTTTTAAAGGTAGGCTCCCTGCCCAATGTGGGGCTCAAACTCACGACCCTGAGATCATGAGTCACGTGCTCTACCGACTGAGCCAGCCAGGTGCCCCTATACAAAGGATTTTTGAAAATTAAAGGGAGGTGTTAGTACTCTGTTCTGCCCTGTCTTCATGCATCCTTCTACCTTTGCTTCTTTAACTCCGTCTACAACTGCTGTAACTGACTAGTATTCTTGATGGTAACCAGACATCTAGAAATAATATTCATTTCACTTTAAGAAAACGTAAAGACATCATTTTAATCAAAAACAGTTGAGTTGAAGTTCTGAAACTCGGTAGTTGTGAATTTGTCTGGCATGTGGCTGGATCTCAATGGAGGAGAGCATTGCAAGGTTTCAGGTAGGAGTAAGTAACTTCGATGGAACATTTGGCTGCTGAGGAGACTGTTTTACCACCTAGATTTTTTACCACCTAGGTAGGTTTTGGATAGAACTCTATTTTTGTTGTATTTAGATTTACATTGTCACATCATAAAAGGCATTTCAACTAATGGTGGAATTTATTTAGGCTTTTCTGGTTTAGTAGGATGTTCTAGAAATGGTATATACTTTAGACACCATTGGGCCTAGGAGTGGTAAGACTCTGTACTCACACCCCTGAGTTACGATGAGGCTTACATGAAAGGAATTGTGTGCAAATGCTTTTCAAAGTGCGTGGGAAGCAAACGCACAGCTCTGAAAGGAGTCTATATATGACCTGGCTAAGTAGCCTCCTCCAAGGGCCTTATATTCTCGGTTTTGTAATTGGTCTGTGGGTTGTGTGGTTCAGTTCATTCACTCATCAGATTTCTACGAGCGGTATGATGCACCAGGCACTTCCCTGGCAACGCAGTGGTGAGCGAAAGAGGAAGGTTGATACAGTTCTTCTCAAAAGGCCGTTGTAGCTGGAGGTCAGAGATTGATGGGGCTACTTAGGTTGTTGGAACCAAAACCAAATCATTCTGGTTGGGTTAAAGTTTGTCCTTGATCCTCAGAGCATTTTTTCATATCTGTAAATATGTGATCACTGAATATATCAATCACCCATAAATTCCCTACTCAGTCATGAGGAATAATATTTTCCCTCATGTTTATATATTCTTGTGTTAGGTGTAATTTTTTTTTTTTTTTTTTGGTCTATATGATACCCGACAGTATTATGATTACACCGAGATGGTCTTACTGTTGGAGTTGGAATTTTAAAAAGTTGTCTTGTTATGGTAACATTGTTATTTTATATAATACTGAGGCAAAACAACATAATCATTGCTTGCTTGAAAAAGAAAATATTACCAATTTACTTTTAGGCTATAAACATGAAATTGTACAAACTGTAAAAAGCATACCAAGTCCCTTTAAAAGTGAGTACGGTCCATCTGTGGGTTCTAGCTCTATGCTCTCTAGACGGCACTGTGTAATTAAAGTACACGATCTTAAGTCTTCCTGGGTTTTAATTCACTGTTTTATGAACTGCTGCTTAGGAGAGTGGGGGACATAATACAATAGATTTAATTCACTAAGAGAATAAAAGTTGAGAAGATTAGAGCTAGAATTAGTGGCAGCGCCAATTGATGTTTATTAACTGAGAATACAAGCAACAGTAAAACCACAGTTAGGCAAAACAGTGAACACTGGTGGTGTTATGGTTACTGTGAACACTGGAAAAATAAATAATTGCAAGTATTTTAACTGTGGCAAATCGAATGAAGTTAAAAATTGAACCTCCCTCCTTGTCACTGGCTAATTTTAAAATTTCCCGAGCTATTGTGATTTAAATTATTGAGCCTTATCTGAGCCGCATTCTGTGGGCGGTAAAAATTGAGTGGAGTGTGTGCTTTTGGAACCAGTGCTCGAAGTAGAGCTGGATTTGTGATGGTTTACATAAGGAGGAAAGCATCATCTAGGATTATCTCAGACGCTGACCTGTGGGAGAGTCCAACAAAATAAAAAGACTGTATTTAGAGAGAGTTTGGAGTTCGTGATGGTCAGTACTTAAATGGCCACCCTTGTACCTTAACAGTTACTGAATTTCAGAATGATTTCAGAATCATTTCATGGTCAGTCAAACAATGTGCATTCCTACGAGTGCATATCTGTATTTAATATTGACAAAATCTGGGTGAATTCATATTTCTTTACAGTTTTACTTAATGGAGTATTATTTTTCTCTTCTATGTAGGGAGGACACTACACCTACATTTCTTGGCCGGAAAGACATTCTCCGACCCCTTTTTTGAGCCAGGCTGTTTGTAATATTGTACCATTTATTAAGAGAATAATTTCTTCGCATTAGGGTATCATAGTTCATGACCAATATTCTTTTGTCTCCATAAATGCAAGGATAATTGAGTAGTTACTTCTTTCTTGGTGAGATGGTCATGAAGTTTTGCTTGACTCATTTGCAGATGAGAGATCAAGAACCTCTCTATAGAGTGGTTTTCACGATTGCATGATTTAATGTAGCTAATGGTTAGAGTGGGACCCAGATCAGAGTAAGTGTTATATACATGTTAACTACCTTTGTCATTGTTGTTGCTGTTATTGTTACGTATAAATGCTACTTAATCTGTATCTTATGACTTGGATCCTGTAAAGATGATCTGTTTTTGTGTACCCTGTTTAGGAAAATGGGTGTTTGAGTTTTAAAATCCATTAAGCCTATTCATAAATTAAATTGTTTACGTAAAAGAATATATCACTATCTATTACAGTTGCTAATGAGCTTTAAAAAGCATTTAGAAAGCGTTGCTGAGTGAAAGTAACATTTGGAAGCTGTCAGAGTCAGTACGTTTCAGAACCCAAGGACTAGTCTAGGCAAGTGTGAGTTGTGTTGCTTTATGACGGATGTTAGAGTGTTGTGTTCACCTGTCTCCCCCAGCTGGAGTGTGTGGTGCTGTGGGAGATGGGGGAGTTGGATGTGTGCGATGACTCTGAACGTTGTCACTGTGAGACATCGGGAAGGGCTATTGGTGGCCACTAAGTGTAGTTAAGAGGTTGCTACCTGGACAGATAGGACGTGGCCATTAACCTTACATCTTTGATTAAGTGGCAGCGTTGAAAAATCTTTAAAAAAGAAAAACAATTTGCAGGAATTTCTAGGAGTCTGCAGAAGTATCTTTGGTGCAGGTGGCTTACAATATGAATTTCATGTGTGTTAGAAATTTTTTCTTCATCTGTGAGTTTTTTACCTAAAGCTATTTTTATCAACTCCAATTATGGATTTGTTGTGCGCCTGTAATTTTGATTGGCAGGGAAGCCTGCATTTACTCTTTATTCGGACCTAGAAAGGTTTTTTTTGTTTCCTTTTTGTCTCTCATGGGAAGTTAGTCCGAACCACTCATTTCTCATACTTAACCTCAAGATAATGAGTGTCGTCGATCTGTCTTCAGTTTCCATCGAGACAAGAAAATGTATTCAAGCCTAGTGCATTTTTTCTTTCATGATGAGTTTAAATAAAATAAGTGACTGAGTGAATATGTTTACAAAAGCAACATGTACACGTATTTGAAGTAGGTACGTAATGAGGGAAACCAAGGTCCCAAGAAATAACTGGCAGATCAGAGTTCAGTAAGTACAGTTGAATAGGAATGTCAGTCAGAATTCTCTCTTCCAAGTTATCTTCTTGAGCTGGTAGATGATGATGTTTCTGTCGTACCTTGAGTTCTTACATTTTATCCTAGAGATTTTAAATAAAGACTCAAAAGGCTGAACAGTGAAAGCTTCAGTCAAGGCAGGGCACTTTAGGTGTGTATACTGTTTGACGTTAGCTGTACTGAAGCAAGAGATAGTCCCTTATGGTTATTATTTTTTTCCCCTTCCCATCATTTAGCATTTTCTTTAAAATGAATTTTTGACATTTTTTTCTTCTCTCTGTATAGTAGCTCCTCTAAACTACAGATAGTAATCAACTCTCTATATATGTTTAAAAATTTTTTTTAAATGTTAATTTATTTTTGAGAGAGAGAGCATGAGCAGGGGAGGGTGGAGAGAGAGGGAGACACAGAATCCGAACCAGGCTCCAGGCTCTGAGCTGTCAGCACAGAGCCCGACCCAGGGCTCGAACTCATGAGCTGTGAGGTCATGACCTGAGCCAAAGTCGGAGGCTTAACCGACTGTTTTTTTTTCGTATACCTGCACACCTATGGTTAAGTTTAATTCATAAATTGGATACAGTAACAGATTAACAGCAATAACATTTATGACAACATACCATAACAAAAGTTATGTGATTGTGGTCTGTCTCTCAAAATATCTTTGTACCGTTCCCCCCCACCCCCCTTCTTGTGATGATGTGAGATGGTAAAGTGCCTACATAATTAGATCAAGTGAGGTGAATGACGTAGGCTTGTGATGTAGAGTTAGGCTGCTGTTGACCTCCTGATGATACGTTAGAGGGAGGATCATCTTCTTCTGGACCACGTTTAACTGTGGGTAACTGCGGAAGGGGAAACTGGGTAAGTGGGGACTGCCATACAGGTGGGTTTGCTTAGGGCCATTTAGAGCTGTGGCCAGGTCAGAAATACAGAGGTAGCATGGGAAGCTCGGGAGGCTGACGATTTAGACTCAAAGAAGTTGCCTGTCCAGCAAGGTAGAGTTATGGAGAGAGGATAGGTTTGTCAGCGAGCTAGCCAGCCTTAGAATTCCAGCCAGTTTTCCTTGCAAGCTGGGTGACTTTGGAGAAATGATCTTCTTAGAACCTCAGTTTGCTTATCTGTAAAGTGATGATAATATCGTCTGTCTTGCAGGATTAGTTTGAGAGGCAATGTATGTGAAATGCCTAGACCAGTACTGACATGGCAGATACTTGGTAATTGATAGTTATCATAATATTTCTGTCCTTGAGGTCAGAGACCATGTCCATTTATGATTGTATTCCCATTGGGCAGGATTGTGTCCCCCCTCACATCTTTACGGCTCAGAGAGTACCTGCTGACTGAAACCATCCTTTCAGGTAGGAAGGGAATTCTTCATGTATATGAGGCACTGCTGACTCATAATACCACTTCCTAACTCAATCCTTTCTTTTCTGATTTATGTTGTCTTAAATATTCTTTTAAAGAATATATTTTTTTAAATGAGAGTTTTGTAAAGTTTTTTTTTTTAATATTTAATTTTAGAGAGAGAGAGTGTGAGTGGGGGAGAGGGGCAGAGGAAGAGAGAGAATCTTAGGCTGTACACTCAGCGCGGAGCCCGACACAGGGCTCGATCCCACGACCCTGGGATCATGATCTCCGCTGAAATCGAGTCGGATGCTGAAAAGACTGAGCCAGCCAGGTGCCCCAAAGAGAGTTTTTGTGTGATAAACCGAACATAGCTTTAAAGACAAAGGTTTATGATTATGGTCTGCATTGCCTAGCTGAAAAGGTGTTGCTTTGGACAGAAAACAGCCTCTGAAAGGCCCGTGATTATCAAAGGTTGCCAAGTGCTTTGAAAGGCTCTGGGCAAAAGTTTTCATTTGCGGTTTTATCCTCAGTCTCTTGTGCCGCAATGGAGAGCTGGCAGAGTCTGGAGCGAAGGAGACATGGAATGAGTGTTTACTGAGTGAATGGATTAATATGGTGATTATTCAGATCTCAAAATTCAGTGGGGTCTTTGTTGGGTAGTATTTATTTGATCAGCTTTGGAGGGCAGAAATAGTATACAAACGTTAAGTGGATTTTAGTGAGTCTTGACAATAAGAGCAGCTGGGTTTGCTGTCACATCTCGGGTTTAGACCAGAGACTTACTAGTTCACAAGAATCGCAGCTGGCACTAACCTGGCACTTTGCTGCTCTCTCTTCGAGGTACATCATAGAAAACTTTTCACTGGGCGGGCACCCAGGATCCGAAAATCAGCATTAACTTTGTGTAAATCTCCTCTGGGGGCATTCGCGGGGGATGTGTAAGTAGAAGAGTAAGCTGCCGGAGAGAGTGAGATAGTCTAGTCCTTTCTCTTGCTCTGGCCCCCCTTGCCTCATGGGGATTTATGTCAGCTCAGAGGCAAGTGGTTTTGGCTCAGCACAATTAATCAAAGATGAGTGCTAAAAAAGTTACTACTTTGGTCCTCTGGGTAGTTTCTCGTTCTTCTTAGATGGGCTTTTCACCCAGTCTGTCTTTACTTTTTTGTTTGATGTGTATTCAGGAGATTTAAAAAGCTTATTTTAAATCTAGCCTTCAGCAAACGTAATTAAAAAGGAAAAGTTTCTGTTTGCTGTTGCAGGAAGCCTGCTTCCCTTCCCCCTCACCCCTACAATTGGTACATTTCTTAATACTCAGGAAGAAGTGAATTTTAGGTTATCCGTGTTTCTATCCCTTCATTAGTGAGTATAATGAAGAGGTGCAAGGATTTGATGTGGTTTGCCAAATTTTTAGGGAACACAAAAAGCACACACTTAGTGGTTCATAGTTTTGAAAATCTTTGTACAGTATTTGGGAAGATTTTCTTTTACTAGAAACCTCATTTTCTGGGCTCTTCATTTTGCTATGCATAATTCGAGAAGACTCTATCTATCTATCTTTGTCCTTGGTATTTGAAGGATATGCAGTATATATTCTGAATAGACCGTCATGACCCTGGGAGGCCTTTCTTTGGTTAAGTGTATCTTCAGAAACAGAGGTAATCAAGATCTGTCTCCAGGAATTTTCTTTCTTTTCAAAGCCTCATTTTCACATGTCAAATATAATAAAGGCGTATAAACTCTGGCGAGTGCTTTCATTTAACCATCCAAACAGTTTCTGTTTCAGTTCCAAAAAAGGTAATTTCTCCTCCTCCAATTAAATACTTAGGTTTCTTTCTTTCTTTCTTTCTTTCTTTCTTTCTTTCTTTCTTTCTTTCTTTCAGGCAGAATGGAGTCATTCATTGCTCTTGAGTTCTCTTTGGTGTTAATAGATGGGGTGTTTCAGAAATCAATCCATTTAGCATATATAATAAATACCACTGTTAGATTTTTATGGAGTTTGGAAAGCTCTTATAGAAACACATATAGGTAGGAGTCTACTTGATTTATTGGGGTGGCTTGAAAGAATTATAAATGTTTTGGTATTAAAAGTTGCCATGTCAGACATAAGACTTTGAAAAGACTCATAAAGAGATGCAAAGAACCTGTTAACGGTGGATATCTTTGGGCAATAAAAATAGGTTTCACTTTCTACCTTGACATTAAAAAAACTAATTAAAAAACAGAAGGGTAGTCATGTGTCTGTTTTCCAAACTAATGGAAGTAAGTAAACTGCTGGGAATAAAATGAGCCATTGACCATTGATGATCATTAGATTAAGCCTTTATGGAATCAGTTGGAACATGAGGAAATATACACAGGATTCTTTTCATACAGCATAAATGCTCAAAGTAACTAATAAAGTATTAGTTGACGTATGTATGTTTGTCCTTCTATCTTTCCATCTTCCGTTGACCCATCATTGTTCTACCCATTTGTGATACTCAAGGAAAAGAAATTTAGCGTGTCATCTCTTTAGTATAATTGGTTTCTTTTTGATAAGGAAAGAGCTTTAATTGCTCATCTATTCAGATAAGCTTGAAAAAGCATTATTTTTGATGTTCAGCAGGAGGGTAAAGTACTTAATTTTCAGAAATGGTATATGGGGTACTGAAAAGGTAAATTCTGTTGGTGTAAAGTCTTTTATTTTCACTGTTTTCTGAGATACAGTTCTTATCTTGGTGATTTTATTGTGCAAAGAACTCCGCTTCTTGGCTGTCATACACCACACTTTAATGAGCTAGGGCTACACAATAATTTGTGACTTGCGCTATTTCCTTTTCTAATCAACTCATCAACTCATCAGTATCATGCCCATTCTGCATCAGTTTACTCTGGAATTGACAAAAATTTTGTTTCTTTTTTTTTGTATTGCCGTAAGAGAACCAAGAGAGCTTAGTGGCTTGCATTCCGTTTGGGGGATAAAAAAATATTGAATTGGCTTTTGCTGCTTAAACCACTCCAAAACTTGGTGGCTTAAAACAACAGACAGCCATTTATTTAGCTCTGCATCCTGTGGTTTGGCAGTTTGGACTGGGTTCAGCTGTGTGAGGGTCTTGGTCTCTGCTGGACTCACTCGTGCACCTGCAGTCAGCTGGCGGCTGACGGTCTCATTCACACATCTGATCATTGGCTGACTGTTGGTTGGTTGTGGGTACCAGGGTGTCTGGGCCGTGAGAGTCTCCTCATCCAGCCCGGTAGCCTGCACCTTTTTACGTGGTGGGTTGTGGGGTTCTCTAGAGCAGTAAGAGAGGGCAAGCACAAATACTTTTCAGGTCTGTCCTTGCATTGTGTTTGCAGTTATCCCCTTGGCCAAAGCAAGTTACAAGCCGGTTGAAATTCTAAGAGTGGAGAAAGACTCCATCTCTTTGTGGGTGGAGCTCCAAAATTATACTGCCGTGGCATGAATACAAGGAGGGGAAGAATTTGTGGCCGGTTCTGCAACGTGCCATGGATATTCTGAGGACTTCAGATCTTGGTTCAGTGGATATTGTCTCTGTTTTGAAATACATCTAACTACTCACTTTCTCTTGTGCTGCCTTCTGAGTCCAAACCACTCAGTGTGTGCCTCCTTACAGGTTCCGTGCTTCCCACCCTTGCCCCCTGTGCTCCCCACGGCAGCCAGAGCAAACTTTTCAAATTAGAAGTCAGAGCATGTTCAAAACCTCCCATTGGCTTCCCATTTCATTCAGAATAAAATTTAAATTCCCTACTGAGGCTGCAAGACTACCTGACATGGCCCTTTCTTTGACCTCATCTCCCCGGACTCTCTCTCATCCTGTCCCAGCTGCTCTTCCCTCCTTGCTGTTAGTCAGACACGCCAAACTTCCTGCCTCAGGGCTTTGCATTGGCTGTTTTCTCAGCCAGAAGTTCAGCGGCTCCCTCCTTTCCTTCCTTGGGGTCTCTCTTTATAAATCACTTTCTCAGAGAGGCCTTGGTTGATATCCCTGCATAAAATAACATTCTTTCCTACCAATTTCTCGCTTGCCTTGTTGTACTCCATGGCACGTATCACCACCTGACATTTGTTTATTTTCTATCTCTTCCATGAGGGGTGGTGACTTTGAGTGTTATCCCCAGTGCCTCCAACGGGGCCTGGCGCAGAGTTTATGTTCCCCAAGCTTCGGTGGAATGACTGTAAAGTGCAGTTTATCACCTAGTCTTAGTGGTGGCTCTTCTCTAGAGCTGGTGAGGTCTGTGTTCCATCAGTCTTGGGCTAGAGGCAACCTGTTTTCCCCTTGCCCGATGCTCAGCTGGACTGGTGTAATGATGCTTAATGAGGTGTTCATCCTACTCCTCTTTAAAAATTTTCAGCAATTTTAATTCGGTGATTTTGGGATCATTTTCCTTTATAGAATAGATTTAGAAGTATAATCATTCTATTATATGCTGATGGTCTGTGTAAATGCACAGCTATACATATGTATGTTTTTTTTTTTTTTGCCCAAGAGTGGCACACAGCAAACCCTCAGGCTAGCCCTGGAGGCTCAGGTAGTTGTGGTCTTAACACCGTCTTCACGTACTCTTGAAATTCCTCAGTCCCCCAAGCCTCTTTTACTCAGGCCTATGTACCAAATTGCTGAGGCCCCACTGGGCCTCTGACTTCCTCTGAGCAGCTCTGAAAGGTGCTATTCTTCAAGTGTAATTTGTGTCTCGGATGGCTTTCCTATAGCTGCTTCTCAGGCTTTGAATCTGAGTTCTGTTAGTCCACGGGAGCTGACCATTGCGGGTATATGTTCGTAACAGATAGTCAAACCTCTAATTTGGAAAAATGAAATGGGACAGAAGTGAGTAGGAGGAAGGGCAGTCTAGCTTAGTAAAGCCCCTGAATCACAGAATATTTAAAAATAAAGACAGTTCTATGATTTTTAAATTACAGTGCACATGATAGACTAATACATAACTGGGACATAATGAGCCATGTAAGCAGCAGCAATGGAAATATTTACAATTCACAATAGGCCTACTGAATAAGCTAAGAAATTTAAGCAGCAAAGTCTGGGTAAGGGTTATTTGACTCAGAATTTGAGGGCTAACCCAAAGAATGTGAGGAGTCAGTAACTTCTTGAATGCTTCGATTGGAAAGTGTTGTCGATTTTTATATTGCATTTTCCCAATTGGTAAGGACCTAAAAATGTGCAGGTGCGGACTGACTCGTGCTTGCCTAGAATCACGTTCTTCTAAGTTTAGAGTGGAAATATGGAAGAGGAGCTGAGACCTGCTTTGGCTTTTACCCTCTGGCTGTTGAGGTTAGCATTTCAGAAACATCTTCACCCATCCTAGAAAGTGGATGAGTATGTGTTCATTTTTGTTGTCCCGATGCTGATTGAGTTAGAAAGCTGGGAGACAAAGCGATGGGGTTTCAAATAATTTAGTGGAAAGAGAATGCTGATAAGTAACAACAGGGATTGTGGGACCATTCTGGATTCTGGCCATCATGACAGGAAGGGCCGGGGTTAAGAACATGTACTTTGGAGGCAGACAGGCTAGGGTTTTGGTCTAGTTTTTGCCATTTACTATTTGAATGGTCTTAAATAAGTTATTTAACCTCTCTACATCTCAGCTTCCTTTGTGATAAAAAAGGAGGTCCTGGGGGTCCCTGGCTGGTCAGTCGGTGGAGCATGCGACTCTTGATCTCTGGGTTGTGAGTTCAAGCCCCACTCTGGGCGTGGAGCCTACTTAATTAAAAAAAAAGGAGGGGATGCTGACAGAGCTTGTCTCTTAGATTTGTTGTAAGAAATAAAGGTTATGTATGTCAGAGGCTTAATACTAGAAAAGGCATACAGTAAATGCTCAGGAAATGTTTGCTGGAGAAGGCGTACTTTCTCGAGAATCTAGAAAAATGCTGGTACCAGAAGGGCTTAAATTGGCACCAGGGCATAGTCTTGTGTGGTGTTCTGGCCCCTATGAAAATACTGAATACATGCAGTCTGTGAGAGGGACAGGATGGGGGTGACTGGCAGAGGCCATAGCATTCCTAAGGACTATAGCTTGGTGGGGTGTGGGGAGGGTGGAGCTAGTGAGTGGGGTGGTTTGGTGAGGAATGGGCAGGGCCTTTCACGTGTGCACAGCAGCTCCAAAGAGAGGAGCGTGAAGTGTGTGAGGAGGGAAAAGCATACACCTGGTAGCGGAGGCCAGAGAGCCACGGGAGCAGGAAGAGGACACTGGTGTGTACAGGAGAGTGTTGGGGACAGGGGTGCCTGGTGAGTGGAGTGAGGGCTTGCAGGCTTCAATTTGGCAATTACATTTGTTTCCAAGGCAATTAGGAGCCACTCAAGCTAAGCCTCTGCAGAGAGAAAGGATATCACCAAGGCTCTGGAAGAATAGGGTTCTTCCTGTTGGGTGTCTGACAGTTTCCTAAGATGATGCTCAAATTTATCCACTCAGGTATCCTTAGGAATAAGAGAATTGCCAAAATCCTGCAATTTCTTTGAAGTCTCGTATTTCTGCTTTAAAAATTCATAGATTTTTGCATTTCATAATATATTAGCTTCATTCTAGAAGTTGGTGTTTTAGTAAACGTAATGGCTCTGTTTATCCCGTGGCTTCTGGAAGGTACTCACACTGCTGTCCTCCCGATTCATCCAGGAGCAAGATAATTAGGAGGTCGGGTATTTAGACTGCCAGGGCTGAAGGGCTTTAGCAGGTGCTTCCTACTCACAGCCGACAGACGGTCAGAAGGTGCCCCTTGTTACTCTTGGCCCAGGCCTTGTGGGCCCTAAATCCTTTCTTTCTGCAAGGCATCTTGGGAGTTTTTGAAGGCCCCATTAACAACAGTCGTTTAGGCTCACTGCTTCCTCATCTTATTTTTTCTCTTCCCCTGGCCTAAAATACCTAACTTCTTTCTTACTGTTTTTTGTTTAAACAATTTCATTGAGATATCATTTACACACCATACCATTCTCCCATTTAAAGTGTTCAGTATATTTGCAGGGTTGTGCAACCATTACTGCTGTCTACTTTTAGAACATTTTTGTTCCTCCTAAAAGAAACTCTACTCGTTACTGGTTACTTCTCCTTCTCCTACCTCCACCCCTGTCACTCCTAGCCCTAGGTGACCATAATGTACTTCCTGTGCACAGATTTGCCTATTCTGGACATTTCATATAGGTGGAATCATATACCGTGTGGCCCTTTGTGACTGATTTCTTTCACTTGGAATAATACTTTCCAGGTTCACCAATGGCGTAGCATGTATCATTCCTTTAAATTGTTGAACGAATAGTAATTGTGTTGTACCACATTTTGTTCATCCATTCATCAGCTGGTGAACATTCAGGTTGTTTTCACTTTTTGGCTATTATGAATAATGCTACTTTGCTTTTGTGTGGATGTGTTCTCACTTCTTTTGGGTAATACTTCAGGAGTGGAATTGCTGGGTCATATGGTAACTCTATGTTTAACTTTTTGAGGAACTGCCGAGCTGTTTTTTTCCAAAGTAGCTACACCACTTTGCATTCCCACTTGCAATCTAAGGGATCCAATTTCTCTACATCCCTGCCAACACTTGTTATTTTTTGTCTTTTTGATCCTAGCCATTCAATTGGGTATGATTTGCATTTCCCTGGTGGCTCATGATGCTGAGCATCTTTTCATGTTTTCATTGGCCATTTGTGTATCTTTGGAGAAAAGTCTGTTCAAATCATTTGCCCATTTTGGTTTGTTTTTTTGTTATCAAATCGGAAGAATTCTTGAATACAAGTCCCTTATCAGATATATGATTTATAAATATATAAATTTATATATATATTAAAAAAATTTTTTTTTACTGTTTTATTTTTTTTTGTTGAGAGAGAGAGAGAGAGAGAGAGAGACCGAGCATGAGCGGGGGAGCAGCAGAGAGGGAGGGAGACACAGAATCCCAAGCAGGCTCCAGGCTCTGAGCTGTCAGCACAGAGCCTGACGTGGGGCCCAAACCCATAACGATGAGATCATGACCTAAGTGGAAGTCGGGCACTTAACCGACTGAGCCACCCAGGCACCCCTATGTAAATTTATATGTATATAAGTATATATAAATCTGCCATTCAGCAGTTTATCTTTTCACTTTCTCGATGGTGTCCTTAGAAGCAGAAATGTTTTTGGTCTTGCTGAACTCCCGTTTATTTTTTTCTTTTATTGCTTGTGCCATTATTACTGCTTTTTAATCCCTAGCTATTTTGCAGAATATTGGGCTAGGAACCAGAGCACCTGGGCTTTGCTTTTGCCACTAATAAGCTGGTTGACATTGGACAAGTAACTGCTTGCCCTGCCTACACCATTTTTTCCCCCACAAAAGTGATCGTTTCCTAATAAATCCAAGTTGATCATATCACTTCCTTCTTCCTAAATGCTTATTGGTTTCCTGTTGTCCATAACTGATAAAATCTTAACAGTTATGTTTGGCATTTAAAGCTCTCCCACAAGCTGGCTTGCTCTTTTTTTTAGCATATGCTCTCTGCACTCTACTCCAGACATGCTCACAATTTCACACACATAGAAATCTCTCATACCCCATTCTTAGTTCACAACTCTACATGTGCTTTTTTCTTGGGGAAGAATGCCTTCCCTACCCCCTACTCTGCTTTATGGCATAAGCTCCCCATTTAGTCTTTGAGAATCCAGGGCAAATGTTCATTGTTGTGTCCATGCGGTGCCTGGCAGATAGTATATGCTTAGCAAATCTTTGTTAGGTGAATGCACAGTTGAAGAAACACTGCCTTTTCTTGATAGCCTTGCTCGGCTTTTTATACAAAGTTGTCAGTTGCTCTCTTGGATTCCTACAGTATATACTTTCTCATACCTGTTACACTCCTGCTCTCTTTTGTAGTTTGTTTTGCTGTCTTTATCCCCTGCCCAGTGATTCCTTGGGAGGCAGGTGCTATATCCATTATGTTCCAGGCCCGAGCTTCTGGCAAGTGTAGTAGGGTGGTAAGTATAACTGTTGGCCTGTGAATGGATGAGTTTCTTTGGGGAGTTCTGGAAAGTGAAAGAGGCGATGCATCTAGTCTAGATTATTGGTTTTCAGCTTTCCTGAACCTGTTTAGATAAGATTGTAGAGTATATGCAGACGGACGTGAGGAGTTAACCTGAGGAGTTTCTGAGGAGTTCCTCAGAAAAAGAGATTTTCTAGGTGCAGTCCAAACTCTGACAGAGTGGAGATAGGCTGGCTCCATGACCTCTGCTTCCCTTGCCTGATGTTTTGAGTGTGGGGGGATGGTGTGGGGAGAGCTGATGAACAGTGAAAGATTGAGTGTGTGAGCAGGTTGTTCTTGCTTTTTCATAATACCCACTGTCCATGTGGATTTCCTCAGTTTTAAAGTAGTTACCACCCTGTTTAATTCTTTTCTTAACCTTTGAGGTGCAAAGCTGCTTTTGGTCTCTTTGGAATTGTGCTTGTTGTGAGTTACCAGATTACATGATTCCACTAATGCTTAATGCTGTAAGACTTCTTGCAGCTCTAAGATTTCATGGTTCAAGACGTTGTCTTCCCCATGAAATATTTCTTGATGACTTTAGTCCTCAGTGATTTCTCTTTTCTTATCGTATGTCATGTAAGACATATTCATGTGTACTGCACCCTTTCATTCATTCATTCATTCATTCATTCAGCAAACACTGTACTAGGAACCTGGAAATGCTGGAGTGACAAAGGTGACTATAATAGCATTCATTTGAGTGTTTAATGAACACATATTTTAGGCTCTGCCCTGCGGATTATAATGTGAAGAAGACATGTGGCAAAGTCTCTTGCATTTCGAAAGTTGCTGCTTTTCATGGGTGTTGGTTTTCTGTCCCCAATTAGACTATGTTTAGACTATGTAAGCTATGTTTTTAATGTAATTTTAATTTTAATTTTTATGGGGGCGGAGGGGCAGAGGGAGGGAGAGAGAGATGGAGAGAATCCCAAGCAGGCTCCATGCTCCGCACTCATTGGAGTCTGGTGTGGGGCTGGATCTCATGACCAGAAGATCATGACCCAATCCAAAATTAAGAGTCAGACACCCAACTGACCGAGCCAACCAGGTGCCCCTAACCTATGTTTTTTATATTTCATTCCCCTGATCATTTTAATATGCCATATAAATAGTTCTCAAGAATTACTTGATTGACTTCTTGGATGGGGTTCTTTTGACTGCCAAGAAAAACCTCTGTTGTCAAGAAAACATGAGGCCTGTTTGGTGAAATCAGAACTCTGAAGTTTATAATCCATATAATATGTACAGGTCTCACAAGTGGTTACTTGAGGAAAGTGGTAGTGTGGCTGATTTCTTTTTTTTTTTTTTCCTTTTCCATTTGGAAGTAGATGGGAGAGTTATTTAGAACTAACTTCTCATACTCCCTATTCATTTCTGAGTAATGAACTTACATATTATAGTTTTGAACTTAGGATGCTGGCTTGTGATTTTTGGTACTGCATGCTTAATCAGAACTTCAAAGAGTTTTTCTGTTTTGTTTTGTTTTTGGAATCAGGACTGTGCCCTTCCTCGTAAAGCAGAATTTTGTTTGTTTGTTTGAGTTGATAGGAGTTTTTTCCAAGTGGTTTTCTTCACATTCTGCCATCTGAGCCTTTGTAATAAAGGCGTTCAAAGCCCTCATGCAATTCTCATAGTTTTACTTCATGTAGAGGAGTCTACTTCATGTAGACTATGATATTTAGATGAGAAGCTCATTAAAATACGTAATACAGTAACATGATTTTGGAGAATGAGAGTAGTCAGGAGTATTAAAACAGTATCTTTTAAAACAGTTGTCTTCCTGGGGTGCCTTGGTGGCTCAGTCGATTGAAGCACCTGACTCTTGATATCAGCTCAGGTTATGATCTCACTGTTGGTGAGATCGAGCCCCGCGTCGGGCTCTGTGCTGACGGCATGGAGCCTGTTTGGGATTCTCTCCGTCTCTCTCTGCCCCTTTTCTGCTCATGCACACACTCTCTCTGTCTCTCAAAATAAATAAATAAACTTAAAAAAAAAATAAACTGTCTTCCTTGCAACATTTAAAATGTGACTTAAATGTACTGGGTTTTGCCCTTACTGCTTTCATTATGTTACTTCCTTGCTGGGGAACAGTTGTTTTCAAACTTCAGTGTGCCAAAGAACCACCTGAGGAGTTGGTTTGTGCTGTCACTTCTCCCCATCTCTCCCCAGTGGTTCTGATGAGATCTCTTCTGGACACCTGCAGGCCAGATGGTTCGGAGGCTGCGAGCCATGACTGGACAGTGGTTTGGAAGCGTCACAGTGTTCCTTTCTAACCTCTTATCACTCCTCCCACACAGGCCAGTTGGCCTGTCCTCAGCCTGCTGCCCCCTACCCCATGTTCTTTAATGGCCTCAGTGCCTTTGCCCTGTCATTATTACCCAAGTTGGAAATGCATCTCCTGTCTTTCTCTCTTTTTATTTTACATATGTATGTATGTATGTATGTATGTGTTTTTATTATTTTTTTAAAGACTATCTTTTTTTTTTTTAAGTTTACTTATTTATTTTGGGAATGAGAGAGAGCAGGGGAGGGGCAGAGAGAGAGGGAGAGAGAGTCACTAGCAGGCTTCCCACTGCCAGTGCAGAGCCCCATGTGGGGCTTGAACCTATGAACTGTGAGATCATAACCTGAGCCGAAATCCAGAGTCAGATGCTTAACTTGACTAAGCCACCCAGGCGCTCCTCTCTTTTTTATTTTTAAAGATCGTATTTTAAGTAATGTCTACACCCAACGTGGGGTTTGAACTCACAACCCCCAGAGCATGAGTCGTATGGTTCACTGACTGAGCCTGCCAGGCACCCCCTCCTGTCTCCTTAGAGCTCAGCTTCTAAGCTGAGGTGGGCTTCCCGATAAGCTGTCTTTTCTAGTTTAGTCCACCCTAATGGTTCCTTCCTCTAAACTCCTGTGTAGATATGGTAGTTTTAAAAAAATTGCCAACATTTAGATATCAGGAACTACTTATAAAAAGTATTTTTAACTCTCACGGTAAGGACTGGTTGGAGCTGATTTGCAACATTTGTTACTTTACAGTTTTTAAGTCTTGTCCCCTTACCTCCTTCATTTTGGACAAGGGTCATTTGTTCTTTACCTTCACATTTGTGCTGCTGCCTTATTTTCAATGAGCTGGTTTTACTCATAATCTTTCCTTTTTTGGATCTTGTGAATATTGAGTGTGTAATTCTTGATTTACGGTCCGTGTTGCTCATTAGACCATTCCTGGATATTTGCCTGCCTTACTTAGTATATCTTTCAGGGCTCCCATGTACAGCTTCACAGGTTGTACACTGCATGATAGTATGTGCTGGCCCTGTGTCTTTTAATGTAAAAATATTCTATTTCTCAAAATAAGATTTTAAATGCCTTGAAATAGGAATAATCCTAGGCTTCCATATTCTCCATAGCACACAGTAACTATATTTCAACTTACTTCTTCTAATACTTGGTGTCAATTTCATATACTAGAAAAAATGGTGGTACTATTTTGTCTCTTATTTAGAAAGGAACTGTCATAAAAAATGATTTAAGATTAGCTACATAGTCTTAAACTTAATGAATGTTCTTTTTTAATTTTTAGAGTTATTTTTCTGCCACTGCTTTACGTTATAACTTAGTAAGTTTGTGATAAGTAATATATATATTTTTAAAGTTTATTTATTTTGAGAGAGAGAGAGAGTGAGAGAGCGCACGCTCATGTGTGCATGTGAGGGGTGAGGGTCAGAGAGAGGAGAGAGAGAATCCCAAGCAGGCTCCAGTGTAGAGTGTGACATGGAGCTTGATCTTACGAATTGTGAGATCATGACTTGAGCCAAAATCGAGTCAGATGCTTAACTGACTGAGCCATCCAGACACCCCAGTAAGGAATATTTTAATTTAAAGTACTATTGATTGACTTGTCTTAAGGAATATACAGTTGCTAAAGGTGATTTTGATGTAAACATTCCATTTATTTTATTTTTTTTGAGAGTTTTATTTTTTTAACTCATATCCAAGTTCGTTAGCATATAGTGAAACAGTGATTTCAGGAGTAGATTCGTTAGTGCCCCTTACCCATTTAGCCCATCCCCCCCCCACAGTCCCTCCAGTAACCCTCTGTTTGTTCTCCATATTTAAGAGTCTCTTCTGTTTTTCCCCTTCCCTGTTTTTATATTATTTTTGCTTCCCTTCCTTTGTGTTCATCTGTTCTGTGTCTTAAAGTCCTCATATGAGTGAAGTCATATGATATTTGTCTTTCTCTGACTAATTTCGCTTAGCATAACACCCTCCAGTTCCATCCACATAGTTGCAAATGGCAAGATTTCATTCTTTTTGATTGCCGAGTAATACTCCATTGTAGATATATACCACATCTTCTTTATCCATTCATCCATTGATGGACATTTGGGCTCTTTCTGTACTTTGGCTATTGTTGATAGTGCTGTTATAAACGTTGGGGTGCATGTGTCCCTTTGAAACAGCACAGCTGTATCCCTTGGATAAATACCTAGTAGTGCAATTGCTGGGTCATAGGGTAGTTCTATTTTTAATTTTTTGAGGAACCTCCACACTATTTTCCAGAGTGGCTGCACCAGCTTGCATTCCCACCAGCAGTGCAAAAGAGATCTCTTTCTCTGCATCCTCGCCAACATCTGTTGTTGCCTGAGTTGTCAATGTTAGCCATTCTGACAGGTGTAAGGTGGTATCTCATTGTGGTTTTGATTTGTATTTGCCTGATGATGAGTGATGTTGAGCATTTTTTCATGTGTCGGTTGGTCATCTGGATGTCTTCTTTGGAGAAGTGTCTATTCATGTCTTCTGCCCATTTCTTCACTGGATTATTTGTTTTTTTGGGTGTTGAGTTTGATAAGTTCTTTATAGATTTTGGATACTAACCCTTTATCTGATATGTTGTTTGCAAATATCTTCTCCCATCCTATCGATTGACTTTTAGTTTTGTTGATTGTTTCTTTTGCTGTGCACAAGCTTTTTATTTTGATGAGGTCCCAGTAGTTCATTTTTGCTTTTGTTTCCCTTGCCTCTGGAGATGTGTTGAGTAAGAAGTTGCTGAGGCCAAGGTCAAAGAGGTTTTTGCCTGCTTTCTCCTTGAGGATTTGATGGTTTCCTGTCTCACATTTAGGTCTTTCATCCATTTTGAGTTTATTTTTGTGTATGGTATAAGAAAGTGGTCCAGGTTCATTCTTCTGCATGTCGCTGTCCAGTTTTCCCAGCACCACTTGCTGAAGAGACAGCCTTTATTCCATTGGATATTCTTTCCTGCCTTGTCAAAGGTTAGTTGGCCATACGTTTGTGGGTCCATTTCTGGGTTCTCTATTCTGTTCCATTGATCTGTTTGTTTTTGTGCCATAAACATTCCATTTAGAAGCCTTGTAAACACACACAGACACACACACACATACACACACACACAAATTGTTCATATGTGAATAGTTGAATGTGTTTTTGGTCTTTTTCCAAAAAAGAGGAGAGGAAACTTTTTCTTTTTTAAAATGTTTATTATTTTTGAGAGAGAGAGGGGAGAGAGAGCGCGTGCGTGCGTGTGCATGATGTGGGCTCGAACTCATGAACCACAGATCATGACTTGAGCCGAAGTCAGACATTTAACCAACCGCCTGAGCCAACCAGGTGCCCCAGGAAACTTTTGTAGTTATAAAAGTCATGCGTGTATTATCACAGTATATATAGATTAACATTATGAAAAGATTAAAAAAAAATCATCCCTACTCTCAGCTCCAGAGATATTTCAAACATTTTGGTGTGTATTATTTAAGTTTTTTTTAGGGCGGTAGGGGGTAGGGTTGGTGGCGGTGGCAGCTGTATTTGTATGATTCATAGTTTTGAAAATAATTCTGAATTTATTTGTTAATAGTCCAAATAACTTTCTTTTGGAAGGGTTTAGTTATTTCCTATCCCAGTATTATAACTAACCTGGTGAACGTTTTTGGTTTTTTTTTTTTAATTTTTTTAATGTTTATTTTTGAGAGAGAGAGAGACTGGGGGAGGGGCAGAGAGAGAGGGACAGAATCTGAAGCAGGCTTCAGGCTCTGAGCTGTCAGCATAGAGCCCGACGTGGGGCTCAAACTCACAAACCATGAGATCATGACCTGAGCCGAAATGGGCCGCTTAACTGACTGAGCCGCCCAGGCGCCCCTGACCTGGTGAAAGTTTAACAAGTCATCATTATGGATAATTTATATTAACTTGCCTTTTTATCATGTCAAATTGAGTAATTGGCTTCTCCAACTGATAGTACGCCTCCTGATTAGATTCGTGCTTGTTGAATCACAAGACTGAAATACAAAGAATAAAAAGTCGTGCTCCTAGAGTATTGGGTGGTATGTGTTCCTGCTTCAATCAGCTGTGTATCTATTCAGTTTGGAGACCCACTGAGGTTTTTTTTTGTTTATTTATTTATTTTTTCCCTTGTGAAAACTGAGCCCGAGCATTACTTGCTTGTAGTTTGAGGAAGGAGAGTGTTCATGTTCGGCTTCCCTGCGTTTTGAAGAATCATGATTTATGACACAATGTGTACTTTTCTGCGGTTCCCTTCTCATCCTTTCCAGCTTCCAGGTAGAAAGAATCAAAATAAGTGCTGGCTAGTGGCAATAAAAAGGTTTCTTGTGTTCATAGAAGAAGCATGATAGAGTGGAAGATCACAAGCTTTTGGGATATGCGGCTTTTTACCTGTGTGTGACCTTTAGCTTAACCCCTCTGAGTCACAGTTAGCTCACCTGTAAAATGGGAATAAAACTCGAAAGATTAATTTGGCGGATAAATGAGATAACTATTGGGGCGCCTGGGTGGCTCAGTTGGCTAAGCGTCCGACTTCGGCTCAGGTCACGATCTCACAGCCTGTGAGTTCGAGCCCCGCGTCAGGCTCTGGGCTGATGGCTCAGAGCCTGGAGCCTGCTTCCGATTCTGTGTCTCCCTGTCTCTCTGCCCCTCCCCCGTTCATGCTCTGTCTCTCTGTGTCTCAAAAACAAATAAACGTTAAAAAAAAAAATTAAAAAAAATTAAAAAAAAAATGAGATAACTACTTTCTCCCTAAGTCTCTAGTCTTATCCTGCTCCATTCCCCGCTTCTTCTCCACACCCCACAACGGACATACCTCCTTTGTGATGGCCAACAGACATGAATCGTCCTGAACTTTGTGAACTTTCTGCCCTGTCTCTCATCTTGTGTGCATCTAAGTGTTTCCCATCTTATTTCAGTGGAGAAGGGGTTCTGTTCAGTAAATTCATTTTTCCGTCTGTGCTCTGGATTTATCTCCCCTCTTCTAGTCTTTGCTCCCTTGATCATTCCTTCTGTTATTCTGGCTCTTCTTCCTCCTCCTTTTCTTCTTGGTGGACTCTTCTCGATCTGACAAAGTGTAGCTCAGATGTCACCTGCAGGAAGCCTGTGACCCTCCCTGGCCTCAAGGAGATACCCCCACTCTGTACTCTCACAGTGTCCTCAACATTCTTAGAGCACTTGGCATTTGGGGTGTGTTTGCCTGGTTTCCTCATTACAGGGTAAGTGCCCTGAGGGTCACAACTGTATCTTACTTGCCTTGCGTAAGGGCCCCAGTGAATGAGTCAAATAAATGAGTCTCAAAAAATGTTAATCATTTTCATTTTCAGAGTAGTGTCCATACTGGGTTAGATTAGATTATGGACTCAGGGGCCAGTGTGCTTAAATCCATACTGCAGCTCAGCTACTTGTTAAGTGTGCACCTTGTGGCAGGTGCCTCGAATGGGGCTAATAATGGTAGTGTTTATCTTATAGGCTTGTTGTGAGAATTAAGTGACGCAACAGATGAGTAGTGCTCTGAACATTGTGGCACACAGTGAGTGCTCACTAAGAATTAACTGTTTATTATTATTACACTATTACTATGTTTCTTGAGCTTTCATGTGCCTTTTTGGGATAATTTTCTTGTAATCTTTCACTGATATTTTGATTTTATAAAATCTCAACATGGTAACATTTATTCTTCCTATAGGTGGCATTTGATTATTTCATAAGCATTTTCATTACGTCGTGTTTCATTTGGTCCTTTTGGCAAATGAGGGAATGAGAATGAATGTTATCAACCTCATTATTTACATAATTTATAGAAGGGAAGTTATGGGCGTAGGGCCAGGACTTCCTGCCTCTAAATCCGGTGTCTTCTACTCTATGCCGTTGTTGGTTTCATTAAAAACAAACAAACAAACCCAAAACTTAAAAAAAAAAAAAATTTATATTTAAAGTTGCAAAAATAGAGAATTCAAACTGCTTTCCTAGCAAGTTGCATTACTGTCATCTCCTTTTTTTTCCTGTTGAGTGTGGTTCAGTTTTGAATATATCTCACCACCATTTTAAAAAAAGCAACAACACAGCTTTATTGAGATATAATCATGTACCATGCAGTTTACCCATTTGAAGTGTACAATTCATTTGTTTCTAGTATATTCACAGATTTGTGTAGCCATCACTATAGTCTAATTTTATAACATTTTTATCACCTCAGAAAGAAACCCTATACTCATTAGTAGTCACTGCCCATTTCTCTCTCTGCCCCTCCAGCATCCCCCCCCCCCCCCCCCGCCCCCGCCGTCCTCCTCCTTCAACCTCAGGTAACCACTAATCTTTGGGTTTGCCTCTTCTGGACATTCGTGTAGAATTTACACCATCTTTATATCTTGTTAGCATTTTCTATGCAGACTCTGGAGCTCCACTGCCTGGGTTGAAATCCTGGCTCTCTGATGGTGCACTTGTGATTTAATTTGTCTCTTTCTTGGTTTCCTAGTTTGTAAAGTGGGGATAATAGTATCTGCATAGGGGGTTGTAAGAAGTAAATGAATTATCATGTGGAAAGCACTTAAAGCTGTATTTTTCCCCAATAAGTACTCTGTAAATTTTAACTGTTGTTATTTTGTGATGATATTTCTAATTAATTCATTGTGTAGTTTTCCATATGGGTATTTACTGTCTTTGCTTTGTCAACAACTAACCTTATACGTACATAAAAATTATTTAGGTCCATTTTAGTATTGTGTCCTAAATCTTGAGCTTAGAGTTTAGTCATTATAAACTTTCTCCTGTCATAAAGACTTAGTTGGTGAAAAAAAACTGTAGCATTTGGCAGTGTAATTGTGCATCTCATTTGGCACCTTGGTGTATTTATTTGAATGGGAGATGATACACCCAATCTGATTTAGTTCAAGTAGAAATAAATTTAGGGCATTGGCTTCCGAAAACCAAGTCGTACTTTCATTAACGTAAGTTTGTTTCTTGAAAAGTTGCACTTGACACTGACTTTTTAAAACACATTTATTTGTCATAGACTTCCAAGATCAAAGAGGAGATACGTTCCTGTAAGAAAAATTCATAGTACCCAAAATATATCCACCACCACCTCCATAGATGGGAAAACTCTGAGGATCTGTTTAAATGATCTGCAGGATAGTAAAATGAAGTGTGAGAAATGTCTGTTCAAAATAGCTAGCACCGTCAAAATAATTTTCAACATAAATGCGAATCCCATCTAGATTAGGACACAGGAGAGGCATTGTGAAATACCAGGTAAGACACTGGAGATGCTGGGCTGGGAACCGGAAGTTGGGGCACCTGGACTTCCGACCTGTCAGCTGAATGCCCTCCAGCAGCACGCAGCTCCAATTCTTTGGCCTTCCGTTTCCTCACTCGTAAGATGAGGCAGTGGCACTGGGCCAGACAAATGGTCTCTGGGGGCCTTCCCAGAGTGGAAATTCTTTGGTTTATTTCTCAGAACCACAAACAAGATCTACTGAACATCAGTCAGTTCTCTCTGCGCATTAGTGAGGGAAGGATATGGAAGAGAAGTCTCTACATTTGTATTCTTACTGCTCTTTTTCCTGTTCTTTCATTACTGCCAGGACCCTTCTAGTTTCTCAGTGAGATTGCTGTTTTACTGTTTGTACTTTTGCATTTCTGCCACATGTATTCGTCTCTTGCAGGCCACTCTGACCTGTGGTACCTCCAAAATCTTACTGAGATTTTAGTTACAGATGCTCCGGCCGAGCTCGAGACTAAAATCAGCCTTCCCTCCGTAGTGGTGGAAATGGAAGCTGCATGTCCTGTGTTCTCGTGTGTCCCGAGGCCTTTTTATGAGTAATTGCATTTTGTTTTTAAATGTTATTTTTTTTAACTTTATTTTTTATTTTAAAAAATTTACTTCCAAATTAGTTAGCATCTAGTGCAACAATGATTTCAGGAGTAGATTCCTTAGTGCCCCTTACCCGTTTAGCCCATTCCCCCTCCAGCAACCCTCAGTTTGTTCTCCATATTTATGAGTCTCTTCTGTTTTGTCCCCCTCCCTGTTTTTAGATTATTTTTGTTTCCCTTCCCTTATGTTCATCTGTTTTGTCTCTTAAAATCCTCATATGAGTGAAGTCATGATTTTTGTCTATCTCTGACTGACTAATTTCACTTAGCATAATACCCTCCAGTTCCATCCACGTAGTTGCAATTGGCAAGATGTCATTCTTTTTGATTGCCGAGTAATACTCCAGTGTGTGTGTGTGTGTGTGTGTGTGTGTGTGTGTGTGTGTGTATACACACACCACATCTTCTTTATCCATTCATCCATCGATGGACATTTGGACTCTTTCCATACTTTGGCTATTGTTGATAGTGCTGCTATAGACGTGGGGGTGCATGTGTCCCTTCGAAACAGCACATCTGTATCCCTTGGATAAATGCCTAGTAGTGCAATTGCTGGGTCGTAGGGTAGTTCTATTTTTAGTTTTTTGAGGAACCTCCATACTGTTTTCCAGAGTGGTTGCGTCAGCTTACATTCCCAAGTAATCGCATTTCTTAAAAATTGTCTATGAGGGAAATGTTTGTGTATAAATGATTTTTGTGACTAATTTTGATTTTAAATTTGGCATTGTAGTTTCATAGGGGAAAACATAATGGCACCTGACATAATAGATTTTCACTTAAGATTCCAAGTATTAAAAAAAAAAAAAAAGATTCCAAGTATTATTTTAAAGAACCTTTCTCTTTGTTAACTAGGCAGTTTTATATTTCATGTTCTTTGCCACTGGCTCTCAATTGTGGGCTCTGAAACTTGGAGAGGTATATACAGTTATTGTAAGATGTTTAGTCATCTACACGAACCCCTCACACTGCAGACTAGATAAAAAATAGACCTGGGGCATAAATATACTATTGTTTTTCAAATGTATGTAGATGCTTTTGGTTAATAAAGCACAGATTTATTTAAAAGCAGTTAACTAAATTCCTGAAAATTTATTGTCGCTGTATTTTCTTTAATGTTATCAGTGATAATCTAGCATGTAATCTAAGAACACTTAAAAACTTTCCAAAGGCTTGTATGTATGAAGCTTAGAAACATTCTTCTTTACAACTATGTCAAGAAGGTAGTGAAATGGTCAGAGGAGCCACCTGATGTTAATACATTTGTTTAGAAGCATGTCTATATTAAGTAGTTTCTGTTTTGAGTAAAACTTAAGGAGTTTAAGCAATCTCTGCTTTTTTCACTTAATAAAAACCGCATTATTTTTCTCTTTAATGAATTTAGGGCATTGGGTTTCAAGGCAAAATGAGTCCAAAAGCCCTCAAGATTTGGTTGATCTTGAAGCAATCGAACTCACAAGGAAAGGATAATTGACTTTATTTCTGGTAAGATGATTAGTTTGGTTGACTGACTTGTCATCCTGCTTAAAATAAGACAGAAGCTACAGAAACGGAATTCAGCTTATTGCCAGTTCACCCAATACATTACCTTCTCCTATGTGGATAAGAAAAAGAGATTTATTGATATTTGTGACAAGAGAAATACTGAGCAACAGAAGTGTGTGGTATACCAGGTGGTGCCACTAACTTGAGTGTGTTCCTGGCCAGGAAAGGAATAGTGTTCCGTGACAGCTCGCAGTGGTCATTGATCTACCTTTTAAGATTCTGGGTAAACTTTGAACAGGCTCGCGTGTTCATACCCAGTTCCTTACTCTGTATACTATTAGTTGGGCAGTTTGGAAGGGCAAGGGGTGTGGTTTATTCAGGCATGGTGCTTGTCAAGAAAGAAAAGCATTGTGGCCTTTTGATGTGGAGCCAAGTTTTCTGAAATCCCGCGGAGACAGGCTTCAGATCCAGGGTTCTAATTGAATAAAGACCTTCAAGGTTCTTTTGTTGTATTGTTCCTTCAAAGGAAAGGAAGTACTATCACATTCACATTTATGTATCCCTGTATAAAGTGTTTGGAAATAGTTACATATGGATATTGTATATTTGTGATAACTGCCTGTGTAGAGGTTAAAATGTCAGGGAAAAATGGGGAAACTGAAGCAGGAGGAAATAGATAAAGTTTATTTTTAGTAATTTAGAGTGTTCTGTTTAAAAGCAGCTCCACAGGCTGGAGCTGTGGGCAGGGGGAGGGGTGCTAGGGTAGTTTAAAGGCCATCGCTATTATGGTGAGTGTCTGACATTTTGTTTTGAAGTATGTCTGCTCATTTATTTTAGAACCAGGGAAATTTCTTGGAAAATTGCCTTTTTCACTGCACACCCTGATAAAATAGTTATTCCAAATGTAGAATTGAGAGTGTAATTTTTATTAATTGTCAGCTCTGTCATTCTTCCAGATGTTTGACTTCTTTGGTTATTCATTCAAGATTTCAGGGGGAGAGGAAAACCCACATCAGTAAGTTGTGATCATTTAGATCAATAAGTCAGTAAGTTGTGATCATTTAGATCAATAAGTTGAAAAGGAGAATCAGAATCCTTTAAATATGACTGTATATGATCAGATTCGGCTGAATTAAACAATAAACATATTAAATATTTCTTAAAAGTAAGCAGTCTACTTACTAAAACTACTACTCTCGGAATATGTTCTTAAGTCATTGATTGGTCATGCTTCAAGAGGGCAGCTAGGTAAGTTTTCCTAACTGTCTGAAATTGTTTGGCAAATTGAATTAAGTCTTATGTGATTCATTTGAAGGCTCACCAGTGTCAGTGTAATTAATGTTGGTGGAAAAGTGGTGAACACCAACTGTTACATCCCAATATATGGTATGAAATTATCCACAAACCTGGATTTATAGAAGTGACATTTATAAAAGAAAGCTTTTAACCCTTAAATTTGAGAATTGAAGATAGCCAAAGTCCACTTTTAAATCCATGTCTTGAAAAATATTGTTAACTGCTTAAGAAAAACACATACTTGTCAAAAGAATGAAAACAAATTGGTGTGTATTCCTTTAGACTTTTTTGTCTACATCTACATATGTTATGTATATATTTTTAAACAAAAATGGGACCTTATTCTCTCTCACTATATCTTTATCTTTGAACATTTATTTCTCACTTTTTTTGTTATATTGTTGCTTTTTTAACAGCTATACAGTCTTCCAAGGTGTGAATGGATAGTAACTTATTTAAAACCATTTCCTTATTAATAACGTTTGAAGTATTTCCAGTTTATTGCCATTATAAATGTGCTGTGGGACCTGTTTAATACATACCTCTCCTTGTGCATAGGTGAGTCTGTCTGTGGGACTGATTCCTGCAAGTGGAATTTTTAGTACAAAATAAAGTCTGGTGGATGCTGCCGAATCGTTTTACGAGGAACAACTTACGTTCCTGGCAAGGGTATCTGAGAGTACCTGTTTTCTCACAGTCCCTGAAAGTTCTCAGTCCTGTTAATCTCTGCTAATTATATAGATCAGAAAGTGGTATCTTATTTTTATTTTAAAACTCTATTTCTTTAAAAAAAATTTTTTTTTCTTAATGTTTTTATTTATTTTTGAGACAGAGAGAGACAGAGCATGAGCAGGGAAGGGGCAGAGAGAGAGGGAGACACAGAATTGGAAGTAGGCTCCAGGCTCTGAGCCATCAGCACAGAGCCTGATGCGGGGCTTGAACTCACAGACTGTGAGATCATGACCTGAGCTGAAGTTGGATACTCAACCGACTGAGCCACCCAGGCGCCCCTAGAACTCTATTTCTTAAAAATAACAATCTGAGTTTGGGAGTTGTAACCTCCTGTCTTCTGAGCAGTTGATCTGATCATTACTGGTTAATCTGCTGGGGGGGAAAAATGTTAACCAACTAAATTAGTACTGAGCCAGGAAGCTTTGCTTCTACTGGAGTTGAAGCATCTTGTGCCCCAAGACATTCGGCTGGTTCAGTATCGCTAGAATACTTCATTATGTTGTTACCTATATTGTTTGAAAATATCAGAAAGTTTGTGAGAAATATTTCTTATCAGGTGTGCAAGCCAACTGCTTGAATACAACTTGCTACCCTGGATACAGTGTGCCTTTGCCTTGGCTTGCTGCTTGCAAGTTTTTTCAGGTGTTTTTTGCTCTGAATACCATTGATTCTCAACCTGGGGCAGTTTTGCCCCCTCCAAGAGGCATTCGGCAATGTCTGGAGACCTTTTTGGTTGTCAGAACTCTAGGGGTGGGATTGGGTGCAGGAAGAGAGGTTGTTACTCCCTGTATCTAGTGGTAGGGAGACCAAGGATGCTGCTAAGTCTCGTGTAATTCCCAAGACATCTGCCCACAGTAAAAATTGTCTGGGCCAAAATATCAGTAGTGCTGAGGTTGAGAAACCTGTCTCTACACAAACAAAATTAGGGTGGTCAGCCTTACGACTTTCTCATTCCTTCACTTACACTGATTCTTCCCCATTTCTTGGAGCCACATGCCAGCCTTATCTGCGGTATGTCAGGATTCCTTACCTAGAGTGACTGGCAGGTGACTGTGGCTACCCTTGGTTACCTTGGGGACTTTGTTGTTAGAATTTCTAGCTTTTCTCACATTTTGCTCAAGGGTAGAGACAGACAGAGTTAGATAGGGCTTGGCAAGGAAGGCCTGGTATAAAGACTCAACTTCTGAAATCTGGTAAGGATTCTGGTAATTTCTGGGCCAGAAAAAGTGGCTATTACTATTTTGCTAGTAAGTACCTTTCCACTCAAATGGAGAAGTCAAACAAACACTTAACCTCCTTCCCTCCAAAACAAACAAACACCCACTCACCCACCCACCCAACCAAAACAACAACAACAACAACAACAAAAACAAACCCCCAAAAAACCCCAACCCAACAAACAAAAACAAAATATCTGATGAACAAGAAGAACCTAAAGTAATTTGCCTTATTCCGCATTTCAAGTTTGTACTTGACCTGGGCTAGCATAAAGAAAACTAACTGGTATGACTGTCCTGAGTGCATTTCCAGTGAAGAGGCTGGGAGAGTCCAAAAGAATGTTTTGAGTCATCAGATCCTTTTAAAATGCCAGATTCTTTCCGTGGGGTTAATTTAAACCTGTTGTAACCCTTTAAAAATCTTCACAAGAGGCCTCAGGAGCCATAATGACATGGAATACTGCTTGTGTAGTGGAAATCTTTCTAAAGGGCACCTTTATATTTGGCCATAACTTTTATATCATCAGCCATCATGTAAGAGAAAAACAGATAGGAATTTTTGGGTCCTTAACAGGAAAGAATAGCTGTTTGGGGCAAGAGATTCTCGTGAAGTCATTTCCTTCTGAATTAGAAGGAAAGCTCTCCCGTTGGAAAATAAGGTATATTCTAATTTCTTTTTCCTGAGAATTTAGATTTAGGCTAAGCATATGAATTGTATATTAAGGTGCAAAAAATTCAGCGTGCTATTTATTTAAGATCTGCCTGTAATTCTTGTTCAGAGGTAGTAAGTTGTAAGTCAGGTGATCGAGGAATAAAGGATGATGATTGGGTTTCTTGTATGACCACAGAGTGAGCTATTCCAGGGCCCAGCAAACAGGAAGTGCCCCCTTTGTTTTTGTTGTCATCCTTTGCTCCCTTTGTTTCTTTGTTGTTATAGTTTAGTGCTCATCCTCAAAAATATGATGCAAGCCACCTATGTAATTTGAGGTTTTCTAGTAGCTAGATTAAAAAAAAGTAGAAACAGATGAAAATAATTTTAAAGTTTTCCTTAATTCAGTATATCTAAAATACCATAATTTCAATATGTAACCAATATAAAAATGAGTTATTTTATATTCTCTTTCTCTCATACTGAGTCTTTGGTTTAAAAAAAATTTTTTTTAATGTTTATTTTTGAGAGAGAGAGAGACAGAGCGTGAGCAGGGGAGGAGCAGAGAGAGAGGGAGACACAGAATCCAGAACAGGCTCCAGGCTCTGAGCTGTCAGCACAGAATCCGATGTGCGGTTTGAATTCAGGAATTGTGAGATCATGATCTGAGTTGTAGTCAGACACTTAACTGACTGAGCCACCCAGGCGCCCTTCTCATACTAAGTCTTTGAAATCTTATGTGTATCCCAGTTAGGATTAGTCATATTCCAAGTGCTCAATAGTCATATGTGTGTTAGTGGTTGCCATATTGATGTATGACTGACAAATAAATATTGCGTGTATTTAAAGTTTACAGGAGCTCCTGAGTGGCTCAGTCAGTTAAGTATCCAGCTCTTGGTTTCAGCTCAGGTCATGATCTCGGTGGTTCGTGAGATCCAGCCCTCCGTTGGGGTCTGCACTGACAGTGCGGAGCCAGCTTGGGATTCTCTGTCTCCCTCTCTCTGCCCCTCCCATGCTCATGCCCTGTCTCTCTCTCCTTCTTTCAAAATAAATAAATAAACATGAAAAAAAAAGTTTACAACACGTTTTAATATATGTATGTATACAGTCGAGCTAATTAATGTATCTGTCATCTCACACTGTTACCATTTGTGTGTGTGTGTGATGAGAACATTTGAGATCTACTTACCAGATTTCAAGTATGTGATACATTATTTTTAACTATAGTCTATATTCTCTATATCAGGTCTTCAGAACTTACTCATTTTATAGCTGAAACTTTGTTCTCTTTGACCAACATCTCGCTATTTCTACTACCCTTCCATACAGCACAGTCTTTTACATTTAAAAAAAAAATTTTTTTTTTTTTAACATTTATTCATTTTTGAGAGAGAGTGTGGGCAGGGCAGAGAGAAAAGGAGACACAGGATTGGAAGCAGGCTCCAGGTTCTGAGCTGTCAGCACAGAGCCTGATGCGGGGCTCAAACCCACGAACCATGAGATCACGACCTGAGCTGAAGTCTGAAGCTTAACCAGCTCAGCCACCCAGGCGCCCCTTGTACAGCACAGTCTTAATTGGTCTGTTTCAATTCTGCAATAATTGTTACTACTGATGAGTTACAGGACATTCAGACTAAGGTGTTTGTATACTAACGTATAATAATTTAAGAAACAAATTGTACTTGGTAACTTCAACCACTCTGTTATTTTTTTAATTTTACTGGTTTTTGTGAGAGAGAGAGACAGAGAGAGACAGAGCGTGAGTGGGGGTGGGGAACAGAGAGAGAGAGAGGGAGAGGGAGAGAGAGAGAGAGAGAGAAAGAGAGAATCTGAAGAAGGCTCCAGGTTCCTATCTGTCAGCACAGAGCCTGATGCGGGGCTCAAACTCACAAACTGAGAGATCGTGACCTGAGCTGAAGTAGGATGCTTAATCAACTGAACCACCCAGGCACCCGTCAGCCACTCTTGTTTAAAATCAAAATATGTCATTTTTCAGCATTGTAGTTGATGGCATAGATTGGCCCTAACTTCATTATATTTGTGGCTGCTCATAAGCCAATTTTCTAGTGACATGTATTCTTTGAAAACAGGCATATAGCTGAGAGAAGTGTCATCCAATGAAAAAGAAAATGACTTTTACTTCCATTAAGTTGTAGTGTATTCTGATAGAAGCATTCTAAACCTAAGTGCCATCAGGAAGCTTGTTGATAATTGACGTTAAGAATTTTGGTATTTGGTGACCAACATTGAGTGAGGTGCTATATGAACCCATGAAGAAGAAAATGGGCTTTATCTTTATTAAAAATTGACAAATTGAAGAGGACTAAATGGGATGTAAACTAAAACTCCAGTAAATGAAACTCAGTTTTGAGAAATACAGTTTCTATTGGGTGAGGGTATATGAGAGACTGTGACACTTTAAAAGTGAATCAACAGGGGTACTTGGCAGGCTCAGTTGACTCTTGCTCTCGGGGTTGTGAATTTGAGTTCACACCATGTTGGGTGCAGAGATCACTTAAAGATAAAATTGACACTGCTATTTCTTAAAAAATAAATATAAGTGAATCAATATTTTATGCTCACTTTTTAACTTTCCAAATGTTTGGCAGTGAGCCTGTATTTTTGTAATCAGAAATAAACTACCCCCCCCCAAAAAAAAATTAAAGAAAAAAAGAAACTAAAGGAAAAAGGAAGCCCAAAACCAACAAGCCAAACTCACCAGTAGTACACAAAAGTGAAGAGATTTGAAGATCTGGATTCTAATCCTGGTTCTGTCATTAACCATCTATATGACTTTGGGCAAGTCAGTTAACCTCTACAGATTTCTTCATCTGTAGAACCTGAGATTATAATTGATTAGGTTCTTTGGGTTTTTTTGATCATATGGCAATGCAATTCCATGATAGTTTTCACGTGAGACTTTTGGAGAAGTTTTCGGAAGGAATATATAGCTTGCAGAGAGTCTAGGATCTTCTCCTGAAATCATACACTGAATGAATATTTTATAAGATGCCTCCTAAGAGTCCAGCAGTGTCCCTTAGCTCTAAAGAATTTGAAAGAAATTGTCCTAAGAAGGGGTGGGGGTTGAAGTGGGGATGGAAAAAAGGAATGAAGCAAAAAGATGAGAATGAATAATAGAAATAAAGTGAGTCTGTACATAGTATGGTATAATTTAAAAGGTGCTTTCCTGTTTAGTATCTCATTTAACACCATTTAATATTTTGGAGACATGAGGGAAGTATATAAGGAAGCAGTTGGGATGACGTGAAAGATAAATAAGGAAGAGGAAATTAACGAAGCCTTGAGAATACTGTAATAAAGCGGTATTTAGAAGAATGTGAGAAAAGGATATTTGGACTAATTCTGAAAGTACTTAAGAAAATGTGATTGGGTTGCAGTGACATTGTGAATATGGAACCCCAAAATTAAGCCTGAATGTTAGAAACAACAGGAAGGATTCTTTGACATAGTAAATACATAGAGGGTATACAGTTGAATTTGTTGCTGGGTTTAAAGATGTTTTGAAAGCGGAGTGACCAGTTTTTAAAAATTATTTATTTTATTTTGAGAGAGAGAGACAGACAGACAGACACGGGACAGAGAGAGAGGGAGACAGAGGATCTGAAGTAGGCTCTGCACTGACAGTAGACAGTCCGATATGGGGCTCAAACTCTGGAACTGTGAGATCATGACCTGAGCCAAAGTCGGATGCTTAACTGACCCACACGCCCTGCAGAGTGACCAATTTGTAAAGTAGAAAAGATTACAAGTTTGATAAGACCTTCCAAACATAGCTATTCCTCCTAGGTTTATGTTGCAGTCTCTGAAATGTTTTTCAGAAGCCATTGGATTGATTTTCAAATGCTCCCATCATTGGCCCTGACCCTATTTCTCCGCACTTATTCCTGTCCTTCCCTTCTGCTTTTGAACAATTTTCAAGCTCCTTTTCAAGTTCCTTCTCCAAATGACTAAGCTGAAGGAGAAAAAACATCTGTTGGCCCTGGAGAAAGACCAAACAGAAGAGTTTAAAAGAAAGGCAGGATAAATTGTTGTAATTGTTTAATTCTTTTATTTTTTAAATCTGATTTCCTAGTAAAATGTATCATTTTTCTGTTATTTTAAAATATCTTAACAACTTGAGCTAATATTTGTTTTCACTTCAAGTAATGTGTTTAGTTGATGGAAACCCAGGCATTGTGTTAAAATACTCAGAGACTGGTTTCGTATTACTTTTTTGGACGAATGACTTCCTCTGATTCTTTGTAAGGTAGGAACTGTGCTTGTTAAAGGGCCTGAGTACAGGTGGGGCTTTATGGGCAGCTGTATTTCTATTAAATTATTTGTTAGAGAAACATGTGGGTTTGAGACAGCTCAGCTGTATTCATGTTATGTGTTGGTCTGTGAGGTGCTACAGGAATACAAATATAATTAAATATAACTCCAGGAGGGCAGATATTATTGGGTCATGTAATCTAGTTAAGTGTGTAAGAGAGGAATAAGCAAGGGACCCTTGCAGCTCACAGGTAGGGAGCGATCACATCAGGCTGCGAGGGTCACCAGGAAACGCTTCATGAAAGAAGTACCATTTGAGAGGGACCTCTAAGGATGGCTGGAGGTAGAGGCTGGAGGGGGAAGGGGCATCTGAGAGGACCAGAGCAGGGAGAATGAAGGCTTGCATAGATCATTTAGCTGAGCCACAGGTAGCAGTTTGAGTGGGGCTTAGAGTCTGAAAGAAGGAGGCAGGAAAGCAAATAGGCTAGGAAAGAAAATGGACAGAGAGGGAAATGGGGGAGTACCGTGGATCTCCTTCTTCTTGAGTTTTATATCCTGGTGTGACCCAAGTGATGGTGTTGCTAAATACTTTGTGATGAGACCGTGTGCAATTTAGCGTACATTTCAAAATAAGAATATTGGCATATGTACATAATAGATCCTTATGTATGAGCGTGTGTAATTTATTCTGGAAAAGAGTGTTTCTTTTGGGATTTGTGGAGAACCCGTCATTTGTGCAAATGTTTCTTCTTGTGAACATCGTGGAAAAAAAGATTCCTTCCTGGTGGAAGAATCTGTGTGCACGTATGTGTGTGAAACGGAAATAGAGGGGAGGAGAGGAAAGTTGGGAGAGGCAAGGAGGAGAGGGGAGGAGAAGAGAAAAGTGAAAAGCGATGGGGAGAGCAGAGCTAGAACTATATGTAATCAGGGCACATGTTTGAGAGGAAATGCCTTTGGGGAGGCTTCTCCATCACAAATGTACAACCGTGCAGATTGCAACAAACAATTCCAAGTTATATTTTACTAAAAATGAAAATGCCTGTAGATTTTTATGTCTTTTTTTCTTCCTTAAAAAAAGTAAGAAAAACATGGAAGAGGGCATACATATTTCATAGTTCATCTTGTTGCTAGTATGTTTTTATTCGAATACCGTAACAGTACTCGCTCTCCTGTGAATTAGAGAGAGCTCAGCCCAGAAATCTACAAAAGGAATTGATGCTTCATTTGGATAGAACATTTACTTTTGTAAAAACAAAGCAGGTGAAAAGGCTATTTAAAGAAACAAACTGTTGAGTGAAGATATAATTGCTTCGGGAGAAAGTTTTTCTTTTTCTTTTTCTTAAAGTGCCCAAACGTTATTTATTTTTAAAATGAGAAGCACTGTCACATTGTTCCTTCCTATTGGGAGTTGTCAAAAGTGCACCCTCTGAGGAGAGATGAGCAAACTTGCCCAGTTTGCTGGGAATAGCTTTTCTTTGCTTCCTTGGCCTTCTGCAAATTTATTTATTTATTTATTTATTTATTTATTTATTTATTTTTCAACGTTTATTTATTTTTGGGACAGAGAGAGACAGAGCATGAACGGGGGAGGGGCAGAGAGAGAGGGAGACACAGAATCGGAAACAGGCTCCAGGCTCTGAGCCATCGGCCCAGAGCCTGACGTGGGGCTCGAACCCACGGACCGCGAGATCGTGACCTGGCTGAAGTCGGACGCTTAACCGACTGCGCCACCCAGGCGCCCCAAGCCTTCTGCAAATTTAAAAGAAATGATTGGCTTATATGTTTTCGTTGTGAATTATTGAAATACTAGGCTGTAAAAATTGAACTCTCTGGTGGCCTGGTCATGTTTTTGAACTTCTCTTCTATCTTTTACTACTCTGAGAAAATTGTGAAGGACTTAGCAAATATACTTAGCCTAGGTTTAGAACCTTTTTTGTGCCTGGCCTTCCTGATCTTTTTTAATGGGTCCTGAGTACTTCTGTTTGGTTTGAATTATACCATTGTTTCTTGTGGTTCTGAAAACTATCTGTAATAGCCTCATTCTTGTCATTGGCTCATTTTTAGGAGCTGCTTTTTGCTTTTGGGCAATCGTGGGCATTTGATGCAGTGCATGTTTGGGACATATGAAAAATATTAATCATAGTGTTGATGCAAGCTAGTTCTTTCTGAAAAGGGGAATGATTAGAAATCCTCAGTGGTCTTTTTTATACTTGATATCGTTTGTGTGTGTGTGTGTGTGTGTGTGTGTGTGTGTGTTTGTGTGTGTTTGAGTGTAAGAAAGAGAAAGGGAGAGAGAGAGAGGGAGAGAAGGAGAGAAAAGGATCACCTATTCTGGTGTCTTCCACTCTCTCTGAGTACTCAGTCTTTATTTCCAGGCTAGCATTTTCTCCAGTCCAGACCTGCGTTTCTGGCTACCCCTTGGTTGCTCTCACAGGCACTTCAAATTCCATGTGCCCGAGATCTCTCTAGAATCTCTTCTTTTTGAGTTTCCCCATTTTAGTGAGTGGCACCATCCCCTCCTTTGCGGCCCAGGCCCTGTCTGTTGGAGCTCCGAGTCTTTCTACCTCCAGCTGCTTAATAGCTTTTTGAGTCTGTCCTGCCTTCTCCTTTCCCCGTCGCTGCTTTGCTCTTTGGTTTCTTGCCTGGTTTCTTGTGAAGTCACCTTTTAGAGTTACCTGCGTGAGCTTTGTGTATCACAGCTCTGTGGTAGAGAGCTCCATTGGCTACCCTCCTCCCGCATAGAACATGGAAACCTTCTGATTGGACCCCTGCCTGCCTCTCTCCTGGCTGCCTCCTCCCCCTTAACATTCCTAGGCTCCATCCAGGGGACGCTGCCTCTTCCCAGTGTTCTGGGCCCTTGGTCTTCTGGGTGCCCTCACACGTGCTGTTCTCTGGGCGTGGAGAGCTCTTAGTCCTTTGTGCCTCTGGTCAGCTTCTCTTATTCTTTTAACCATTGGCTCAGATGTCACCTCCTCCAGGAGGCAAAATTAAGTCCCTCCTCCTCCACATTCTCAGGGAAGCTTGATCAAATCTTATGTGGTACTTATCCCCTTGATGTCATAATCATGTAAATGGCTATCTTCTGGCCCCTCTTTGTGTCCCTTTCCTTGCTTTGCTTTTTCTTTTTCCTATTGCTGCTTAACCTCTTTTAACATACCATATAATGCTCTTATTTATAATATTCCCTATGCCCCCATGCTGGAATTCCACTGGGGTAGGGATTGTTGTCTCTCTTGCCTGATACATAGAAAATATTGAGAAATATTTGGTGAAGGAATGTGTACTTGTATGTCAGCGCCCAGCTCACAGCAGGCAGTGGATAAATTAAATTGTTGATGAGCAGTTTATTCCGTTAGACTTTCTAGGGGGTGTGATGCTTTGTACCTTTGTCTGGTACTTAGATGTAAATTTAATTAAATACTTTTTAGGATTTTCATGTGTTCAAATAAATGTGTCCTTTTGTAAAGGGTTGGCTTACTCTGTGTATCAGTTTCAGATATCCTAGTCAGCTAGATGTCTTTTGTGCCCCACTTATATCACTGCCTTTTCTTAGATAATCAACAACTGAACAACTGAGAAAATATTTCATCAGAGTTTAAGCTTTCAGAATACCGTCCTTGTAGAGTCCAAAATCATACATGCCCCAAGGCAGCAGTTTCGAACATTTTTGCTCATATAAGCTCGAAAGAACTTTGTAAGACAATGAATTTTTGCACTGATTCGAGAAGTTTTTCTGGTATGTTTAGATAATTGCATAGCATGTAACTTCCAGGATATGGTAGATACTGGCATTTAGAGAATGTCAGAGAAGCTGGGTGGTGCATTCAGAGAAGGTACATGGGGGTTCATTATACTGGTCTTTCTACATTTGAATGTATTTTAATATTTACATAACAAAAAGTAAAACAAGACAAAGCAAACATACTTTGTAGAAAGGGTTCCCACGTGTGTTTTCTGATTTGAGACCACTGTCCTTTGATGCTACTAATAACATTAGTCTTAGTGCTTTTAGCGAAATAAGGCATGCTTTTATGTAGAATCAAGTGAAATTTCCAGTATTTGACCATCTTTAACCTGTAAAAATGACAGTTTCATATGATTCAACCTAATAATATTTGATTGGATGTATTGGTTTTTCCCTTTGCATCAGTTTCGTTTCACTCATTGGAACAGAGCTTGGTGGTTCAAGGAGAATTTTTTCAGGCTCTTTAATCCTCAAACACTATCTTTTTTAGTTTTGTCAAAAAGCATTTTCATTTGCTGTCAGTACAGTGTTGGGTGCCATTAAGACCGAGTTAAACATGCAGCCACTTCTTCCTTTATTGTATCAAAGACTTAAGTTGCATTTTGTTCAGCTCTTTATTCCTAAGTGTGGGCAAACAGACTGGTCAGTTAATGTAGTGACGTGTTGAATGAACAGAAGAGAATGTTGGGGCCAGACAGATGGAGCTGTCACCTGAGTAGTACCTGACAAGTTGACTTTAGAGAGAAATTAATCTTCTAAAGAGCTCAGAATATGTCTCTGTGTTTTTGTCTTTGTTGCGAAGTATCGGAATGACAGACTGGGGACAGATACTTAATGTTTTTTTTTTTAGCAGAAAGAGGTTGGGATCTAGAGAAGTTAAGTGATTTAATCTGCTGTCATGGTAAGTCAGTGTAGAGTCGGGTTCTCGTGAATTCTTGTTCATGCCACATACCCTAGACTAGTCGTTCTCAAAATGTGTTGCCCTGGCTGGCTTGGCCGTTGTCACCCAGAGTTTTCTGTCCCTCTAGTTACATGTGTTGATTTTATATTTGTTAATTTAATAGAGAATATTAAGCATTTAATGTACTTTTTGCTGAGTGAGGCATCACCCACCATAAATTGCAACAAAACTCTGGCTCCTGTGTTAAATAGATCTAACCTCTGAATGTTCTTTTTGGAGAGCTCAATGAAGAGTTTGTCCAGGGTACAGTATGCTTTGATACTTCACCCTCACTATAGAGAACCTCATATATGTTCTACAATTATTTTATGGTGACTCACAAAGTAATTATGATGTTTGGAAATGGTCTTGAATTCATAGTAATTTTTATGTTTTTGAGTGGGAAGAGAAAAGCTGCCATGGTTTATCACTACTAAGCTGTGTGATTTTAGTTTCACCTGAGTTTGGTAGGAAGACTTTCTTGGTGCAGTTCTGGATGTATGTGTCAAGCTATGGGTTTCATGTAGGTACCATACCAATAGATACAATTAAGGCTGGGCAAAGATTTTTCTCTTTTCATGATTTTTGATACAGATATATGTACATCTCAGATCCCATTTAGTTAACATACCTTTATTTCACCTTTAAGGAAATATGCAAGATCACGTAACAGTAAGACTGTCCTGGAAAATCTAGGATGCTGTTTTTCTGATTGGTGCTACTTGCAGTAAATTCATTTTACATCCTGACTCCCAACACACACACACACAATTGCAAGGGTGTACATGTAACTAGTATTAAAGTTAAATGAAGTAGAACATAATTGTACTTATTATGTTAGATGCACTTGTTTCTTTTATGTTGTATTCTCTCCTACATTAAAAAAAAAATACGGTGTTAAAAAATAAAAAAAAAAATATGATGTTGTAGCTCCCTGAATTGAGTTTGAAAAAACAATGAAACAGGACATATTGTTATTGTACGTATGGTATAAGTGCCTTCTAGAAGGAATTTTGGCAAACTGTTGAATATCATTTCTTCTGCTGATTAATTCTGTATAATCTCTCCTTTGTTCTTCCCTTCCTCTGGTATTTAAGGGCTAGTCTGTGCCAGGCCCTGTACTCAGTGCCTAAGGCAGATACAGTCCCTACCCCCTAGGAGATTGTATTCATAATCATGACAATGATAACTGTCACCTACGGAGCCACCCACAAGGAGATTATAGTAACAATACCAATAGCTACCACTTATTAAGTGCCTATTACTTGCTAAGTGTCGCACATTCTGTTTTATTTGTCACCAACGCTTGCTAGGAGGGTGGTGTAATTCTCCCATTGGTGAGGAAAGGAGGCAGCATTTAATCAGTGAGGGAACCAGGATTCTCCTCCAAGTATGTCAGATTCCAGTATGCTTTTTGCTTTCCACTGGACTGTTCTGCTTCCTTGTTGAACTTCTCTGGGTTTCAATTTCCCTGTTCTCACAAAAAGAAAGATTGGGTGTTGGATATTAGGTTGCTAAGGACCAGAGGTGGTCATTTGGCAGGCTGTTGTTTAACAGGTTGTTTGAAAACAGTAGTCTCCATGTTCAGTGCTACAGGGTAGGTATCTACATCATAAAAAAAAAAAAAAAAAATCAGTTTGTCCTTCTTTGGTCTCCTTATTAGATGACCAAGTATCAAATGAACCAAATATTAAATGACTGAGTCATGTCTTTTTTTTTGCCGCTATTATTTCCACATTTGAGGCAGGAAAACCGCTTAAAATGCGTATCAGCTAAATCATAATGATTCATTTGCCCTTGTTTTGCTTAAGAGCAATCCTAATTGGAATTTATCGTTTGTCTTACATAGATTTTTTTTTGGTTTTTAACTGTAGCGTATGTGTTTATGGAGCACTTTTTCAGTAGGATCCATAGTAGTGGATAGGTTAGAGACTCCTGGCCTGCCTTAAAATGAAGATTTGCGTTTATTTGGCATTTGATTTTTACAGATAGATAATGTGTTAACTTCTCTTTCCCTCTTTTTCCTTATTTCTTCTTCTCTGATCCCATGTCCTTTTCCTGTCACCTCATTTTTTTTTAAAACATAAATGAATCCGTAAAATGATAGAAAAATATATAAACACAAAGACTATAACACAAACCTTTGGGCAGCTGTCATTTAACTTGCTCACTCTTTCCAAAAGCTTTGAGTTTCTTTTTCTTTTGGAAGTATTGCCTGTTGATCTATTTCCTGCCCTCTTCCAGGTTTTCTTTTGCTCTCCTCATTCTGTTTTCCACCGTTTTCATTTTACTGGATTGTTGTGAAGATCGAATAATACCGGTAGTAACTACCAGTATTTATGGAGTGTTTATCATGTGCCAGCCGTTGTTCTGAGCGCTTTACTTAAATTAGCCCATTTCCACCCGCAAACGGTGAAGAAAGGCTGGTGCTAGGTTTCTCCCTAGCTGCCACTGTGACTTTGGGCAGAATAGTTGGTCTCTGTAGTTCCTTCACTTGTAAAGTGTGGTGTTGTGAGATAACTTCTGTAAACCACATAGAACATTGCCCGACTCACCATCCAGGCTCAATAAATGCAAGCAGCCGTTATGTTTTTTGTTGTTACTGTTGAAGCAGGTTGGCAGTTCCTGGAATGTATTGAATGCTCAGTATGTGGTAGTTATTCATATTATTTAATAATACTGCACTGCATATTTGCTTTTAGAGGATGTATTGAGTTTGGCTGAGACAGATGTGAAGTAGTAATATTCTTATATGCTGTCTTAATTTCTAATGAGAATGGTTTTCTTTTTTATGAAGTGATACTGATGCTGATATTCCATGGCTGTGATCCAAATACTTAGTAGATATTGTGGACTTTCATAAAGGATGCTTGAGAACAGCCCATTGTATTAAATGAGGAGTGGAGAGAAGATTTGGTGCTTACAAATAAGCATTTTCTTTCTTTATTTCTTAAATATTTTATTTTTAATGGGGCACCTGAGTGGCTCAGTCAGTTAAGCGTCCGACTTCGGCTCAGGTCATGATCTTGCAGTCTGTGGGTTCGAGCCCCGCGTCAGGCTCTGTGCTGACAGCTCAGCTGAAGACTGCTTCAGATTCTGTGTCTCCCTCTCTCTCTGCCCCGACCCCACTCACGCTCTCTCTCTCTCTCTCTCAAAAATAAATAAACGTTAAAAAAAATTTTTTTTTAAATATTTTATTTTTAAGTAATCTCTATACTAAAATGTAGGTCTTGATCAAGAGTCACATGCTTTACCAACTGAGCCAGCCAGGCACTCTGAATAAGCATTTTATTTTTTTAATTAAAAAAAAAAAAGCTGACTTATTTTTTTTGAGAGAGGGGGTGCTTGGGTGGCTCAGTCCCTTAAGCGTCTGACTTCAGTTCAGGTCATGATCTCATGGTTCATGGGTTTGAGCCCAGTGTTGGGCTCCATGCTGGCAGTGAGGAGTTTACTTGGGAATCTCTCTGTCTCCCTCTCTTTCTGCTGCTCCCCAATTCACACACTCTTTCTCTCTCAAAATAAATAAACTTAAAAAAATAAGTATTTATTTTGAGAGAGAGCTTGCGCACACAAGTGGGGGAGGGGCAGAGAGAGAGGGAGAGAATCCCAAGCAGACTATGTGCTGTCAGCACAGAGCCTGATTCGGGAGCTCTATCCCACAAAATGTAAGATCATGACCTGAACTGTAATCAAAAGTTGGACACTTGACTGGTTGAGCCACCCTTGCACACCCCTCTAAATAGGCATTTTAAAATGGAGGTGTATTAGGGGCGCCTGGGTGGTTCAGTCGGTTAAGGGTCTGATTATGATCGGCTCAGGTCCTGATCTCGCGGTTTGTGAGTTCGAGCCCCACATCGGGCTCTGTGTCGACAGCTCAGAGCCTGGAGCCTGCTTCAGATTCTGTGTCTGCTGCTCTCTGCCCCTCCCCCACTGTGTGTGCATGCTCTCTCTCATGCTCTCTCTGTCTCTCAAAAATAACTGAAAACATTAAATTTTTTTTATAAATTCTGTTTTAAAATCATTTTTTATGTTTAAAAGTGTTTAATACTTCGCAGTCTGAATCCATTCATCTTGTTCTTTAATGTATCATAGAGTATCTTTTTACTCAGGTTAGTGTTAAATATAGGATCTTATTTATGAATGTCATGAATAGGTAACTTATACATTGCCTTATGGCTACTAATTGTCAGTAGGTTTGACATCCATGGAACTTCTGAGATATGATGGAAACACAGTGACCACTAGCAGCCTTATAATGGGATCTGTGTACTCATTAAGGAAAATAATACAGTAACATAATGAATGAAATGTCAAAATTGGTTTTCTAATAATATATCAGTATAGTAGGACATCAGGTGCCTTAGAATTGGTAATCATAGCATGATTAATATTAATATAACTTGAGTGAATAGTTGAGTCTGTTTTAAAGGTTCAAATGTGGTATGTGATATTTGAACCAATTCCAGCAGGGATTTGAAACCCCTTTATCAAAGGCTGTATTAATATAAATGTTAGTGGAAGGAGCAGCGGACTTCTTGTAGTGCCTAAGACCTAGATTTGAATGTGATCGTTGTGACTCTATGTATGATTTTGAGCAAATCACGCATCTTTGGTGCAGTTCAGGTTCCTCAGTTGCAAAATGAGTGTCGGACTTAGCCAGCCCCACTCATAGGTTTGTTGGGATTGTTGAGTGAAATAATACCTTTCGAGAATGCTGGAGAAACTTAGGAGTACTCTACAGATGTAAATTAGCATCAGTTCTACCTTCAAACGTAAGGGCATTGTTTGCGGAGTGCTCTGTCTCCAGCTTGTGTTTATGGTTTTACTTTTTTTGTTTGGGTTCATCAATGGTAAGTACAAGCTTTAAGAATCATAATCATCTATTTTTTTGACCACTAATTGAAATGAATAATGTATGCATTTGTGTCTAGCTGTGTAGACATAGGCATATGATAACAGTGCTGTTCATGACACTACGGTCAAGCATTTGTCAGAGTTTCCACTGTAAACTTCCTTCTGGATGTTTTTTCATTTTAGCTTGGCTTTCCTGTGGGATAAAATTACAGGGCCTGAATGTTTTGGGATGGAAACTTTTTTTCTTTTTTTAATAAGGAATGAATGCATGCTACTAAAAACTATGTGCGTTTTCTTGCATTTTATAACATTTTATCATAAAAGTCTTAAAAGTACTGATATGTATTTTTTCTTTCTTTAGTGATTAAAAATATATTAGATGTTGTGACTCCATACTCATAAAGTTTTTCTTTGGTGTTGGAGTTTCTCCTCTTAAAATGACCACTGTCTTCAATGTATTTATCCAAGTTAAGAGAATGTAAATCATTTTATGAGCTACTGGAAAATACAGAGAGCAATGATATCTTGAATGAACATATGGATACCTATACCAAGTTAAGAAAAAATGAACTGCTTATAATTTATACGCTTAATCCTTAGACCTTCATTAGTAAATGTATTCATTGGTCTTTGTTTTAAATTTTAGTAAAGTGTTTTTGGAGACAGGCCAAGACTTAGAAGACCCCTCATATCCACTGACCGTCTTCTAATGGATGACTGGTTTCTTGTCTCTGGTCTCAGATGACTGGACTGAGTGGCCACTTGACCCAAGACGATCCAATCAATAGGCAGGCCTTTGGTTTTGGCAGTAATCTGGCCCAGAGACTCTAGTCAGCAGAGATGAGAGTGACTTGATGTACCAATCAGAACACTAAGTTTGACCTTGGCATAGAGCCATTGAAGGAAGGAATAGAAGCTGAAGACACAAGAAAAAAGAGGGTGTGTTAGTGCTGGGGTCATAGCATAGGATTCTGCAAATTCTTGCTGTTATGTGGTTCTGCCTTTACCAATGCTTTACTGAAGTGACTCTTATCAAGGTCACCTCCAAATCTGATGGACTTATGTCTGTTAGCAGCATTTGATACTTATCTGCATTCTCTTTGTGGAAACCTACTCTTCTTTGGCTTCTGTGATACTACTTAGGTTTTCTTTCTACATCTGGTGGTTTCTTCTCATTCTCTTTGATAGTTCTTTCTCCTCTTCTCAACTTGTACGGGTTGGATTTTTTTTTGGGGGGGGGAGGGCTCCCTGTGCTTCATTTTCTGCACTCTCACCATGGGTGATCTCATTTATCCCGTTGGCTTTAAGGCCATTTATATACCGCTGGCTCTCATACTTCTGCCTTTAGCTTTGACCTTACTTACTTCAAACTTTGGTCTTATATATGCAATTACTGACTGGACATCTTTAGGTATATGTTTCCAGACATCTCCAACTTAACACATTCTCAGTGGAACACTTGATTTCCCCACCAAACTATCTCTTCTTTTACTTGATAACTCCTCTATTCACCTAGCTGTTCAAACCAGACAGCTGAGTCATCTTTGAGTCCTCTGTGTGTCTTGCCTTCTATTCACCGTCATACTTTGCCCCAGAATCATTACTTTCAGCAAGTACTGTTGCTTCTGCCTCCAGTAGTTATCTCTAATTTGTCCACTTTGCCGTTATTGTGACTCTGTAGCAGTAGTCCCCAACTGGTTTCCCTGCTTCTCTTGAATGAATTGAGTTCATTCAGTTCATAGCAAGCAGAGTATCTTTTTAAAAACACAAATCATATGCTGTGTCTCTCCCTCAGGTTTTAATGCTGCCATGTTTTTTCACTGCATCTGCAGTTAAACCCAAACTCCTGACCTTTTAATATTCTCTTCATCTTGGCTTTTTTCACACAATTGTCCTGACATTGCTAATTAAAATTTAATATTAAAATCAAATGCGTATGGGTTTATACTTCTGAGTTTCCAAAAACTTGAATGGACTTGGTTTTTCCCCCTTTTATCTTTTCTCCTTTTTCTTATTCTTTCTCCTAATTTAATAAAATCACACCTTCCTTGGGGCACCTGGCTGGCTCAGTCAGTAGAGCATGTGACTCTCGATCTCAGGGTTGTGAGTTCAAGCCCCACATTGGGTGTGGCGCCTGCCTACATACATACATACATACATACATACATACATACATACATACAAAAATTACACCAAAAGTGAATCACAACTAGCTCTTAGCTGCCCAAGTCTTTGAACTGATTAGGTATCTCTCAGACCTCCTTGATAACTGGATTGTTTCATTAGTGTCAGGGGAATTTCTTCAAGGCTACTGGAGAAGTTTTTCTGATTAAATAGGTCATACACTATTATCATTGGAAGAAGCATGGAACTGTGTGTGTGTGTGTGTGTGTGTGTGTGTGTCTTTAAGTAGGTTCCACGTCCAGTGTGGAGCCCAACGTGGGGCCCAAACTCATGACCCCAAGATCAAAACCTGAGCTGAGATCTAGAATTGGATGCCCAACTGACTGAACCACCCATGTGTCCCTACTTTTTGTTTTTGGTGACCATTCATTCACCTTCTTGGTTCTGTGTCCCATTACACACTGAGCTTTCTGCCTCATTGTCAGGTTTTCTTCATTTTGTCTCTAACTGTCCCACGGTTCCATTAAAAATTTTATTTTTTTAATGTTTATTCATCTTTTGAGAGAAAGAGAGAGTACAAGTTGGGGAGGAGCAGAGAGAGAGGAAGGAGCAGAGAGAGGGAGACACAATCTGAAGCAGGCTTCAGGCTCTGAGCTGTCAGCACAGAGCCCTACGTAGGACTCAAACCCACGACGGCGAGATCATGACCTGAGTGAGCTGAAGTCTGATGCTTAACCAACTGAGCCACCCAAGCACCCCCACCATGGTCCCATTTTTAACCTTCTGTTCTTTGTTGTCCATTTGGTCTGTTATTGTTGTATCTGTTATTTGCTCTATTCCTTTGGCTTTCACCTTACTAGGAAAACTCTAAAATCTCTACTCTCAGAGGCGCGTGGTGGCTCAGTTGATTAAGCATCTGACTTTGGCTCAGGTCATGATCTCACAGTTTGTGAGTTTGAGCCCGCATCAGGCTCTGTGCTGACAGCTCAGAGCCTGGATCCTGCTTCGGATTCTCTGTCTCCCTCTCTGCCTCTTCCCTGCTTATACTCTCTCTCTCTCTCTCTCTCTCTCTCTGTCTTTCTCTCAAAAATAAATAATAAAATATTTAAAAGAAAGAAAAGAAAGAAAAGAAAGAAAAGAAAGAAAGAAAGAAAGAAAGAAAGAAAGAAAGAAAGAAAGAAAAAGTAAATCTTTCCTCCCTAGGTTATAGCCCCATGTTGCCAAAACTATCTTGCACTAATCTGCACAAACTGTCTTGTTAAACTGACTTCTCTGTCATGGGCTTCCATTTTTACTAGCGTATCATCCTCCAAACCTGGAAGCATTAGTAATTTTTGACTACCTTTCCTTTTCGTTACATCTGATATGACAAAATATCCTCTTGCTTTCATCTTTTAAAGGTATCTCAGACTTCCTTTTCTAGTGTTCATCCACTGCCATCAGCTTAGGATAGGCTCTTGTAATTCTTCACGCTTGGCTTTGGTGACAGTGTTTTCGCACATTTGACTGCCTCCCTCTGAAGCTCCCTACAGCACTTACTTATTACTAGCCCAACATATCTCTGTGGTCACTACATGAAACCTAGATTAGTCCGCATTTTTTAAGGTCCTTCATGGCCGGGTTTGTTTGAATTCTTCACTCTTGTTTCCTCTTACCCCCAGTCCACTGTCTCCTCTGCCTAGGCATGCATATCTTCTCACATTTCACCTTGTAATGTGCTCGCTCTTAACCTCCAAGCTCTTCCTGCCTAAGATGTCTTCTTACATGTCCTGTGTTTATCCGTTGTCCTAGTCATGCTTCCCTTCAGTCCCATTACTGTCTGGGAGCAGTTCAACCTACTTCATGTCTTCTTGACCTTAGGCTGTGCCAGTGACAACAGTGGGTTGTTATCAGAATGTAGAGGGGATCAACAGATATCAAGTGTTCCAGAACAGTTAAACAGCTAAACCTCTGTGTCCTTACATTTCCTTTAAGTAAATTAAATCCAAACAGAAAGAATGTTGAAGTCTTTACATAAAGTAAGGCAGGTTAGGCGCAAAGGAAAATGTTGGAAGGCCATAGAAGACTTAAAGTCATCAAGTGTTTGAGAGACTTACCACCGCCAAAAGTATTAACAGAAGTAACAAGCCAGCTAGAGCATCTGTATAACCCCTTGTAGCTGCATTTTACTTGGTGCAAAGTGGAGGGAGATGACTGAACTCATGTCTGATTCTGTTTGTATCATAGGCTCTATTAGGAAGATTAACCTTTCCAGATGGTCCCTCTAGTGTATGTTGTAGGTATTAAATGAAAAAACAGCAGTGGTTAGTGATAAGCAAACTCATGTTACCCTTTAGCAGAGGTGATAGAGTTGTACAAGTTGCAGATCGCCTGGGTCTGAGGCTCAGCAGGGCCCCTTTCTAGCTATGTGAAAGTCACGAAATACCTCCAGGACTCAATATACGACACGTAAAGTAAGGATGATAATAAATCCCACTTCGCAGCACTGTGGAGAGGATTAAATGAGTTAATACATGTAAACTGCTTAGAACAATGACTGTCTCAGAGTACGTGCTTATTAAGTTTTTACTATTATTACGTATAGATGATATGACTGGGAAAAGATGACTCATTCCAGATTTTCAGAAAGGACTATTTGTTGTGAAACAGGAAATGGCTCTTCCGAATGTGTGTCTTTTTTTCATGCCTGATCTGTCCTTGGTGCCCCTTGTTTATTTTGACTTATCTATTCATTAACAAATATCTTGTAACATTGTTTATAGTGTTGCAGATCCTTAAAAGAGCAGGTTGTAGAAGGTCGTGGTATTTTCAAAGAGGACAGATGCTGAAAAAGACTGTAGTGAGGGTTGTGTGAATGAGGGTGTCCTGGTCCAACTGGAGCGCCCCCCCCCCCCCCCCCCCCGCTAATATCTGTTGATAAAGGTGCCTTATGATCCTGTGAAAGTAGATTAGTTGTCGCTTGAGGGGCTGTAAGTAATTTGCCCATTTTATGTCTGAAATTCCCATGGTTAAAATTTGGCCATCAGATGAAGCTATTTTGTTATTGTTTCTGTGAAGTCTTTGCAAAATTATAAATACGTTTCTTTGGAGGGATAAATGCATTGTCCTTTTAGCAGCCAAGGTAGTCAGCCAATCATATTTTCAGAAAGCAAGTGCAGATTTTTGTAGGTGTGGAAAGGACATGAGCACAGGTGTGATTGTGGTGGAAATACTGGGTGCCTTGTGGGGGAAGGGGGTTGGAGGTGGGCTGTAAAAAGGGAGGTAGAGGAGGGGGACATTCATTGCTCTGACGTCCACATGCTTACCGCCACCTGTGTCTGTCTAAATCAATGTCAAAGAACTATTTTATTTGATGTAAAATTTACCGTACTTTCTGGTTCTATGTGATGCAGCTGCTCTACACCATTGCTAATAAAACTAAATCCCATGCCGCCTCAGTTTTTATATCTGTAAAATGAGAATATTAATGCCTACCTTGCGGGATTTTTATAAGGCTCCAGAACACTGTAGGTCCTCGCCAAGAGCTTTTTCCTTTCCTGTCTCTCAACTTGGTCCATGAAATTTAGATACTTAATAGCATTTTCTTGCTCTTATTTATATTATATATGTTAATCTTACTGCCCACCAGACTGTAAATTTCATTGTGGATAAGTACCTTTTCTTCCCCCTCCATTCTGTGTCTCATGTGCTCTTATAGTGCCTTTTACTTTTTTTTTTTCCATTTATTTTCCTTTCATTCTTTCATTCCTTTTTTCTGTTTTACAGTAATTTATATGACTATTTAATTAGATTTTCTTCCTTTTTGGTCTGTAAGCTTCCTGAAGGCTATTATCTTATTTGATTTTGCTGAGAAATGTAAATTACAGCCTAGACCCATGCCTGGCATGCAAAAAGTGTTCTGTAAATATTTGTGGAATAAATGAACGGATGATTGATCATTAAGTTAAACATAGTAGGTTCTAAGCAAATACTTGTTCTGGGAAGGTTGAAACTACCTATCATACTCCTTCCAGACGTAGCCTGAAGCCTTGTAAGAGGCTGTAAAAATTTTGCAGAATTTTAGCTAATGCCTTAGATCTTTAAATAACAGGGTGTGTGGAAAAGAGAAAAGGTTTACAGAATACTTTGAAGTGGTTTAGTACTTCATGATATTTTAGTGGGAGGTCAATAATGTTTGTTATGAATATGTTATAAGAAACTCTTAAGTGTAAATTACTATTATTTTAGTTAAGATTTAGAAGTATTAACATCTTTGAATGCTAATATGAAAATTTAGATTCGAAGGACAAAGCTGTCAAACATTGTTTTGTTTCCTTTGCAAACTTTGCATCAGCCTGATTATATCTTTAAAAAGTTAAAAAATATTTTTTTAATGTTTTTAATTATTTTTGAGAGGGAGAGGGAGAGAGAAAGAGAGAGAGAGAATATGCAAACGGAGGAGGAGCAGAGAGAGAGGGAGACAGAGAATCCGAAGCAGGCTCCAGGCTCTGAACTGTCAGCACAGAGCCTGACGCGGGGCTTGAACTCTATAACTGCAAGATCATGACCTGAGCCGAAGTCGTACACTTAACCGACTGAGTCACCCAGGCACCCCTGAAAAAGTTTATTCTGAAAGAGAGAGAGAGAGCATGCATATGCACGAGTGGTAGAGGGACAGAGGGGGGGGGGGTGAGAATCCCAGGCAGGCTCTGTGCTGTTAGCAAGGAGCTGTACACAGGGCTTAATCTCATGAACTGCGAGATCATGACCTGAGCCAAAATCCAGAGTTGAACGCTTGACCTGCTGAGCCATTCAAACGCCCCCAAACCTGATTACATCTGAAGTGAGGTTTGAGGATGTCTGAGAACCGGGTGTGTCCTGATCTTGGCAGTGCTTCTCCAGACTGTTGAATTCTTCATAAATGTTTGCTTTTCTGTTCCGCAGACTCTGTTAGTCTGTCATTCATTCATCCAAATGCTATGTCCCTTCGTCCTCCAGGACTCTGGCACATTGCTGGTGCATGTCCTGGCGCCCGAATTACCCACACATCAAACTGAGTCAGTGCCTTCACCTTTCCTATAGTCACATTACCGTTTTACTTGGAAGTAATCGCACTGGATATTAGTAGGATGAGCCCAATCTTTTTTTTTTTTTTTTAATGTTTGTTTATTTTCGAGAGGGAGAGAGCAAGAGAGAGAGAGAGAGAGAGAGAGAGAGAGACAGAAAAGGAGAGAGAGGAGAGTGTGGGGGAGGGGCAGAGAGACACATACAGAATCCAAAGCAGGCTCCAGGCTTTGAGCTGTCAGCACAGAGCCTGATGTGGGACTGGTTCTCTCATGAACCATGAGATCATGACCTGAGCTGAAGTTGGACGCTTAACCAGCCGAGCCACCCAGGTGCCCAGGTTGAGATCAGTCTTATTTTTTTTTTCAATATGGCTTGCACAACTGGATATATAAACAAAAGAAGGGAAGAAGCCCTATATGCATCAGCACTTGCTGTTGTTTGTTTGATAAGTGTTTTTTTTTAACCTGACATTTATTGAACATTTTCATGTACCAGGCACTGTGTAGAACATTTTATGTATGTATTATCTCATGAAATTCTCAAGCTATGTCTGTGACAGAGCTACTATTCTTAGACTCATTTTGTAAAGGACACAAAGGCTCAGCCGTGCTTTTTAACAACAATTTACTAACTGAAATTTATTGAGCACCTAATGCGTTCTGAATGTTATTCCATGTGTTTTTATTTTTATTCACTCACTTAACCCTTAAGTCAACCAAATGAGGTAGGTACTGTTATTATGCCCTCATTTATACACGAGCAAACTGAGGCACAGAGATTCACCTATGGTTCCCCAGAAGGAAGTGGCAAAGCCAGACTTGGAATCCAGGCAGTCTGCTTTTGTAGCCCATTGTCTTTCACTGTCACACCACGTGCCCCAAATTGTCTGGCTGGTACATGGTAGAGAGTGTATCCAGCTCAGGCTCCCTGACTTTAAAGTGTGGGTGTGTGTGACCGTAAGAAGAGCTTCAGCGTCTGGAAGAATGCAGAATGGGTTTACATTTTTTTTCAAGTTTCCCAGTTGTGCTAAAAGAAATTGACCTAAGTTGTAAATGTTTCTGTGTTTCTCCAGGATAACAACGGACAGACTTTTGAGATAGTGGACTTCGTTGCCCAGCTTAGTTTGCGTTTTATTACTCTTAATAATGCCAGATCTTATTTTTTATATTTGGTCTGGCTTCTTAAGGAGGAGATACAGTTATTGAATATGTTTTCTGAAAGGGAAAGTCATGGTACAACTGAAGAGAAAATGTTTGTACTATTTGGTGGCATGTTTAGCTAAGCCCTAGAGTACCACATTGGGCATAGAATGCGGACTTACATCAGGCTTCAGAAAAAAGGCTTGTGTTTGGAATCGCCTGATTAGCATGCAGATCTTTAGATTTCAGTGACTTTTTCTACCCTTGCTGACAGCCGGTTTGTGGCCAGGAAGGCAGTAGCAAAGAAAGGACTTAAGTTGTGGACATGCTGGCTTACACTGGTATCCTGTCTTACCATTCAGTGTTTTAAAATGCTTCTTTGCTCTGAAAGTGTTAAGCTTTCCAGACACATATTCTTTGTCTTTTATAAAATGTTTGTATTACTGTTGTTTAAGTTTCAGTTTTGGAGTCATACACTCACAATTGTGCATACCTGTATAACACATCCATAAATACATACTTGTAAGTCTCCACCTTTCTACCGCTATTATTTTTATACATCCTGGAAAAATAAGGTTTTAAAATGGACTTCATTTTTCTTAGTATGATGTTTCAAATGTGAACTTTGGATTTCGTCAATGCTTATATGTGGGCTACGTTTATGTTTAATTTATATTGTAGTATGCCTTGTATGAAGCATACACGAATTCCACAGTAAGTGGTGTCTCCTACATGCTGTCCCTGGGTTTTGTTGCCCAGATTATGACTTTAATTATAAATGTACACTCTTTATTACTCTTGGGATTAGAGGTCATTCCATCAGTGTAGTCCCTCAGTCCTGTCACTCTCAGGAGCTTAAGGGCTCATATTTAAAACTCCCAACGGAGGTTCAGAAATAGCATCTCTAAGCTGGCATTGCAGCATTGGATTGACTCTTTTTTATGCTTTAAATCTTTTTTTTTTAAGCTTAAAGATTTTGTTGGTGTCAACTTACGTTGTGAAATAATAGGCAGTGGGCTTAATTGATGTTAATGTGATATCTGTTTCTCTATGCATCTATCTAATTTGTTTTTAAACCTTGTATCGTATTGTTAAAGTAGCTGCAGGTTCATCCCATCCTGAACTGATTCACATTGATGTTAATCCTCAAAACAAATGGAAAGTACACAGGCCATTTTTTATCCCTTGTAGAAGTAATCTCTGGGGGAGGGGAAGCCCTCAAGTACCTGAAGTACTTGAAAATAATGTGATCTTTTATTTTATTTTTCTCCCTTTCTTTATTCCTTCCCTCCTCCCTTCCTTCCTTCCTTCCTTCCTTCCTTCCTTCCTTCCTTCCTTCCTTCCTTCCTTCCTTCCTTCAGCGGGAGTGCTTGCCGAACATTTGTAATTCCATTAATTTATTTCTTTACCTTATAACCACAACATAAGTAAAAATAGTCTTTTTGAAGGTTTTTTTGGCTCATACTTTGGAACTCAGCTAGAACAACAATGTTGACTCTTGTGTACATCTTGGGAGTTTGTTCTATTAATTTCATTTTTTAAAAAGTTTTTTTATTAAAAAAATTTTTTTTAATGTTTATTCATTTTTGAAAGATGGAGACAGAGCACAAGTAGGGGTGGGCAGAGAGAGAGGGGACACAGAATCTGAAGCAGACTCCGGGCTCCGAGCTGTCAGCCCAGAGCCCGACGCGGGGCTCGAACCCACGAACCGTGAGATCATGACCTGAGCCGAAGTCGGATGCTCAACCGACTGAACCACCCCAGGCGCCCCCTATTAATTTCTTTTTATCAGATTATGATTTTATGACTTTCTCCTGGTCTCAAAAGCCAAGTGCGGAAGAGAAGATGAATTATGGTGTGTGAGGGTTTTAAATACTATAGATGGCCTTTGTTTGATTAAAGTTTGATATTATTAGAATAAAATTTCAACAAAAATTTAATATTTCTAGAAGTGCTTCAGAATTTATTAAGTGGTTTAAAAATAATTTTAAAGCTATGCCAAAAATGCTAAATATATTTCTATACAGAAAATAGTTTTAATGAGAGCTATGAAACAAGGAATTGATTCTATGCTGTATGTTATAGGTACTTGATAGATGTGTGTCAAATGAGTGACAACTTTGTGAACAGCATTTTCCATCCTACAAATGGCTTTTTCACTTAATCCTCACTCAACCCTGGGAGGTACATTTCCTCAATTTTATGGATGAGGAAACTAAGGCTCAGAGAAATAAGTGGCTTGTCCAGTGTCACCTAGTAAACAGTAAAGATACGATTCCAGCTCAGGACCAGCGTCGAGGCCAAAGTCTAAAAGCGATTCACAAGGCCCAAGATGACCTACGCTACTCATACCTCACTCTTCTGATCCATCTCCCCCACTTTTCACTTTTCATGTGGATCCAGCCACGTTTGCTTCTTTGCAGATGCTCAGATTCACCAGCACGCTCCCTGCTGCAGAGTTCCTTTGCACTTTCTATCCCCGTTGTTGGGCCCGTTTTCCCCCAGATGCCCTTTGGGCTGACTGCCTCACCTCCTTCAAGTGTTTGCTCAGATGCTGTCTTCCAGGTGAATACTGTCCGCCCCCAGCATACCACTGCTCAGCATACTGGTTTCCCCCATAGTGTATACCATATAATGTATTCACTCGTTCATTCATTCATTTACCCGTTCATTTTTTTTAAGTTTCTTTATTTTGAGAGAGAGAGTATGAGCAGGGAAAGGGTAGAGAGAGAGAGAGAATCCCCAGCAGGCTCTGCACTGTTAGCACAGAGCCTGATGTGGGGCTCAAACTCGTGAACCAGGAGATCGTGACCTGAGCCGAAACCAAGAGTCAGACACTTAACAGACTGGGCCACCCAGGCACCCCGTATTTATTTTTTTTACTTGCAATTACTTGTCTTCTTGTGCTAGAATGTAAAATTCTTTGAGGGAAGGAATTTTAGTGTCTTCGTTATGTTATCCCAGCAGTGCTTGGCCCTTCGTGGGATTTCATTGAATATTTGGTGAATGAATAAGTGAATGCAAAGCCTATGCCATTTGCACTAAACCTTCCAACTTTTCTTTTTTCTTTTTTTACTATTTATTTATTTTTGAGAGAGTGTGAATGAGGGAGGGTCAGAGAGAGACGGGGACAGAGGATCCGAAACAGGCTCTGTGCAGAGAGCCTGATGCAGGGCTTGAACTCATGAACCATGAGATCATAACCTGAGCTGAAGTCAGATGCTCAGCTGACTGAGCCACCCAGGCACCCCTAAACCTTCCTCCTTTTCATTTATTAATGGCACACTTGGCAAAATTATCAGGTTATTTTTGCTGTGGAGGGCATTCCAGATTATACTGTTTCATTAATGTTGTACATTCATCTTCATTTTGAGTCTTTTTCTCTCATCCTTGAGTAAAAACTATTCTGTTTATTTTAGAAATCAACTAAATTAAAAAAAATTTTTTTAATGTTTATTTTTGAGAAAGAGACAGACACAGCGTGAGCAGGGGAGGGACACACACACACACACACACACACACACACACACACACACACACACAATCTGGAGCAGGCTCCAGGCTCCGAGCTGGCAACACAGAGCCCGATGTGGGGCTTGAACCCATAAATTGTGAGATCATGACCTGAGCCGAAATCGGATGCTTAACTGACTGAGCCACCCAGACGCCCCTCAACTAAATTTTTTTAAAAGAAATTTTGCCGACACTTTGCCTTTTTTTCAAAAAAATTATTTATTTATTTTGACATAGAGAAAGCATGAGTCAGGGAGGGGCAGAAAGAGAGGGAAAGAGAAGGGGAGAGAGAGAATCCCAAGCAGGCTTTGCATTGTCAGCACAGAGCCTGACAAGGGGCTCAAAGCCATGAACTGTGAGATCATGACCTGAGTTGAAGTTGGGTGCTCAACCGACTGAGCATCCCAGGCGCCCCCCAACTAGATTTTTTTTAATGAAGTGTTAGAAAAGAAGACATTATTTTATTAGATTGGTAGGGGGAGGTGATATTTTCAAGAAACTAAGGACCTGCCTTTTTTAGCTAGTTTTTTGTCAAGGAACCTGGCCTATTATTTCCTTTTTATGCTCATAAATATTGTATCATTAAAAACCATCCTTGTCTGTCTGTCTTTTCTTCCTTCTCTCATTCCTTCCACCTTTTTGGAAACGTAACTGCCATGTAACATTGTATAAGGTGTGTAAGCATGTGGCTAACACTTCCATCTGGTCACATAATTACTATTTCTTTCTTGTGGTGAGAATGTTTAAGATCTCTCTAACTTTCAAGTGTATGTTATTATATACATAGATCCTGAAACGTACTCATTTTATAATTGGAAGCTTGTTCCTCTTTGACTAACGTCTCTCCATTTCCCTCACCCTCGAGGCCCTGGTAACCATCATTCTGGTCTCTGTTTCTGAGAGTTCGGCTTGTTTACATTTCACATATAAGTGAAATCATATAGTATCTGTCCTTCTCTGATTTACTTTGCTTAGTCCATCTTTCCTTAGGTGTTTTTTTGTTTGTTTTATTTTGTTTTGTTTTGTTTTTTGAGAGAGTGCAGGGGCATGAGTAGGGGAGGAGCAGAGGAAGAGGGAGAGACGGTCCTAAGTGACAGGAGGCTCAGTCTCAATCTCAGGACCATGAGTTCGTGACCTGAGCCAAAATCAAGAGTTGGGCGCCTGACCTAGAGTGAGCCACCCAGGCACTGCCATTCTTACCCGGGTGCCCCCATTCTTATTTTTTAATTTTCATTTTATGACTTGGTATTAAAATATTGGAATAATTCATTTTATTTAATATTCATATTGAACCTTTCCCTCTATCCTGCAGTATAATTTTATTTCTAGAGGAATAAAGTTCTAATTTACAATTAGAAACATGGAGAAAGAAGATTCAATATGTAGAATTTATTGATTAAACCTGTGTCTGTTGTGTACTTACCATATTCTAGAAACTCCTCCTTGGATCTGGGTATTTAAAGATAAACAAGACACGTGTTTGATTCACTGGTTTAAAAAAAAAAAAAGTACCAGTATAATGTGGCAAGTTCTTGACTGGAGGTGTGTATAAAATTTTGTGGAAATTTTTATCTTAGGTAGTTTCTAAGGACTGCATGGCTGCCGTAAAATGAAGAGCTCTACTATTGTGGGTATGTGTTATCTTCTCAGCTTTTCTGGTCATCTAAACACAGTTGAAATTGGTATGTCAGTATGGCTAGAACTCTGTTATCCATGCTACAGACAGGTGTTGGAACAAAGTGGCGATACGGCCCAAAGGTCCCCAGATACAGGCTGTGGGAAAGTTGTTCCTGGTGCCTGGCAAAGTGAGCACTAAGTAGAGGGAAGGAAGGGCAAGGCAGAGAACACACGATGATCTGTGCATGGGCACGTGCCACCGTCCGTTTTGAGGAAGGATTGTCTTTTATTCTGAGATTGCCCTTCTCTTCTTTTATTATTCAAAAGAGCTTTCTGTTTATGAAATTATAGTGAAAATATGGTGGCTACTTACTGTTTTCATGACTTTATCTGAAAAACAATGTTAGCTTGGTCTTTTTTGTAATTGTATTGATATAGAAAATCCTCAAAAAAGGGAATCATTGACAAAGATACTTTTGAACGCTGTGTCCTGCAGCCCTTTTTTGGGGGTGGGGGGTGAAATAGCCCAGCATGCTACAGGAGTTTCTTGTGTTCAGAGGCCCTGGTTCCATCTCTGGAAATAAGCCCTTAGGTGATGAATTAATAATAGACTTATGGGGTGTCTGGGTGGCTCAGATGGTTAAGCATCCAACTCTTGATTTTGGCTCAGGTCATGATCTTGCTGTTCATGAGTTCGAGCCCAGCATCTGGCTCTGTGCTAACGGTGTGGAGTCTGCATTAGCCAGAGGCTTTGGTGGCTTTGGTCCTGTGGGTGATTTTGGTGGCAGGAAAGTAATCTACACCTATAATTAGGAATTGATCAATTTTTAAATATTTTATTTCTTGTCCTGACAAGTTTCAGTGACTGCCTTGGCATTAGAAGGTAAAACATGAGGGATAGCTAATATGAAGGGTTGGGAACAGAAATATTTATTAGAAGTTGTGTTCAGGGGCGCCTGGGTGGCTCAGTTGGTTGAGTGTCTGGCTTCAGCTCAGGTCATCATCTCACACTCCGTGAGTTCGAGCCCTGTGTCGGGCTCTGTGCTGACAGCTCAGAGCCTGGAGCCTGCTTCAGATTCTGTGTCTCCCCCTCTCTCTGCCCCACCCACCCACTCATGCTCTGTCTCTCTCTGTCTCAAAAATAAATAAAAACATTAAAAAAAATTAAAAAAAAAGTTGTGTGCGTATGCATGTTTTGTATGTGTGGACATGTGTGTGTGCATGTATGTTTTTCTCTCTTCTGATTGGAACATAGTGTCAAAATAATATGAGAGCCTTGAATCCTGTAATTTTGCTGCTGCAGCCACTGGTTTGCATCAGTGGTGACCTTTGGGTTTTGCTTATAAGTGGAGAGCAGGTATTTTTCAGCTTTTGGGAAAGGAAAACTGGAGAGATCCACGGAAGAATAATAACAAATACATGTTGATTGTCCAAGCTGAGCAGAATAATTAATATATTGTCATTTAGAACTTTAAGTTACCTATCTACCATTGATCACTAGTTCGGTTCTGATTTTATGCTGTTTACGTTTTAAAATACCTAAATGCTTGTAGAAAAGTCCATCAGATTTTCCTTTGCTTTTTTTAGATTACAGCTCCTCTTAAACAAGTGTCTAACCATGACAGCTTATCCGTAGAGCTCCAGTGGCGGTGGTGGTATTGATCACAGTCACCATCACCACCATCGTCGTCGTTACTGGTGTGGGCTCTGGGGTAAGACGACCTGGATTCGCATCCCAGCTGCAGCCCTTAGTAGTGGGTAATGTTGTGCAAGTGATTTAGCTGTTCTGGTCCCCAGTCCTTTCTTCTGAAGAACTGGGATATTAATAGTGGCCACTCATAAGGTGTTCTGAGGATTAAAGGGGGATGATTCCTGTAAGGAGCTTAGTATAGTGCTTTGCACTAGTCTGTGTTCATTATCATTGTCATTCTTTTTACCTTGAAGCATCAGTACTGGCCTTTTCTGCTTTTCAGTTTATTGCTTAAACTTGTTTAATACTCACACCCTGGTCTCATTTTTTGGATACTGGATACTGTTTCATCTGTGTAGCCATTCTATGAGATGTACTTTTTACTTATTTTGTTTTTTAAAGTTTATTTATTGATTCATTTTTTTTTTTTTGAGAGAGAGAGAGAGAGAGAGAGAGAGAGAGAGAGAGAGAACGTGGGGGAGGGGCAGGCAGAGAGAAAAGGGAGAGAGAGAATCTTAAGCAGGCTCTGTGCTGTGGGGCTCCCTCTCACGTGAGATCATGAGACGTGTTTTGAACCTGTGGGAAAAGCACATGCTAGTAATCAGCCAAGTGTTTCCTATCTTATTAATAAATTGGAAGGAGTTCTAAAAGCAGCCAACTGTACATTCACTTCTTTATGGCCCAGGAGAGGAAGGAATGCTTTCACTGTTGTAGATATTTCCAGGGACCTTCCTTTTCTTGGAAATGGCAAGTTTTCACAGTTAGTTTTTTTTTTTTAATTGCTGTTTTTATCTTTTTTTTTTTTTTTTTTGGAGAGGGAGAGAGTGAGTGGGGGAGAGGGAAGAGAATTTAAGCTGGCTCCACGGTGAGCCCAACATGGGGCTTGATCCTATGACCCTGGGATCATGGCCTGAGCCGAAATCAAGAGTGAGATGGCTGAACCGACTGAGTCACCCAGGTGCCCCTCACGGTTAGTTTTCAGTGAACTAAAAAGAGAAAGAATTTCAAAGGTGAAGAAGATGAGAGAAGGATTTTGTAGTTATTACTTTAAAAACTGGCCTCACATTGAAATCACTTGGGATGCTTTTAAAAAATACAGATATATAGTAGTGGAAATACCACACCACCACCACGGTCATCAATAGCAGAACACACGTTTTTGAACCCACTGCTTTGAATACAGTAATAAAGTAATTGGAATGGTGAAGTCTTCACTACTTTAACTACTGTGTTAGTTTCTTTATGTTGAAGTAGCTTGTGCAATCAACATGTTACAGACTAGTTCATAGGACATGAAGCCTCATATTATTACTTGGTTCATTAGAAAGACTTAGAGTTTTCTCTCCCCGTTTTGATGAAATATAGCTGGTTATATCTGCAATTTTGGGGGTGTCAAAAACAATTCCTAATTTAAACATAGTTCACTAATAAAATAGAATTCCATTTAGTTTTACCAAAATATGTGCTACGAGAGGAGAATGCCTCTCGTATCTGTGTTTAGAAGTAAACTAGGTGGCAAGGGTTTGGACAAAGCACATGGACAGTCAGGCAGGCATTTTACTGCTGGTACTAACATGCCATGCTTCAGTTCATCAAGGACTAGTTTTCTGTAAATGCAGTTTCATATGCTTTATGCAAATGAAAGTCTCGTTGACTTTATTGAAGTTTTAGAGGGTTGTATGTGACAGGGGTGGAGATTTACATACTTTAGGGAAAGTTGTAAGGGTTGAGGTGGGAGCTGGGATCAAAGACCATGTTTATATCCTCTATGTTGGTAACTTGATTTTTTGTGAGAGTGGGAGAACTGGATGTAAAAGGGCTGAGGAATGGCTTAGGACATTTTCAGGTGAAAAGCATTCTTAATTCTTAGTAGGATTTTATTGCAGATCTTTTGAATTAACATAATTGGTCATAAATATTTTTCATCAGGAGCTCAAGTAATGTTACTGCTGAAGCTTCCAATGCAAACATCATTTTAGAGAAATGTTTTTTCATTATATTTCCACATTCATTTTAATAGCCTATGTGTGAGTAAGTTACCAGCCCATGTCTTTTTTTAAAATGAATTTGCATTTTTTTCTGTGATGATATGACTAATAAATGTTATAATGATGTAAACCTTCTTTATTTATTTGATTGGTCTGTTTGCAAAGTGTGAATTTAATGTTCTGATTTTCACCAGCTTCAGTTGAATGGAGTCTTAGAGCACTAAACCCAAAGGACACCTAGTTTATGTTTTATTTCTTGTACTTTTGCTTTTTTTTTTTTTTTTTTTTGCTTTGCAAAGTCCTGAGTCAGGCCCTGCGGGAAGATGGGCCGATATTGGATCCATGATCCTGTGCCCCAAACATTAGTTGGGATGGAATAATGGAAGCTTGTTGACTAGGGAGGAATGAGTTTATTTTGCTAATTACAGACAAACACTAATAAACCGTCAGCTCTTGAAATCATAGTAAGGGTGAGGGGAGGTTCATGTGTGTGTATGTGTGCCCGTGCACGTGTGCAGGTAATGCGGAGGTGGGAGGTTGGGCTGTGTGGCTAAAGTGTATTTACACTCCTGTTGACTGTTCTTTGGACACAAGGAGAATCTTTGTCTCTTAATTTGAGCTTGCATCCTCCCTCTACTGTGGAATTCTATGTTCGTTTTCCCATTCCTTCTTGTTACTTGTCAATTTTAAAATTATTTGGGTATGAACACCTTGGAAGTGGGAGTAGTCCTTTTCCCTAGCTTATTGATGAAAATTGGAAGGAGGATGCTGAGAGATGCAATAGAAAAGGCATATGGGAGAAAATGAATGCTAAAAGAAAAAGAGGGACAGTACAGGGAGTAATGTAACTGCCAAGTTGATTGACCACTTAGCTGGTCACTAAATTATTTTCTTGGGTGAGAAACATATTCTGGAAATCAACATAATTTTGAGAGTTGTTCCAGAGCAGTAGAATCTGATTTTATGAATCTTATCCAAAACTATGAGAATTGATTCGGTTATCTCCTTTTTAAAGAAATACTAACATTGGTTGGATGGGTTGTTGTGCTCATGACCTTCATGGTATTATATAACCACTTATTGATTCCTCATTATTTATGGTTATGATTCTGTGGAATTCTTCTCCTGGGGGCAGGGGCAGCCTGTGTAGACCAGAGGTGTCCATTAGAAGAGAGACGACACAAGCATCCATCCACTGCCTGGTCTGCTTTGGGATTCTAAGATGACCTTTAATTTTTCTAATTTACATTTATTTCTAAATGTCTGTAATTTGTAATTTGTTTGTTTTCCTTCAATCTGAGTTATTTCAGAAGTGGTTAGAGTCTCAGGTGGCTTGCATTTGGGAGGTGGGTGACTTTGAACTGTTAAAATCTAGTGTTATTACATTATGGTTAGAATGCATTGCCTATGTGATTTCTGCTTTTTGTCATTTATGATCTTCTTTTTCCGACCTAGTACCTGATACTTTTGATTAACGTTTCTTTAAAAGATGTTTGTTATCTGCTTCTGGGACCGGTTCCATAAGACATTAAACTTATATCATTGAAACCTTCTGGGCTACTCAGAGTGTTTCTTTTCCGATACTGGCTTGTTCTACCTTTTCACATTACCCGTTTTCATAGCTCACTGGGATTAGGGAGATGAGGGCAAGGAGGTTGAGAGCAGCACAGCTATTTGAGGCAGTCAGAGGACCAGACAGTACAAGAGCCCTTTGCTCAGGCTGATTTAGGTCCTCCTTCAGTGAGAATGAAAAGAAATTTTTTTTAAATTGTTGCTGTAATTGAATTGTCTCTTTCAGGAATACTCCTCCCTCTTTTTCTTTCAGTCAGTCTTGATTACTTCTGTTATTTAAGTTAAGGAGAAGAGATCATTCAGAAGAATTTAGCCTGTGATAAAGAATAGCTTATTGCTGTGTGTGTTAATCTCGGGAATGGGCTAGAGGGAGGATAGAGAAGGGGTTCAGCCTGATCCTTTATGAATGGGGCATGTTGGAGATTACTTGTTGATTTCTCTGTGTTCTTCCTTTTCTTATCTCTTTGCACACACCCCATTTTATGAAGTCTGATATTCCTCTTGTCTTTTATTGAGTTTCATGGTTGCACGATGATGAACAGTCCTTGCTCTGGAGCCAGTGTGCCTGGGTTTGAATCCTGTCTTTCTGCTTGTTGGCTGTAGGATTCTGGGCAAGTCACTGAATTTCCTTGTGTCTTGATTTTTTCATTTGTTAAATTGGAAATAGTACCTACTGCATAGAACTGTTGTGGTATTATGTGAGATATAATACTTGAAAATGCTTAGAATAGTACACATAAATGTACCCAGTAGTGCTTAGTAAATGAAAGCGATTATTATTCCATTAGGCAGATGGATAGCCTGCTTCACATTTGTCTATGACATTACGTCAATTTGGATTAAGAATAAATTTCAACTGCCTAACATAAAAAAAGAGACCAAATGTTAATTGCCTGAATTTTAAAAATAGCCAAATATATGAATCTCTTGAGGTTTTTTGCAGCGACCACAATGATTAATCACTGTTGTCACTACTTGAATGATGGTTTGCTTTTTGGAGGAAAGGCTGTCACTTATAGACGCTTTCATAATTCGTATGTGCTGAGTTATGCAGTTCTCCATGTAAATGGTCTGGTTTTCAAGCCTTATTAAAGTTACTGTATCAAAAATAGGATTAATTAAAATCTCCTTTAAAGATTTTAACCTTAATGTTACAGTAATAAGATTGTTTTGTTCCCTGTGCAGCATCAAAACTTCCATTCAGCTTTGAGGTATGAGGTCTGACTTAGAACTTGCAGGACTATAGTCCTTAACCATCATGGTCCTATGCATGTAACTAGTCATTGGCTATGGATATATAGCCATTTTCATAAGCTGCTTAGTTTTGTTTACGTATTAATTAATTTTGAATGCTAAAAGCAGGTAGCAATTCAAGAGAAATTAAACTGATTAAACTCAGTTCTTATACTCTTTAGACTAGTTTTAATGGTATTTATTTATTTATTTATTTATGAAGGAGAGAGAGAGACAGAGCATGGGCGGGGGAGGAGCAGGGAGAGAGGGGGACATAGAATTTGAAGCAGGCTCCAGGCTCTAAGCTGTCAGCACAGAGCCCGATGCGGGGGCTCGAACTCACGAACTGTGAGATCATGACCTGAGCCGAAGTCGGACGCTCAACCGACTGAGCCACCCAGACGCCCCAGTCTTTAGACTAGTTTTAGACTAGATTTAGACTAGACTAGTTTCAGCTAGATTTTTTTTTTTTTTTGAATGTGATTAAGTCTAGGGACATAGAATACGATATCTCACAGCTTAAATCCCAAAGTCTTTGTAATACATTAGGCTTTTAGGGACCCATGGGGGTGGTGGCAGGGGAGGAAACTTACAGGTTAAGAATAATTTCTAAATTTATAACTTGTTTTCACTAAGAATAGCAGTGATGCTCTACATACCTTCAAAAATACTGACTACTTCTTGTTCCTTTGTATCTGGTAGGAAAATCCTGTGTTTTCAGGTGTCCTGCCCACTCTCATCTAGGCTTACCTGAAAGTTGATGTCAGCAGGCAGTGTTTTGGGAGAATTATCTCTGAGGTCCCGGGTACTTGGACTAGCACTTGGGTTGTGGGGTGTGAGCAGGGGAAGAGGGTTGTGGAGAGGAGTCACGTGGACCCTTTAAATAGGAGCCTGCCCTCACTGCCTTCTGCTAGGGCCGCTGGTGTTGTAAGGTGAGTGCTGCTAACTGTCGCACTTACCTCCAGAGAATAGGTGGCCTGTGCTTTACGGCTGCTGGAAAGCATTTACTGGGAAGCTGGCAACTGAAGGTGCTTGCAAGTGAGTGGCCAAACATTGTTAAAGTCCTTCTTGAGTGGTACAAAGGGAGTGTGGAAATGTGGTGGGAGACCTGGGCGCTGGGCCCAGCTCCGTAACTTATTCATTGTGGGACGACCTCAGTGATAGTCTCTAATTTTCTTTTTGGGAAAATAATATCATGCCACCTGCTTACCTTTAAGAGTGTTTTGAGGATTAATGAGTTACGTACCTTGGATGAAGGCAGGAGCCTGGTCATAATTTCATTGCCTTTTTAGAGAAGATCCAGTTTGGGGAATAAAGTAGTGAAAATAAAGGAATGGAATGGGCTGTCTACAACTTGATGTGTTTCACGTCCAGCTGTAAATCAGGTTTTCATTCTCACTGAGGAATTTTAACTTGAAATTTTTATATATTTTTTAGAAATGACACCAAACCACATGTCTGACCTGCTGTTTGTGGGAAAAGAACAGATGTTTATTCTGAGAACATACTAATGAAGATGTTAGTGGTTTTCTCGCACTGTTAAGGGAATAAGATGGGTCATAAGAGAGAGCATAGATTGAAGTATAGTTTGCTCTTATTGTCCCATCACTGGTGTGTTCTTTTTGAGAGAATTGATATTACTTCATTTTGTTGGTTTTCCAAGTTTCTTTGACAAAGAAACTTCATAGATGTCAAGCCAAAACAAAACAAAAAATATAAACACACATACAACAGTTGCTTTAAATACCAAGGATGTCAGCGTGAAATTAAAATGAATTTACTGACATTTCTGCTTTGAAATTTTTTTAGTAAAACTAATTTAAACCAAGTGAAAACTTGTGGCTTTACCTTATAATGGGAAGTTTGACCTTTTTCAGTGCTTTTGGCTCAGGGGTTTTGACATGGGATGTTTTTGGTTAAAATTTGCTTCAACTTTCTAATGGCTCTTGGGATTTTGGTCTATCTTTGGTTGGAATAGATATTTGGAATAGCAAATGCTGTCTATTGTGTTGGTACCACGCAGCTTTCAAAGACAAGGTCTCCTAAGTAGTGGCTATGGTATCCCCTCCCGCCCGTGTGTAATTGTTAAAAAGAACACTGTTGTCATGTGAATTCTTATTTTTTTGAGCTTGCCTTTGAAGTAACTTTCACAGAGAATTCCTGTTACCTAGAAATTGATGACAGACTTACACCATTTCCTTTTTTTTTCTTAGACGTTCCGTCCTCAGAGCAGCCTGAACTGTTCCTAAAGAAACTTCAGCAGTGCTGTGTCATTTTTGACTTCATGGACACGCTATCTGATCTTAAAATGAAAGAATACAAGCGCTCCACTCTTAATGAACTGGTGGACTACATTACAATAAGCAGAGGCTGTTTGACAGAGCAGACTTACCCTGAAGTAGTTAGAATGGTGAGTTTCTTTGTTTCGCCGCGGACACTTTTAAGCACCTTCCATAGCGACGTACAGGTGTAATTATTGCAGAGTCAGGTCACTGGAGGTCACCTCCACAAATGAGAACCAACCTTCTGAGAGCTAAGCTAAAGTAGTCGGAACAATACTAGAATTTGAAGAGTATGATTTCATGAGAATGAAATCCACAACTTTCCACCTACAACAGTACTGGAGGAACCAGCGACTTCAGAGTATGAAGCCAGGATTGCCAGGGTGTTCTTGGATTTCTGGCGTTGGGAAAAGAAAAGACACAGGAGAATCAACATAAGTTTTAGATCTGTGTTTGAAAAATACTCAAGCCTGTTGGATGTCTTGATTTTTTTTTTCCCCTCCCTGTTCACTGTGGTAATTTAGAAATGGCTTTAACCTCAATAAAATTGTGATTTGTAGAATCTAGTTAAAGCCTCTCCTGGCTTTATAAACTAATCATTCCCATTATAATCTTGAAATCTGGGGTGATGTCTTTCATTATTTTTGAACAGTGTCTTGCACTTTGTGTGGTCATTAGGAGTTAAGAGAAGAAACATTATTAGCATAATAGAAGTAATTATGTTCTTTTTGGGTCAGTAATTATATTCGTTGTTTTTTTTTTTTTAAAGCTGAGCCAAAATATGGTTTTCTGTTGGATTTCTATGGGAAGCTTGCCTTCCTTGGCATCCCAGAAGATGTTGGATCTAGAGAGTATGTGCTCTTTTGGGGGAGGTGGGGCTCTTCCACTAATTGGTGAAATTATGCTGCAGAAATCCAGAAGGGTCAGTGCAACCACTGGGAAGCCCCTTGGAGAATCTGGCCCATTCTCTCTGTACTGCTGAAAACTGTCTAGCTTTTCAGTTCAACTTTTATCATTTGTATTCAACAAATACAGAAAAGAGACCTCCGTGATGAAGTAGATGTAGTTAAAAATGAATAGTTCAGATTTGGGAAGGGATGTGAATGATCATAACTTGAGAAACTGTGACTGATGTCTGAAGATCATTTCAAAACAATGTCCAGTGTATCCCTCAGATATGTGTTTGAGTTTATGTTGCATTTGTTGTTAATTTATGAGAATATACTAGTAGAATGTTTCGTAGGTGAACTATTAACATTGTAGCTCTTGAGCAGTGGTTCTCAACTAGGGGTGGTTTTGCTTCCCAGGGCACTTTGGCAATGTCTAGAGACGATTTGGCAGTCACACCCAGGGGTGGGGAGGGGCATGCTACCAGCATCTACTGGAGAGAGGTCGAATTGCAGCTAAACATCTCATGATGCACAGGACAGCCCCCTAACAAAGAATTATCTGGCCCTAAATGCCAACAGTACTGTCGTTGAGAAGTCCTGCTCTCGAGTTTGCATGCTATCTGAACCTCTTAACCTGACACCTAAGGTTTTCTCTAGGCCATCTGCCTTCTGCAAGTTTTGGTTTTAACCTACCCATTGGTTTTAACCTACCCCTTGGTTTTAACCTACCCATCTCCTCAGCCAACAGAGGTATCCACTGTGTATAACTTCCTTCTATATCTCATTCCATGGGTTGTCCATTAATATGTAAGCACATATAAGCATATAGATACAAATACACAAGTCGTGGCATACTATACACACTTATCTGCACCTTGCGTTTTTCACTTAGCAATATAGACTGTATATCAGTGCACATAAAGCTGTCTCATTCAGTCTTACAGGTGTGTAATACTTCATTGTGTGGGTGAACCATAATTCATTTAACCACTATCCTATGAATATCCTTATATACCCTTCAGTTTACCTTTGTGTGAGAACCTTTGTATGTTTACTGGTTTGTTTTTTTTAAATAGCCTTTCTTTCCCCCTGTTTCTGGACCTTCATGTGTTTCTTGGGCCCCATCTCTGATTCTCCCCTTCCTTTCAAGACTTGGCGTCAGGTGCTACTGCTGTTTCCTGAAAAGCTCAGAGTTGTCCCATACCTTCATTTCCTTCATCTCTTGGCAATTCATCCTTTTGGAATTTGTTCACTTGCTGCTCTTTAATTTTTCACACCTTTATTTGATTTTTCTAATTAGACTATAAGCACGTCTAGGCAGGAACTATGTCCTGCACATCTCTGTGGCCTCCAGAATACCTCCTAGTGCAGGTCTATCAGGAGTTCGTTGAACGAGTGAATGAATTCCCTCTTAAATGTGAGTGTTTCAGGCTCTCAAATTATCTCAAATTAAGATATTGAATGTCATTGGGTTATATTTAGTTTTTAAACCCAGTATTTGGCATAATCAAAAAATTCTTTTATTCCTGTGAAACCAACTTGGTTCTAAATGAGCTTTGGTCTCTTAATGGAGACTATTTTCCCTTCTCCCCTACCCTCCCCCAACCCCCTTCCAAAAATTGTTTTAAAAAGTCTCCCGTCAGGTGAGTTGTGTATGAATGTGCATTTTAAAATATACTGGAGGCCTACCTTAGGAGATGTTAAATCTGTAGCACGCGTACTGTTCTAGGGCATTAGAAAATTAACTTTCCAGATGGTGGTTTAGGGTTCTCAGGGGCGTAGTTTATTTTTCAGATCTCATGATTTGTGAAATTGTAACCATTAATTTTACATGGTTCTTAGGCAGTCTGGGGCATTTACAGAGAAGGAGTTAGTGTGGGAGAGTCTGAAAGAGAAGAGACTTTGGAGCCACACAGACCTGGGCTCAAGTGCCAGCTCTGGCCGCACTTACTTGTTTCATCACCTTGGATGGAGTCCTTCCTCTGGGGCCTCAGTTTTTGTGTGGTGCTAAGAGGCACATGGGATCAGGCGAAGGGTGACCATAGTCCTACCTCCGCTGCTCCATGAATACTCTGCCTAAGTAAAGTGCTCTGCACGTAAAGTCCTCACCTCCTCAGATACAATCTTGCAATACAGTCTAGCAAGCTGGCCGCTTAACCACTCCGTAAGAAGGGTTGGAACCCAGTCCCCACTTGTTGCCCTCTATTCCCTTCCATTTTGCCACCTCGGAGGCCCCTTCTATATAGAAATTCTGGTGCTGCTGCTGCCCACTTTCCTCATCTGTATCACACCTGCCTTTTTCTGGCCTTTTGTGAGGATCGGCAATATCTGTGTACAAAGCTCTTGGAATAGTCCCTAACATATGGCAAGCATTAGTTCAATAGTGCTATGTTTGGACGATTCTGTTATTATATACTTGATTTTACAATCACTGGTGGAACCCAGCATTCCTTTTGTGGACTTGAGGTGTTGTCAGCTGGATGTGTCGTATTCCATTGCCTCGATGGTTCTCAAATTCTGTAACTCCAAGATGATCCTGCCTGTTGAACAAACATCACTGTCCCCACCTATTCTTTCTTGTTATTGTAAAATGCAACCACTTTCACTAGGATTAGTGAAGGAAATGGTGGTGCTTTTAGTGAAATATCAGTAAGTGATAGCCAGGTTTTATAAACGAGGATGAGTGATGACTTACAGCGACAGGTTCTGGTGTTAGCACTATTACCAAAAGCCTTTGATCCAACCTGAATCTGTTAGGGGAAGGAAAGAGTGACCGATAAAAGTAATCTGTGAGTTGTGGAAGCCATTTTTAGCATTTAAATGAAGTCTAGATACCACCTCCAGGCTGCTAGAATTCAGAAAGCAAAGCAGCTCTTGATGTGTAAACAGGATAAAACAATGTAGTGCGTACCTTCCCTGCGGGAGAGTTGTGTGGGCTGGTGGAGAGAGCCCGAGACCGAGAATGTGGAGGTCACCGTCCACTTGATTGATGGTGAGGTCTCGCAAATAATTAATTTCCTCTCAAGCCCCGGTTTCTCCTGTGTATAAATGGAGGGGATCGGTGACGATTGCTCCCACCTTCCAGCTCTGAAAACCACTGATTCTTTCAGTCAACACAGTCTAAGAAATTGAGAATGGATTCTGCTTCCAAAATAGTAGCTTAGGTAAGTGGTTTGTTTTCATGTATTTCACCTGAGGGCAAATCTGATGGAAAAAACGAGAATCAGGACTTGTAGTTCCTTGAGGCTTTGGCTCATTCTGCTTTGTATCATCTCAAGTGTCAGGCTTCTGTCCTTGAGTCAGTATTTTTACCACATTATGCTAATGTTTTTTCTCTTTGGTTCTGTTGCCATGCATCCATTTGAAAGACTTTTTAGAATTTCTGGCTCTCCCAGTAATCTTTTGCTGTTTTTTTTTTTTAACCCAAACTCGAGCTTTTTGTATTTTATGCTCTTTATATGTGCACATCTTCCTTTTCAAAAACGTCACTTTTGGGTATAGTTCGAATGTGAGATGGTATCTCATTGGTGAAGACGTTATTTTAGCTAACTCCAGGTAAAGTTTACTGAATGACTTAGAACCACACTTTTACATTTTGATAATAAAAAAAAGGCTGGGTCCTGCCCTGTCAGCAAACTTAAAATCAGGTAGAAGGGATACTCATGAACAAATATAAGAAAATGTCATACGTGTATTAATAGAGGTGTATATACAAGGCAAGAAAGGAGTACAGAGGGTGAGTAGTCTGAGGTAAGTAGAGATGGTTAAGGAAGGCTTTTTACAAAGGAAGTAAAGCCTCAGTAGGTGTTAAAAGGTGAATGTGTGTTTTCTAAGTGGCTGAACTAGTGTTGAAATGAAGAAGAGAATTACATGATGCAAAGGGATTTCCCAGCCCCATGATAGATTCAGAGAAGCACAAGTAGTGTTGTCACAGCATTGTGTGTGAGTGTGTGTGTGTGCGCGCGCGCACGTTATTGGGGAGTTCGAGGAGGTGAATGGTGGCAGTTGAAGCTGCAGGTGTGGGCCCGTTCTTGAAAGAACCTCACAGACAGTGGATAAACATTGGAAAGTTTTAAGCAGTTGAGTGACATGGTCAGATTTGTATTGCACTGGCAGTGGGCCAGATAGATTGGAGGGCGCCAAAATTGAAGGCGGAGAGGAATCAATTAGGGAAGGGGTGTTTTAGAGAAGCTGTGAAAGCCCTAAGGCAAACAGGTATGAAGGTAGAGAAGGAGAAGAAAGGATGGCATTTGAGACTCACATAATATTGAAGCCACTTGGCATTTGTGTGGATGTTTGCAGTGTGAGAGAGAGGAAGGGGTGGTGAGGATAGCTTTGGGAATTAGGTGGTTTGTTATGCCACTATTTGAGAAAGGTATAGCTGGAGGGCGAGTGGGTTTTGCGTGGAAACCGAGCAGTGGACTTTTGGTGTGTTAACTTGGAGGTTATGGGAGACCTAGATGTGGAAAGGTGAAGACGGAGATTGGGAATTGTCGGTGTGGGAGGAGAACAGGAGAAAAAAAGAACGATGATGGAATTGCCGGTGGTACAGGGAACCACTGTGCTTTCGAGCAGTGGTGCAGGTGGGAGCTGGGGGGTTGAGGAGCGCTCAAAGTATAAGGAAGTTGAGATGATGCCTGTAGATGGTGATTGCACGTACACTGATGGAATCTTGGGCATACTGCCTTCATTAGAATACAGTCTTATGCCTTCTCTTGCAGACATTATACCTTGTTGCTGTGGTTGTTTGCCGTTATTTATTTTCATATTTTGTCTTTATGTCTTTACTTTTATTGGTTTCAAAGTCTGCCCTGCTCCTAATCTGTGGTTAAATTTCTGTATACCTCCCATTGTAGAATATGTGATTTTTCCAAAGGTGATATAGTTTTAAGATAAAATATTTAGAACATTTTTTTTTCTTTTCTCTTGAAGTCTTTCCTTGAGTCCTAATTATTGTTTCTTGGCCACCATTAGCTTTGTTTTTCCTATTCTCAAATTATACCCTGTCATTTGGTTATCTGTGTGTTGTATCTTTTATATATCCTTTGATTTAACGGGAGATCACAGCTCTGGTTTGCCTCTTAATAGAAAAATACGGTTCTGTAGAAAATAATGAAGTTGCAATTAAAGGTCTCAGAGTCTGCCTACACAGACTTATAGGAGTGCTTTGTTAATTTCACTACATGCTTTATTGGCTGAAGGACAGACAGAGTTTCTTTTCATAAAATAACAACTATCTAAAAGTGCCTTGGGAATGACAAGTACCAGGGGGAAATGTGAAATTTCCATTTTTCATCTTCTGGCATCTGATAAGGAATGTAACCATACATCCTGGCCAGGATTTGCCTTCGAGGTGACTCTTGAGACTGGAAGGAGATAAGATCTGACCCATGTGGAGGTGCCTGGGTGGGGGTGATGGTGGTGGAGATGGGCTGCCTACGCTACTGAAAATATAAATAAAGGAAGAGAATTGAGTGATGTCTGGGAAGGGCATCTAGGAACTGAAATTATTGGCAAATTTTGAGAATAGGAACAGGACCTGAGAATTAAATTGGAAAGTGAAGGATTCCTTGTTACTTAGAAAAGAATTTAAGGTTACGATAATGAAGATTATCAACAGACATTTTTAGAATGAGATCCGGAAGAATTGGCCGCTCAAGGTTAGGAGCGTATTGTTACCATTTGTAATTTATCAGAGGGTAGAGAGACTGGCAGGCACTTTGTCCTTTCTTTAATTACTGTAAATCTTAAACAACTGCACTGTGCTTCTTTAGTTAATGCCCACTTAATAATATTCATGTAGCATACTAGGGTGTCTGTAGATTGTTTTTATAGTCAGTGGACCTTCTGATGTTGACTGCAGAATTTTGGGTATTTTGTGTTTGTTTGTTTGCTTGCTTGTTCGTGTATTTATTTATTTAATTTTGGAGCATGAGAGGGGGAGGGGGCAGAGAGAGAAAGAGAAAGGGAATCCCAAGCAGGCTCCATGTTCAGCATGGCAGACTCAGACACAGGGCTCCATCCCACAGCCCCAGGATCATGGCCTGAGCTGAAATCAAGAGTTGGACGCTCAACTGACTGAGCCACCCAGGCACCCCTGTTTTGTGTATTTTCGTGGTAGAGGATCCATAGCTTTTGACTGACTATTCAAAGACATACCTGACTCCACAGGGGTTTAAGCTTGATTTTACCACACGTGCAATGCTCTGCTAGATGCTGCTCTCTTGGAAAATACACGATTGGAAAGGAGCAGAGTCTTCCCATTCATGGCAGTAACTACAGATGAAAAATGAAGTTGTTAGAATGATTTCACCAGTGAAACCATCTGGGCCCGTAGTTTTCTCTTTCAGCAGGTTTTTTCTGGTAGTGCATTCAGTTTCTTAAATACATGTCTGACTCTAGATTTTCCGTTTCATCTTGTGTCAGTTTTGGTAGGTTGTTCTGATAGTTGCACAATTTACAGTTGTAGTCGTATACTTAATCTTTATAGCATCTTCGCAAAGGTGTGTGCTCATAAAAGATCACCAGCACTTGTACAGATTCCATGGTTAGCAGCACAATTGTCTGCAGCACCTACCGTATATGAGTTAATTTAGTCTTCACAACAACTCTGTGAGATCGATAGTAATATTATGTATATTATTTTATAGATGATGTGAAGGAAGTAGAGAGAGGCTGTGGAACTTTCCCAGAGCTACTTACCTGGGGAACAGGCAGGGCGGATTTGAATCCAGGCTCTTTGGCTCCAGAGACCATACTCTTAACTGCTGTGCCTAATGCTTTCCTGGAATCATCCTTTACTATAGGAATGAGGACTAAACCCCAAAGATTGGACTCCTGCCTCTGAACTGTGTCCTTTTCCTTGAGCTCTTCTAAATAAATAGGTAATAAGGGTTTTGAATAGCCTTTCCCTGAATCTTGCTGCTCCTCACAAGACCAAACCAAATAGCAGGCTTCAGGATTAAATGTTCATTGTTGCTTAAGAAACAGCTTCCCTCTCCCGCTCTCTCCCCTCACCACTTCACTACCCCGCCTTTGTGTTATTCTTGAATTAAGAGTGCTTCTCAACCTTGTTTTCTCTGCTCTCCCCCTCCCTTCCAGTATGGGAGAGTGAACGATGATTGGGAGGTGAAGAGGAGCTCAGGAGGAGGGCTGTGTAGTTCAGAACTCTCCTCTGTTCCACCCAAAGTACAGTTCTTGAGATGATCCTATCTCCTGAGTTCATGTGCTCCCCCCATATCTCTTTTGTCTGTCCCACCATTAGAAGCAGGTAAGCTCTACCAGCAGTCAAGGCATCCTTGCGTTACTTGCTTAGCTTGAATTTGGAGCAAGGGAGTTAGATGATGGGAACATCCCTCCGTCTCCATGATGGTCCCCAATCAGCGCTTACATGGGTACAGTCTCCTTTTTGTTGCCCTTGCTAGGTGAGTCCTGCCACTTAGACGAGTCTTCCCCTTTTTAAGTGTGTGATGTTGTAAGGTTGTTATGATGTCATTATCGCTGTCTTTAGTCGTGATACCACCTCTACCACCCCTGTTAGACTCCCCTTTTTCTTTAGATGGTTTAATCAGTTTTTCTAGCTAGCTACAGTGAATCTTGAGAGGCTGAAAGCTTTTTTTTTTTTTATAAGTCTCTGTAAGGTAGCTTTCCATATCTTTTCTCTGTTGACTTAAAATTTTAATTTTTCATGGGAAGTTTCATCTCCAGGTCTTTTTTTTTTTTTTGAAGACCCTGTAAATCTGCATGTGCCTGTGTGGTTAGAATTAGATATACATGCATATGTATACAGCCCTTAGTTTACCTGAATAAGATTTTTCCTGATACACTTGCATATTCATGTCTATACTATATTAATAATTTACCATTTCTCTCCAGCAGACATTCTCTCTTAAGGAATCTGACAGGGATTTTAATGGGTTTAGTTTTAATTTAAGTGTACAAAGGAGTGGGTTTTTACTCAGGAAACAACTGAGCTACTCATGATTGCTATTTGCTTCATTTACAAGCTGTATCCTTCTGGCTTGACTGCTTTACAGATTGTTCAGAGTTTTCAGTATACTTAAAATTGTTTGACAGCTGTGACTTGTCTAGCGCTGATGTATCCAATACTATCCTTTCTCTGTAACGAGAACGAGAACGCTCCCTCTCTCTTTCTTTCCCCCTCCCCTGAAACTGGCTGCAGAATTGTGCAGGATAAGTCACAGAAGTGCATTCAGGTTTTGGTTTCTCTTTTCTCCTACCTTTTAATTTAACCTTGAAAATGAAAATATGATTAGAGGTGTAAGGAATGCTTCTGGAAAAATCTACCGAGGAAAATATGTGATAAAAAGGTTGGGAAATTGTTACCTGTGGTTTCTATATAAGTAGGTCTTGGATAATTCTAGCACTTGCTGTTAGTTTATGTAGTTCAGCTGTCTCTCTACTGAGGACAGAAGTGAGAGAGGAAGGGACTTATTAACTGATTCTCTAAAGAGAAAGCTGGTTATACCCCAGTGATGCATTATGAGCAGGAAAAAACAGAGAAAATGAGTGTCCCCAATGTGGAATTCTCTGAGACGGTAATGCCTGAGGCAAGAATTTGGCAAGAAAACAACAAGCAGGTCATTTCCAGGAGGTTGCTGGCTTCTGACCAATATTAAAAGCCAAACTTGGTCTGTAGGTGAAAACAAGAAGAAATACGCTATCCAGTGACTTCTGTGGAGGAAGTTGCCTCTGGAAAATGAGGATAAGATAAGGGACTTCTAGAGTTAAAATGCAGTTTCAGGAATGAATAGAGAGAGGTAGGGATTTGCTGAGCAGTGAAGGGAAAACTAGAAAGACCAGAGCCTCAGGCAGCTGTGGGTCCTGGGCAAGGAGCAGCATTGCCAGGAAGGCAGGGGTGACACGTGGAGGAGAGGATGTTTCGGATGTTTCAGGATAAAAATAGGACTGGTTATAACAATTTGGTGAGTTGGAAAGCAAGTTTATCTTTTAATAAAATGGATAAGCAAGCCATGTTGGAGTATATAATGTCTCTTCATTCTTCAGAGATGTAGGTATCAGACAGGGAGTGGGGGCTGGGCAGATAGTGTTAGGTACTTACTAAATGGGCTGCTTTGAAATACTGTGGAATTTCCTTTCCTGAAGAAGGTAAGGCCTTTATGAGAATAGGGTAGAACACTCTGGAATAATGCAGCCCACTTCCTTTTGTGGGGACTTTTGGCCTTTTCTCTAGAAGTATTTGTTGAGTTTAGACAATAGAGAAGGTGCTAGAAAATTGAGTGTGTATTTGTGCTGTCCATCAGGTACAAACTGGGGAGCCTGTTGTGCCCTGTTCTGGAAAGTAGGAGGAGTAATTTGAGGGGCAAAATAATCAGAAGGCAATGATCTATAAATACACATTTAAAACGGAAGCTAACAGGGTTGGTGGGCAGTTCCTGTCCCGAGAGCCCTTTCTTGGTTTCTTTCTGAGGCACTTACACCCACACTCCAGCCTCCCCTCCAAGATGAGGCCAGCATGCCTCCGTGAGGCCCGTGAGGCGGGTGAGGGACGGTTGTCTGCCTTGCCCTCCCTTGGTGGCTGATCTTACTCAATTCGTTATGAAGTTGTGTGGGTAAAGAGTGATGTTAATCTGTGATCATGTGTTCAGGTGCGTTTTTGTTTTCATAGCTCACCAGCTAGCTCAAGGTTTGTTTTACTAATGAAGGGTCACAGAGACCGAGAGACAAACCAGAATAAGGGACAGTGATAGCGTGGGCAGCTTCCTGTTTATTTTTAGTGATTTCAAGTGAGAACACATACTCAATAGCCGGAAACATACCTCAGAAGCCTCAAGTGCTTTGTGTGTTTTTAAAATTCAGAGTTTAATTTTTCTTTTAGCATTAGCTGATTTTGAACCGAGTGTTCAAAGCAGATGTTAGAATATAGGTGTCCTCAAAAAAGCCCCATGTTGTTACTGTTTTATTAACTTGTGCACTTTGGATTTTACAGAAACCACTTAATTTAGCAGTTTTAGTACTTTTCTAGGATTGAGGACCCAAAGTCCATGCACAGGAACACGTGGTAGAACCCTGCTGTTGCATGGCTGGCCTCTGTGTGGGGCGTGCGCACTCGACGGCAAGCGCCAGCCAGTACGAGGGCCTGCTCTGCGCTAGGACTGTTGCAGTGTTTACACCTCTATTTTTGGATTCTAAGATTTAATATCAACAGTCTTCACTTTTGGATCCACTGCTACGTTTCCAGTTTTGGAGACAGTGTAATGTAGTTGTCTCTGTGTGTGAAATACCATTTCCCTGTGATGATTTTGTGCGGGGCTAACAGACTAGAGAGAATTAATTTAACATTACCGTCACCACTTCAGCAGGTAAAAAGCTGCCTCTTATTTTGAGCAGAGTTTAGTCTCGAAATAGAAGCCTGATGGGAGTGGAGGGTTTCATGGTTGGAATTTGTGAGTAATAGGGGGAGAGGCGGGGATGGGTCTGGATTACGGAGGTCTTGGCAAGCCAAGTAAAGGAGGTTAGACTTAATCTGAGAGACTGCAAGCGGAGGGCTGCTAATAAGGTTTTTGAATGGGAGGTGAAATGTACATGATACTAGTTTCCTTTCTCCAGCCCCCACCTAGAAAGTCTGTACCCTTCTGCCAGCTCCTTTCAGGGGGTGTAAGGCTGGCAGATTTAACCCAGGATGGCTGATGGCAGAGGGCTGTTGTCCTACCGTAGTCAGATGGTGACAAAGAAAGAGGAAGTGGAGAGAATATATAAAGAACTCCCCATCCTCCTGTATTTTCTCCTGTGCTCATCAAAGAAAACTTGAAACCAAAGAGAAAAGATTATCTATAGTTTCATTATTTAAATGCAATCAGTGTTCACATTTTAGCCAGTTTCCTCCTAGCCTGGTTTTTAAATGAGGCTTTCCCTTAAATTAAAAAAAAATCCAGATATACTTAACATCAACACAGATTTTAAGAACAGATCTTAGGCAGTGAATCTTCAATGAATTTAATAATTCTCTGTACTCATACAGCCGTAACTCCAGATCTAGAACACGGCCATCACTCTGGAAAATCTCCTTGTGTTCCTTTCCTGTTTTTCTGTATTAAACATTTTTCCCCCTAAGGGAAAAAAAAATAAATTATTTCATACTAATCTTATTATACAATTACTTATGTTACTATATGTATAATTTGAACTAAATTTTTTTCTTCAGCATTGGGATATAAACATGCTTTCACGTAATTAACTAAATTTAAAAGCATCATTCTAATGGCTGCCATAATGTTCCATTATGGGGATATATGATTGTCTGCTTAACTATTTTGGGACATCAAAACTATTTCCAAATTTCCACTATTAAATATAATATCACCGTTAGCACCAAAGAGATATTGTGAAGGCATAAATCAAATGACCTGTTGATAAGCTGCGTAAAGCAGATAGATACAGGAGAGGAAGAGTTAAAGGAAATTCTAAAGGCTTAGACAGAATGAGGAAGGTGAGAAGAGAACTCTCTTCTAGAGGGAAGTGGAGGTCAGTGAGGATGAGATTGGTTTTGACCAGATTGAATTTGAGATCGAGGGAGGTGTCAGAACTGCTCTGTATATAGCTGGAAAAAACAGAATTAAGGACATCCTAGTGCCTTGGAAACAGAAGTCATAGAAGAAGGGACAGAGAACTGAGTATTGAGAGAAGAGCATCATGCCATAAATTCAGCTTTGCTCTACCTTGAGTTCTAACGCTGACTTTTTTTTTTTTTTTTTTTGGTAAGGATTTGTGTTGTTTGTTGGGTGAAGTGATGACTTTGAGACATGCGTTTAACTTCTGTATTCACAGTCTCAAGATCCAGAATGTGCTTTACTTTCTATTTTGCTTCACACTCAGACCTGTTAACATGGTTGGTGTTAATTCTGAGAAACAGAACTGTGGTGGGAGTATCGCTTTTATCAGGTTGGCACAACGGCCATTTGGTTTTCTGGTGGTTCTGCTGGATTCTTTCCCACTAAAAGGGATTGACATGTTTGCATAAGGAAATTAAATTACTTGAATTAGTAGAAGCTACTGGAGAATGGAAGAAGTAATTTAATAGGAAATAATTGCTAACTTTTGAGTTAAATGGGGAGACTTGAACGCATGCATGTATTTATTTACTTTTACCCCCCGAGATCAGACAGATTACTGAAAAGAAATAAAACCCACAAAAACAAAGCAAAATGGAGAGGAGATCTCAGAGTCAGCATCTTGGGAACTAGCAAAGCACATGAACTGGTGGTCACTGCGTTGGCAGATGAGAAAAAGCGGAGCCGTAAGCAGCAGCAGGGAGAGTCTGGAAGTAGCCCACTCACACCACATTAACTGCGGGAAGCTTCAGAAAGATGCCTTTCTAAAAGTAAAGGTGCACAGAGGCCAGAAGAGGAGCCTTGGTGGAAAGTCTGTGTAAGCAGTAGTCAGAACTCCTGATCCCACCTCACTCCCCCTAAACCAGGCAGCGAAAAGACTGGAGGTTTTCTCTCTGGAGAGGCTACACTGGAGGGAAGCTGGGCTCATGGACATCAGGCACTGCTGACAACAGCAGGCGCCTTTCTGAAAGTAGCGGAGCACGTTGAATGGGAAGATCCTCAACCCTCTTACCACTCAGCGCTCAGATCCCTTATGCCTGTAATCAGGAGAGGAGAATCAAATAAGCTCAAAGGAAAGACCTAAAGGCACCAGCTAAAGGAGAGTTCTTAGGGGGATGGTGGTAAGGACGTGGCCCAGCCAGTCTGCCCACAAGCCCACTACTCTGTCACTCAGTGCCACCGTCTCATACAGAACTCCCATTTTAAGTACGCCCGGATGTGGCACTGTCACAAAGACACAGACTTTCTGGGTTTGAATCCTCTCTCCTGACACTGCCCTGGCGTTAATACTGTTAATTAGTTTTGTATGATTTTGAACTTTATATAAATGTACACGGACGAGACTCAACTCAGATGCCTTCCATCTTTCCCTTGCATCCTTACCCTGCGCTCACCCCATTTCTTTTCCTGCCCCTGTGGCACTTTCTCATCTGATGGGCGTACAGTAGGTGAAAGAGAGTGGAACGGAAGACAGAGTACTTTCTTTCACACATTTTTCTCCTGTTTGTCTCCTTCTAACTAAATGTTGATGTACTCCTCAAAACTACCTTGTATGTACTTGGATCTGTACTCAGATTCTATTGATTCTCTGTTCTTGATCTCATGGACAGATTCTTTTCTTCCATACAGTTGTCAGTGCTCTAATCCTTCTAGAAACTGAACATCTAAAGGGATCCAATTATTTTCAGAAACAATCAGTTTTTGTTAAATACAGTTGTACCAGTTGATGATAACAGTTATCAGCGGAACCAACCGCAGCGGCAGCAGCAGTAATAACGACAATGAAAATGGATTATTTTAGTCTGTATAAATCTAAACGGTGTGCATAACTAGTAGATTTTGGAAGAAATACTTGCTAAAGGAAATATAAGTAAAAGTGACATCTTTGTGAATTAGGAAAATAGCACATGCCCAAGATTTCTCTGACTTTAATCTTGTCTTTCAGATTTGACTTGATGTTTTAAAATTCTAATTGGGCAACATAAGTTCTTAAACTTCCTGTTTTGTTTGTTACTCCCTTTCTCCAAAGGACTGCTAAGCTGCTTTTGTCATTTTAAGATGTTCCTTCTGCCTCATTTCAGAAATCAGTTATCATAGAACAGTGCCTATGTCCTAGAAAGCCCGGCTCATACAGATTAAATGTGCAACAGTAATAAGGTTGAAACCGTCAACTTTAGAAATCGTTTAAATCCTCTTCTGGATTTCCGGATGTTGTAAAACAGATCAGCTGTCACAAGTGCATGTTTCCTAATCACATGTAAACAGTGAATACTGTCTTTAGTTCTGGTTCAGTGACTCTCTTCTCCTCAGTATAGAGCGACGTCCAGAAAGGTGGTTTTACGATAAAAATGTGGGCACCCTTGGTGGAGTAGCTTGACCATACCTGTGTGTCACAACGTTCTCGCCCTCCTTGGGTTGTCGCAACCTCTGCTTGTTACAAACAAGAGCATTGTGGTGATTCTTTTGCCTCAAGGAATTGTATTTAACTCAAGTGAACGTGTTTGTAATAATAACTTCTGGAAATTCTTGCCTGAAATTTTTAATTATATTGATAATATTACATAGTAGTGACAGTTATGTATTTAGTGCGTTAGAGAATAAAGGTAGACCTGCAGTGGATGCCTCATAATGTAAGAAGTTGTCATACTGATTTCGTTAAATTTCTCTTTAGATTTAGTGCTAAGGACGTGTCCTTATGTTAGAATAAGGGATTTTAATGGTTTCACGTGTTCAGATAACTTTTAAACAGCTGTGTTCATTCACATCGATGGCGATGGCGAGGTTTAAAAAGAGACTAGTGGCAACTACAGTAAACTTATTATGATAATTAAAAGACATGGTTTGGCTTTAGAAACAAATTACTGGTTGAACAAATTGCCAGTGAGTTAAATTAAGTGCTAATTGAAAGTTTTAAAATTTTGCCATTTGTTTCTTAATCAAAGTACGAGCTTAAAAGATGTATATCTGCTCTGATTCTAAGTTTCTTGAGCATAATTACAAAATGTTGGGAGTTTTCTCCTGGTTTTATATATCAATAATTATTTATAATTACTTTACAAGGGGCTGAGAGATTTGATGGGGCGCCTGGGTGGCTCAGTTGGTTGAGCGCCCGACTTCGGCTCAGGTCATGATCTCACGGTTCGTGAGTTTGAGCCCCATGTCAGGCTCTGTGCTGATGGCTCAGAGCCTGGAGCCTGCTTCAGATTCTGTGTCTCCCTCTCTCTCTGCCCCGACCCCACTCACGCTCTCTCTTTCTCTCTCTCAAAAATAAATAAACGTTAAGAAAAAATTAAAAAAAAAAAAAAGGGTCTGAGAGTCAGATTTGAAACGTTCTTTATCACTAGGACTATTAAGAATTTTTAAATTTGGTGTTACCAAAGGTACCTTGACATTATATGTGGGTTTAACATTTATTACTTTTATGTTCTAAAACATAAATAGCATAGCAAGGTATCTAGGCATATCTGTTAGAATTTTAGTTCTTTTTCTTAGAGTTTGAATATGTAATACTAATTCTAGTGTGTTTGGAAATTGTCTTCTCTGTACAAATGTCTGATTTAGAGATTTAAAGTAACTTTTGCTTACTTTTATACGTTTCATCATGTTTATTTGATACATTTACTTTGGACTAACACAAAATACTATGAGAATAATGCATGCTGACATAGTTTCAACATTGCATTTACTGGGGCTTCTCTCTGGTTCTAAATGCTTGAGTAAATAATTTTGTTTCTTTTCAATACATGATGGATTATAGAATTAACGAATGGATGAACTGGATAAAAAAAAACTGAGGGATATCATTGAAATGGTTACTTGCATAAGATCTTAATACAAATAGTGCTAGAGGAATAATGGCACTTTTCAATTTGCTTGGATGTTCTCTATTTAACATCATTTGTATTGTCCTTTTTTTTTTTTTGTTAGAAAATCTACTTTATAGATGAAATTTCAAGAAAATGCATTTTATAGCTGTGATGTCATTATTTTTGTATTTATAGTCAGTATACTTGCAATATTGCATGAAATTACAGTGTGACAGATAAAAGAGGGAGAAAGGTTCATGAGGTCGACTAGTTCATCTGCATTTACCCAAGATGATAACCTACTCATCTAGAAAGTAGTATTGTAAAACAGAGGCAAGATGATTTAAGTTGTTTTGTTATACTGTAGTTACAGGTGGTTTTCCGAGTACATTGTATGTCTGATTTTTACCCAGACCTTCGGTACAAATGGTGCTCACAAATACATAACTAAAGGGAACTGAAAGTATTCATTAGTTGTGTTTTTTTTTTAAATAATTCACTATATTGTTCTTACCTTTTGTTTTGTTCATTGATAATCTTGGCAGATATTTAATAGTGAGTAGCTCACAGGTGCTATCCACATTCTGTTCTTTTATAATGTGCTAGTCATTTTCCTTAAACAACAGCAAAATGTCAACCAAAATCAAGGTGTAAAATTAGTAGTAGCATTTCCATGGAGATCAAGAGATTCAGGAAAGTGAGAGGTTTTTTTTTTTTTTTCCTGCAGTAGCTTAAATAACTATTTAAAAATATTAAGAGTTGTATTTTGATATTGTAAGTCAAGAAACAGTAAGATGTTTGTTTAATCAAAACCTGATTAAGATATGCCTAGACACTTCTTCTTTACTTATGGGGCCAGGCACTTAGGATCCTGTTAAGTTGTCTCTTTCACATTTGGCCAAGACGTTGAGATTTACTTATTTTTGCACTATAGTTAATGGTAATCAGCAATAAACTAAAGAGTTGAAAAAGAAGAGAGCAGCTAGTCCCCCAGAGCAGGCATCTGTTGGTGCCAGGCCTGGCCTGAGGCAGTATCCCCCTCCTTCACCCCCCATCCCTCCCCGGGTGCTATGGTGCGAGTGCTCACCGGGTCACAACTGAGTTGTATCCAGTGTGGGTTCTTTCTTAATATTAGTGTTATTTTAGAGTTGTCAGTTTTAGCAAATAAAGACACAGGGCACCTAGTTCAATTTGAATTTCAGATAAACAACGAATACTTTTTTTAGTCTAAGTACGTCCCATACGACATGTGGAACTCTAGCTCGGGGAGATGAGAAGAAGGGATGTGAGGAATAGGAGCACCGGAGAGGAAACTTGGCAGTCAGTAATCAGGACGTTTGAGGATGGAGGTCTGAACCAGACGGTGAGGCTGAAGAGATTGTTCTGTTTTTCTTCTAATGCTGAGAAAGGTCAACATAGTTCTGAATGTTCACGGCGGTGGGGGGAGACAGTGAAACCGTGTCCGTGGTTGCCATTGAGGGCCACTGGAGGGAGATCATGGGAAAAGAGAGATGAGCAGTCAAAAAACTGATAGAAAGAAATGTGGTGGGGGAATCAGAGGAGAAAGAGAAAGAGACGAAGAAGTCAGGTCCATGCATGGTCTTCAAGGATGGGATGGAGGTGGTGCGCCAGAGAAAGGACCCCGAGAACCATCCGTGCGTATCATGGTGCTGTGTTACCTTGCAAAACTCACAAGCTGTTTTCTTATTGGTAAGAGGAGGGAGCTGGATGAGAGAGAGTCTCTAACATGATTGGATTCTAGAAGCAACATGGAATTCCTAATCCTAAATTTTCTATCTTTAAGGAGGGGTTATTTAGATTTTAATACGTGTTTCTCCTCTTCCCTCAGCCTTGCTTTCTGTCCTGATAGCCATTTTCTAGAGTCCAGCCCAGTGCCTTCAAACTTGTAGTTCGATTCCAATATTCAACATTTATTGTATTATAATGCCTTTGGAATGAAAGTGAATCAGATTATACCTCAAAGACACTTATTTCTTAAACTTCTTTTTCTTCACATTGATACCAGTGTAGATTAAAATAAAATAGTTGGAAACCAAATCCTTGTAATGTACTGTAAAAATTTCTTTTGTTCATTTTGGAGAACCCATTCCTGAATAAATAAAATAGACAGCCTACGACTAGAGCCTCATGCATTTAAATACATAATAGAGACGGTTTTCGAGACCTTAGCGATACCGTGTTGCATTTCAGTGTAGCCACATAGACTCCACAAAATTGCTCTGTGGTGGGGAGTGTTGCCCGTGGCTACTTGTAGTCATGACGTTTGCATAAGCATAAACCTGCTGTTGGCTATTTAATAACGTTACCTATTTAGTAATTCCTTTAAAGCCTGGACTAGAAATCAGAAGTGGCTGTCAGTGATAAAAAAAGATTTAATGGAAGCAAATTTACCATGTTGGATAGCGGTTTGGTTTTTTTTAATGTTTATTTTTTGAGAAAGAGCATGGGGTGGGGAGGGGCAGAGAGAGAAGAAGACGGTGGACCTGAAGAAGGCACTGCGCCGTTAGCCTGCCAGCGCAGACTCACATACGGGGCTCAGACTCCGCAACTGTGAGATCGTGACCCGAGCCCAAATCGAGTCGGACACTCAACCGACTGAGCCCCCGGATATTGGTTTTTAACCATTTTTCGATCTTGGAAATCTTTTGAAAATAGGACCAGGGCAACTAGATCTTTTCCTAGCTCGGACTCACACATGTTAAATGTTGCGGCAAAGTCAGGGGATTTGGAGGACCACCTCCCCTTCCCCACTTCTCGCTGTGGATAAACCAGTTTTAAACTCCCGATTTTGGAGTTCAACGGTATAGTTACACTGGTCCATTCATTGAGTCTTTTAACCATTCGTTCCTGAACTAGGCTCTAGGCATTGTAGGAAGCTCTGATTTTTAACTCTCTCCTGACAGTAATAATCTCATTCAAACAAATTCAAGAGCCCGTTTTCATATTGAAATTAAAGGCATGACTTATATACCGTATGTCTCTTGCTTAGGCCTTCTATAGATTTAGGAATTACTTCGTGTGCCTCAAGAGGAATGGCAGCAACTACCTAGTTTATCATCCATATTCCTCTTGCTTTGCTACAGCTTTTTAAAATTTTCCTTTAGATATGCATTTCCATCCTGTATGGTTAAAGTCTCATCATTTTCAGTTGTCTTCCCCCTAAATCTTTATTTATAAACATTTCTTTGTGCTTCTGTATGGCCATCATCTTTAATGCTGCACAGTATTCTGAGTTGATGTACCTCTTGGATGTTGGACATAAAGATTATTTCTAATTTTACACTTTTTGTAGAATGTTGTCAATGACTACTTTAAGTGGTTTTTTCAGGAGTGCCCTGGGTGGCTCGGTCAGTTGAGCGTCTGACTTTGGCTCAGGTTGTGATCTCACAGTTCGTGAGTTCGAGCACAGCATCGGGCTCTCTGCTGTTGGCATGGAGCCTGCTTTGGATTCTCTGTCTCCCTCTCTTTCTGCCCCCCATCCCCAACACATGCTCTTTCTTTCTTAAAAATAAATAAACATTAAAAAAATGCAGAAAATACTTTTTAAAAAGTAGATTTTTCAGACTTGTCTTGGATTAGTTTTTCACAATAGATTCTCAAGGATGAGAGCCATGGTTCATCCATTCATGACATTTTTATTAAGCACAGTGCCAGCCTGGGTCAAAAGCTTGGCCATTTCCGTGACACTTGATATGCTTTGACATTCTTTCCAAATCTGCTAGCAAACTACTTAACCGACTGAGTCAGCTTGTAATTGTCCAGCCCATTTGATCTGTGCTTCCTCATTATTCATGTGGTGAATATTTAGAAGTAAACTGAATAAAGCATTATAAGGAAGGCAAATCTGAAGAAACAGCAGTGTGTGGCTAAATGAGATGTGCATGCCTCTAAAACCACTCGGTGTTTGGATTATTTCCATACCTGACATTCTTTTGATGTGATAATTGAGAGATGAAGCTTTGACCAAATTAGAGGTTTAGATGAACTCTGTACAGAGTTAACCATTTTAAGTTAAATAATCTAGATTTATTTAAATTACTCAGAAAACTTTAAATTGAAATTTTAAAAAGCAAAACCAAAATACACAAAACCAAAATGTGTCCAAGTTTTTATTTTGTGAACATTTATTGGATGCCTCGTATGTGCTAGGAAAACAAATATGAACGTGACATTGCATACTCTTCATTAGGGGAGAGAGACAGACAGTTATGTAAACAATTGCTGCAGCACGTGATGGGCACTTTAAGAGAGTATATATGTCCAAGAGTATAAAGGAGCAGAAGTTTCTGTGTCCTTTTAGTTTTTACTATACAGAGGCCCACTCACTTTTTAACTTTTATGGTTTATTTTCACATTTTGGAAGAGGAAAAAAACTGTTACAGAGTACAGTAAATATGAATGATTTAGTTGGCATGAAAATTCAGTTTTTGAAATTTATGGTTTCAAAAGCAAGGAACTGAAAGACTTTTGCCCCTTTGTGTGTCTTGTTTCTTAAATATTATTTATTTTGAGAGAGAGAGAATAAGAGCACACTTGCACAAGTGGGGGAGGGGCAGAGAGAGGAGAGAAAGAATCGCAAGCAGGCTCCGCACTTGTCAGCACAGAGCCCTACAAGGAGCTCGAGCTCCCAAACTGTAAGATCGTGACCTGAGCCAAAATCCAGAGTTGGACGCTTAACCAACTTAGCCACCCAGGTGCCTCTGCCCTTTTGATTACAGTGTGGCTGGCTGGTTGCAGAGAAGTCATTGGTTGATGGCTTTCTGAAAACTCACTAGTTTCTTTGTAAATGGAATTCCTAATAATCATTGGAAGGGACAAAAATAACATGATAGACCTACGCGTGCTGTCATTGGCTGTGGCAGAAATGGTATAATCGAATGATTGTTTTCAGTCATCTCAGCTAAAGTAGAGCAAAAGAAGTGGTCTGCCTACTTTTCTAGAACACTGCGGTAGAGCCTGACAGCCTGGGTTCAGTTGTAACTGCTGGTTACTGAGTGTAACCTCAGATCTTCTCAACACCTGTGTTCCTACTTCCTCAGTGGTAAACTGGAGATAATCATAGTATCCACTTCATAGAGCTGCCGAATCCGAAAGGTACTGCTCTATGCGCGTCTCAGTCAACCTCAGAGCAGCACTTGCTGCTGCTGACGTCTTTGTCCTTCCTAAGATACCCTTAGCTCCTGAGACCCTAAACTAGTTCTTTTCTTCTCCTACTTTCTTTCTGTTCCTTTTCATTTGTGTTGTCTGGTGGTTCTTTTCCTGTCTCATTTCTGAGTGTTGGATGCCTGAGGGTCTTTCTGTTTACTCCTTTCCACGCTGATCCGTTACTCTCACGGCTTTAAATATCATCTGTATGCCAAAGAGTCCTTATATGTCTCTAGTCCTGACCTGTCCAGCTTGGAAGTCCAGATTCATATGTTTGATCGCCTCCTAGATATTGCTTCTTTAACGCATTCCTAACTGGATCTCTGGACCTCTCCACCCACACACGTAAACAAAAAAAGCTTTCACTTTCCCAGCCGTCTCCATCTTGGGTAGATGGCCTTGCATCTATGACTCATCCTTGATTCTTTCCTTTTCTTCACCCCATATATCCAAGCCAACAGCAAATATTACCTCCAGAGTATATTTTGAATCGATCTATTTCTGTCTCCTCTGCCACCATCCCAGTCCAAGCCATCATCATCTCTTGCCACCTTCAGAGGCTTCTAACTTGTCCCCTTCCTGTCTGTTCAATACAGAGCTACCAGAATGATTTTTTAAAAAGCAAAAATCAAATCATGTCACATTCCTGTTTAAGATCAACTAATGGCTTCCCATGACACTTCAAATCAAATCAAATCAAATCTCTTTTCCATAGCTTATACATCTGGGCTCAGTTTCCATAGTGAGGAAATTGGGGTACTTAGGGGTTTAAATAAAACATAAGCTCCTAGAGGGCACAGACTTTTTTGTGCTTTGTTCATTGTTATTTTTCTGGTGCCTGGAACAGTGTGTGAACATGATGGGCATTTAGTAACTATTTGTTAAGTAAACAAATACATTTGGATTAATGGGACCCCAAAAGCCTTTCTTCTTCTCTCTTCCAGAGCAGCGTGCTATATTTAGTATTTTCTGCATTATACAGAAAGTCCAGCAAAAGCTTCTGGTGCAGTCTCCTTTCTTGCCTTGTACACATTTTACCCCACTGACACCTCCTCTCCCCCCTCCTCCCATTTTTTCTTCACATCTGAGGATATGTTTGGGTCATTGAGAGAGGATGGATGACTACGTGGGGCAAGAAACAAATCAAAAAGGAACCTCAAGAATAGTACCAGCCGCAGTTTTAAATTATTTTTTTAATGTTAGAGAGAGAGGGAAAAAGAGACAGACAGAGTTTGAGCCGGGGAGGGGCAGACAGCTAGTGACAGAATCTGAAACGGGCTCTAAGCTGGCAGCTGGCAGCATAGGACCTGACACAGGGCTAGAACCCACAAGCAGTGGGATCATGACCTGAGCCAAAGTCGGACACGTAACCGACTGAGCTACCCAGGTGCCTGCCGCAGTTTTAAAATAAGCATTTTACTACAGAAATCTTGGAACATGTGCAGAAATAGTAGACTGGCATAATGAGTCCTCATGCCTTCATCACCCAGTTTCAATAGTTATCAACTCCTGGCCATTCTTTGAGCAACCAGCATTTAATTTGGAAATTGCCGATGGTAACGGAATACCTAGTCAGTTCACAGAGATTTGTGTCACAGATACAGCTTACTCAGGGCATCATTACTGCTTTGTAAACCAACTGAGAACAGGTGAAGGATGATTTCAAGTATGTTAGGTTTGGAAATATCTTTTCTGATTTGCTTTTTGTAAATGCCTGGGATTTTACCATTAGTTCAACTGTTAATTTGCAAATCGTGAATAAACCTGGAAAGGGAAGTACATAAAGCCCATTAGCCCATTAATTATTTCTATCTTAGAAGCATGCTTGCCGGGTAAGTAAGCACGAGCAGGCTTTGATGGGAGGTCTAAAATCAAAGGGGCCTGGGCAAGGAGTACTGTTCAGGAGGGCTGGAGGTGCTGCTCTACTACTTTCTGGCTTTGCCGAGAGGTGGTCTTGGCCTCAAAGCCCGTGGAGAGAGGTCCCCGTTCCAGTTTGATGGTGTTCCCATCATCTGTCATCTGGGTTCCCTTTGGCTGGCTGCAGACCTTGTGTACGGCTGCCCAGGAGGTGCTTCCAGCTAACTCTGCTGCTTGTTTATTTTTAGGTGTCTTGCAATATATTCAGAACTCTCCCTCCTAGTGACAGCAATGAATTTGATCCAGAAGAAGATGAACCTACCCTTGAGGCATCATGGCCACACTTACAGGTACTTTGAACTACCATTTGTTATAAAAGAAAGATCCATTAACTTATTAGCTGATTAGCATGGGAGTTTCTTGAAGGCCTTTATTCACCCGGAAATCAAATTAGAGTACATTAGTTGAAAGCTTAGAGAATGCTTTCTGTGTTTCTCACCCTTGATAATTAGGATGCCAAAAGAATAAAATAGTAAGTTTCGGTGTAATGCTTTAGTGCGGTTTCTCCCAGGTTGCACAGTTCTTGTTCTTTTATTGGAGTTTCTTTGTGATCCTGCCTGCTGCAGCCTCCAACAGGAGCTGAGCTGTTTTCACATTATTAGTTAGATGTGATTAGGTCACAGTCTATATCTCATTTTCAGCAGCAGGTATCCTGGGGACCTTGAACTCCTGTCTTCGTGATAACCACAGATGTGTTTCTATAGCCTAGAAGGGCAAAAACGAATTGCAGTAGCTGCTACATCGTGCAAGAAAGAGCAACAGCTGATAGAAAGCTTGCGTGAAGGCCAGTTTTGTTCTCTTGCACTGAGAAGGCCATGTTTTCCAGTCCTACGCACGTGCCGGGACAAATCAGGGCCGTCCCCGCATCTCTGCTCCCGGCACCCGGCCCATCTGTACTGTATGTACTGTTCCATACTGGTCTCCTGGCTGCTCGCGCTCCAGGCCCACGTTTCTCAAAGGAAGAGAACAAGGAAATATGAATGGAATGGTCCCCAAGGCTATCTTTCCATCGAGTTAGGATGTCCTCAGAGGCCAGATGACAACCAGCCAGGAGGGAAGGGATGGAGAGAGGGAACAGAACCTCGTACATCAGTCACGCAGAGGCAGAAGCCCGATATCGCATCTTTGAAGTGTGCTCACGGCTACTAGTTGACTTTCTAAAGAGCAGAAAACTGTGCAGCAGCGCGATGAGGCCTAGAGATATTCTACAAGTTTATTTTTTCCCCACGTCAGAATTTTTGACATCGATTTGCAACTTTCCCTGTCTTGCTTTGGCAACTCAAGGTCGCTACAGATACATATGTATGCTACTTCTCCTAGTTATGAGGAGAGCTTTCAGGGGCTGTGTTTTCTCAACTCTTACCCAGGCATGTTATACATATGTATCCCTGCTATCAATGCCAGGATTGAGTAAATTAGTTAAAACAGTGTAGCTGATTTCCTGTTTTAGCTGCTTGATATTTTTTTTTTTTTTTAAGGTGTCAGACATACTATCTGCGATCTAAGAAATTTGGAAAATTATTTGTGCTTTTCCTGGTACATCCCAAATGGTGACAAAAATTAAAAAAAAAAAATTCTTTCGAATAGGTGGACTTCTTGTCCTGTCTTATTCGTAATGCTCACCAGTCATAGAAGTACAGTATAGTCTGGAAGAAATTTAAAAAACAAAACAAACAAGATAATCTCAGGGAAGCCCCACGTCTCACCGTGGAAAAGACAGAGAGATGTCTTCAAAGCTTCAATTTGTCTTCTCCGCATCCCAGAGACAGTAGACCACTCTGGCCATTTGCAAGAGCTTTTTGAATACTCTAAATCGTGATCACCAAAGATATAAATTTCTCCTAAAGCACAGTCAAGTTTAAGTATTTCAGTTAATCCTTTCTAAGCTTAATGACTTTATAAATACAGGACCAAATTAATTTCTAAAGCTATTAAACTAAATTCTGCCACCAAAAATCTCTAGCTTACCCTGTGTCATTGCTACTGGAGCATTAACTGTTAGTTCACCTGAAACTCGAAAACCGAAGCAACGGTGAGGAACAGCAGGGAGAGCTGTCCCCTTCTGGATGTAAAGTCACAAACTGTATCCCAGAACGGTGTGGTTCCATCTGTGTTGCCACTCTGTTCAAGCCTATAATCGTCTCATCCCTTCTTTAGCTCAGGGGGAAATATGACTTAAGTTGGATCAGATAAAGGAAACCTACCTTTAAAATTCACAAATTGACGGGGCCTCTGGGTGACTTAGTTGGTTAAGCGACTGACTGCAGCTCAGGTCATGACCTCTCAGTTTGTGAGCTCGAGCCCCTGTGCTGACACCTCAGAACCTGGAGACTGCTTCGGATTCTGTGTCTCCCCCCTCTCTACCCCTCCCCTGCTCACGCTCTGTGTCTCTCCATCTCTCCATAATAAATAAGCATTAAACAATTTTTTTTTTTAAATTCACAAATTGGCCTTTATTCCTAGTAAAGGTCAAATCAGTGGGCACCCTCTGTTGCCTTCAGCAACTATTCCTTTATGGAAGTCTTTGTACTCAAGATTCCTGTGTTTCTCTTATGTATTCTGACTCCACAAATTCTTCACCTTTCCATTTTCACTGATAGGTGGTTTTTAGTACTGACGAGCACTCTCTGAAGGTTCAAGAAATCTCTTTTTTCTGTTCATGATAAGTCATGCATGTTATAGTATAGTAAGTTATCACGAAATTTAACATTTGACTTTTTCATCGATTCAGCTATTTTTCTGACCAAAACACAGCTCCGGCATTTATTAGCTCCAGCTTTGGCAGCGTGCTTCTTCTTGTGGACCACATTTTATAAGGAAGCAAGGTGTTCATTATCAAATATCTGATAATAGTAGAGAACAACCAAATTGCATTGAGATGTGGTTATTGATTGGGTAGACTGCTTCTGCACACATCTTGTCTGATTTAAATTTGTGGCCCATACAAGATTACTCATAACAAATCCTGGCTCTTTGGAGAGATTTAAAAACAGAAAAATGTTTAAATCCAAATTTTTAGCTTAAATATATCAAAAGTTCTACTATATGTATGTTACTTGATCTTTTCCATTACCTGCATTGGTATCTTTTAAACTGGTATCCCACAGTTACCATGGCTATTCTTTGTGTATTTTCTGTATTTGGGTGTGTATTTCCAGTAGAATATGATTTTGCAGGACTTCCATTTGCAATCAGAGGGTTGTTTTTGGCGCCTCTACACTTGAGACTGAAAAATAGAAATGCTACAGTTTTTTTACTCATGTTCCTTGGAGAATTCATTTATGTGACCTTGAAAAGTAAATTATTCTCAGTCCCCAGTCTGTCTTTCCCTTTGGGAATCCAAGAGAGATTTTTGATTCTGAGGTAAAAATGTGTCTCGTAAGTGTGGAGAACATTTATGCTTATTAATAAATGTGTCTGAAGTGTTTCCACCCAAGTGTTTTAAACCATAACTGCTTTCAAGGGACCAGAGTGGGGAGAGCGTTTTGCCAATCTTGCTGGAAAGTCCTGCCAGCCCACAAGTCAGGCCTGCAAGATGGGCCACTTGTGGGAATTAACCCCCCTTTTATGGTTATTTGAATAAGGCGACATTCTGTTTGTAAAAGAGAGTGGAAAACCTAGTGTATGAAACAAGAACAATTCTTCTAGAAGGTGTTGGGACTCAGTCACATTATGATGCCAGAAGTGCAGCTTGACAGAGGCACCTGGGTGGCTCAGTTGCTTAAGCATCCAACTCTTGATTTTGGCTCAGGTCATGGACTCACGGTTTGTGAGACTGAGCCCCACATCGGGCTCTGCGCTGAGAGCACGGAGCCTGCTTGGGATTCTCTCTGTCTCTGTCTCTCTCTTTTTTTCTCTCTTTCTCTATCTTTCCCCTACCCCTGCTCTCATGTGCATGCGTGCTCTCTCTCTTGCTCTCTCTGAAAATAAACATTAAAAACAAAAAAGAAGTACAGTTTGATAATGTTCAGATCATTGGGCAAGAAGTTTTTCCAAATTCAGAATTTCAAAGAGAAAAACAGTTTTTTACTTTAAAGTAAAATCCTAATGTGCATACCTAATTTAAGCGTTAAGCTAAAGTCTAAAGTCGTAGGTAAGGTCACTGTATGATGCTTTTAAGTTAGTGGTCTCAGCAGTCCCTTGGGGGGACCCTGAGACCTGATTTTCAGGCCTGCAAAGTCAAAACTGGTTTTATAATAATACTATGCTGTTTGCTGTTTTCACTGTGTTGACATTTGAAATCATATTTGCAAAAGCGTTGGTGGTTCAAATTGCTGCTGCCTTAGCACAAATCGCAGCGGTTGTGGCACATTGGCTTAGTAGATATTCTTCACTGACATGCACTGACAAAAAACAGCCAGTTTCAATTAAGAATGTTCTTGGAGAAGCAGCAAAAATTATTAAACTAAGTATCATTAAGTCTTGACTTTCGAGTACACATTTTAAGAAATATTCTCTGTGACAAAGTGGGAAGTATGCATAAAGCCCAATGACTGTATACTTAAGTATACTGATTGTCTTGTGTGCTAAAACATTTGTGTGATTGAGCTACAGGCTACACTAGCTGTCTTTCCATGAGATGATCAGTTTTGCCCACAGGAATGTCTAGCAAACTGTGCTTGCTCCAACTTGGGTATTTGGTAGATGTTTTTTTTGAAAATAGACAAAGAAAATCATCGCCAGTGCTGATTAAATTAGAGCATTCCAGCAAAATTTAGAATTAGAATTTTGGAAAACTTGTCTTTCTGCTGAACTTTATAGCTAATTAAAGCTTAGACTTTTTGATGAAATTGGAGATATTAAGGAATGTGACTTTTTGATACAATCTAGTAAAATTTGTCACCATTTGAAAAACGCATAACTCAGGGAAGCAGTATTTTCCAGTGAATGATGTTAGGAAACCATACATGGTAAAGACCCATTCAAGAGTACATGACAGACCATTGGAATTTAGTGTAACAAAGTATGAAAAACTCATTGATTCTGGTTTCAGATTCTGCAGTGCAACTCCTATTTGAGAAACAACTGTCAAGTTTTGGTGTAGTATCAAAAAAGAATATCCACAATTGTGTGAAAATACTATGAAAATACTCATCCTTTTTCATACTGTTAGATCTGCATGAGGCTCAATTTTGTTTACATACTTCAACCAAAACAGTATGTCACAATGGATTGAATACTGAAGCAGATATTAAACTGTTTTCTAATATGCAATTATAGATTTTTCAAAAATAAAAATAATGTTTCTCAGTAATGATTTTGGAAAATATGGTTGTTTCCCACAAACATACATTATTTATGTTAATGTGTAATGTGTTGTTTTAAAATGAAATAACAAATACATATTTGAAATTTTCTCATAGTTTTTCTGACTTTATATATATATGTATATATATATATGTTTTTCATATTTATCATATAAACAAAAGGTTTTGGAGTCTTCAACAATTTTTAAATGTAAAGGAGTAGGACTAAAAACTCTTGAGAATGCTATTTTAGGTAATAGTGATAATGGTGATATGTATTAGTTACTGTGCGCAGTGCTTTATATATATTATCACATTCGGTCTTAGGGATTATCATCCTCATTATTCAGTTGAAGAAACATAATTTTAGAGAAATTAACTTGCCTAGGGCTACACAGTAGGGGACAGAGCTAGACTCCCAACACAGTGTCTGTCTACCTCTTACAAGTTCTGTTTTTTATCAACTGTTGTATATTATACCAGGATCTCATGTGTACTTTTAAAAAATTTTTTTAATAAAAAATTTTTTTTTTAATGTTTATTCATTTTTGAAAGACAGAGAGAGACAGAGCACAAGCAGAGTGGGGTGGAGAGAGAGGGGGACACAGAATCCGAAACACACTCCGGGCTCTGAGCTGTCAGCACAGAGCCTGACGTGGGGCTCGAACTCCCGAACCGCGAGATCATGACCTGAGCCAAAGTCGGACGCTCAACTGACTGAGCCACCCAGGCCCCCTTATGTGTACTTTAACATAAATTTATTTTGCCAAGAACATAAACAATGATCTTCTACTGTTTATTAGAACAGTTATTTCAGATTGATTCTGCAGATGAGAATATTCTCATTCCTTGCAGATGAGAGTTTTCTGCTAAACCATCATACATTGCTTAGAGGAGTGTAAATTGCCATAGATTTTCTGAAAGGAAATGTGGCAATAAATGCTGAAAATCCCGAAATGTCTGGATATCTTTTACTCTAACGTTGCCACTTCTAGAAATATTTCCTCATGCAATAATTGAGCAAATGCACACTGATGTATATTACGTGATACACAATGTGGCATAATTTGATAGAGAGGTAATTGAGAAACTATTTAAACGTCGAAGCATAGGAGATTGGTTAAATTGATTATGAATAATGGAATTATTCATTTAAAAATTATGTATAGTGGACTCTGTAGCTACTAAGAAAGATGGCTTAGTTAGTATTGACAAATTGTATAGAATATATTGTTCAGATGGTAAAAGTAGTTTGAAAACTATATAAAAATATATTTATAGTTCACTGGTATGTTGTAGAAGTATAGAGAAAAATGAGGAGATTCGTACATTAAATAGTTGACAGTGGTTATCTCTGAGTAGTGAGGCTGTGGGGGAATTTCTATTTGCTTTGTTTGGCTGTATTAGATTTTTAATTTGACAAGTTAAAAAACATAATAGCGACTGTGAACCACAAGAAGGGCTGGTGTAGCTTGTAATTGATATTAAAACTCAGTTTTCTAAGCCCTGTCAGTTTTAGTGTTACAGACTTTTTATGGTTTTTGATACTATGCTCAGTGAAGTACAATTTGAAATTAATTATAATCTGTTTGTTGCAGCTTGTATATGAATTTTTCATACGATTTTTGGAAAGCCAAGAATTCCAACCCAGCATTGCCAAAAAATACATAGATCAGAAATTTGTATTACAGGTAAGCACATTTTTGTGGTTGCCCGAATTTGTCATTCAATTGCTAACACTTTATCTTATTTTCTCTTGATTGTTAAAAAATCTTTCAATGACAGTTATATCACCTTTTAAACAAATGTATTCTGTATATATGTTAGTTCCCATTATTACCTGTTAAAAGTGACAAGTACCTGTTTAATTTATTATTTAATTTATTGCTGGACATTAATTACATTTTAAACAACAAGGAATGCTAATGCCTAACTCCCTGCAGTTTTCTTGCTTAAAATTTAATTATAAAGGAATTTCGTGAATATAACTCTGGTTTGTGTGAAACTTTATGTAGCTTGAAAACTCCTATTTGCATAAGGGTTCTTAAAGAACCATTGCTTAGGTCTGTTAAAAGTGAATAAGCATGGCCTAGAGCAGAAATAACCTTCAATAAATAATCAAAGTCAGATACTGGTGAGCTTTCGCAGTAGGAAATAGCACAGCCTGACAATTTAAAATTCCCATAAAGGGATTAACTCTCACCTCTCTGTTTGGAACTTCTCAGGGTATGTATTCTTCCTGACTTGCCACTTTACATTTTATAACTATAGATCACATCTTCCTTCTTACATGGGACTTGGGAATGTTCATGACATTGAATTTTTAGGTAACGTGTTCTTGCTCCTGTTGTTGACATTCCTCTCTAAAAATGGGTACTTGAGCCAACTGGTGTATGGACTGGTGTAGCTCCTTTCTGAATGATTAATGAGCACCAGGGGAAAAAAAGAATTAGTATCTATCTCCTAGTGAGCCAGTAAGCAGAATTTAAAATTGAAAACATTATTTTAGCAAGCAGTTGATCTTCTGTGCCTTTCCTGGAGAAAGGTTGATCACCTTTGTGATGACCTCATTTCCCCTCCTTAATTAAATTAATGCATTTAGAATTCTGGATATATTGGGTTGAGAGGCTTTGGAAAAGTGAGGTTTGAGTTAGAGACGGAGAGGTAGGTAAATAGGTGGATACATGGAGCATTCATTGGTTGGGCAGATAGGTAGACTGATCCAGATTCTTCTACCAAGGAAGCAAAATGCATTTGAGACAAAAAAGCAACACGTAATCAGTCTGTGGTGTTTTGTACTGGAAGGTCCTTGCATTTATATAGCACTGTACAATTGTCAGAGCATCTTTACATGCATCGTTTAATTTAGTCTGTACAACAGTCTAGAATAGACACAGCTAAATTTTAGTCCCATTTTACAGATGAAATACACTGAGGTTTGGAAGATTATCAAGTTTCCCCAGGCAGTTTCCTGTTCTGGTTTTCTGTCCATTATGCCATGATGCCTCCTTGTGATTCCCCTCACTATAACTTGGAATGACTGCAGGGCAGGAGTAGTCCTCACTTGTCAACACTAACGAAATATTAAGGTTTCCTTATGTTTATGGTAAGTTAAAGTACCCAAGAGGATCAGATAGTGAAGCCCGTGTTCAGTTGACATGGAAATAGTACACCAAAAGCTTGCATGGCCCAGCTCAGTGTGTTCTTCATGGTAGATGGGTACTGATGATAATGAAGCTCATTAGATTAAAACATCAGAGAAACCCAGACTTGAAGGGATGTTTTGCATGTCTGTTCTAGCTCTTCACCCAGTGAATTAGTCTCCTTTGGGACCCTGAAAAGGGGTGACTCCCATTTATTCTTTTTTAGTGAAGGAGGACCATATACTTGGGCAGATTATTCTGTTTTTGTTAGAAAGTTCTTTTTTTATTGACCCTCCCTATACCGTGTACCCTCTGGCCTTATTTCCCCAGAATAGTCCTTTAGTACTCACTGGCTCAGACACAACAGTTCAGGTCTTAGACCACAGCGTTTGTGTTTACCTCTTGGCTCTTTTTCCCTAGAACAGCAGTTGTAACTCAAATGCTTCTAGGCTCATTTATGGTAAGTATGGTGGCTAGGTGTCAGATAATAGGAGGTAGACAGAGTTCTACTAAAGGGAGCTTTGGCTACCCCTCTTCTTTCAGTTATTGGTAGACTTTTTTTTTTCTTTTCTTCCCTCGAGAGAAACAGAAATCCAGATTATTTGTGAAGTTTTCTCATAGTTCTAAACTCCTGCTCAGGATGAACTATGCCCATCCGCCTTCTGGATCCAGCCGAGCCACTGTCCGTATGCTCTCTTTTCTAGACTTTGTCTTTAGTTCTGTGGACCCTGTCTCATTTGTCAGTTTTAGAAGGCTTCTGTCTGTGTCAGGACATAGTGCCCTGAGCCTTGTCAGTCCAGCACAGCTTAGAATTGGGTTCTCCGCGGGTGCCAGGTTTCTTAAAGGGGAAGAAGTCTCATTAGCTCTTCCTGCTGTTCCATGGCACTGTTAACTTGTGTTAACATAAGTTGTGTTAACTTGTGGTCTTTAACTGATTTCTAATTTAGCTTTATGCATAATGTAAAGCCATGTTTTCTCTTGTTCTCGTTCGTTGTACGATTTGCCGTAGGATTTGACATGTATTTCTGCAGAATATCATTTCGCCCCAGACTTTTGAAGTCTTTCTGTATCTTGAGCCTGTCATCCACCGCATTCATCGTGCCTTCCATCTCGATCACATCTGCGACTTTCTTAACTGTGCTAGTAGCTATTGGCTTCATCTCAGGTCATTGACTGAAGAAGTTGTGAAAACAGCCAGCACTGATGATAGAGGCCTTTGGCATGCCTTTAGTGACTTCCCTTTATTTAGCACAGCTTCATTAATCAACAGTCTTTGAATTCCATCCTTAAACCCGTTAGAAATTTACTCTAGAATGTCATCATCCTTCTTTCATTTTAAAATTTTGTTCATAAGGAGAGTGTAGAGACTTTGTCAGATGCCAGAGTAAAAGCCAGGACTGTGTGCTTACAGCATCCCCCTCATTTATGGGCCATGAGACTTTATCATAAAAAGGAATGCCATTCATCTGCCATGGGACATTAGTGAACTTCTAGGGGCTCCTGCTCCTTATTGGTAATGATACCCTCAGTACTTAACAAACCATGCGATTGATCATCTGTCTCCCGAGTTTTTGCAGAGACGAGAAACTGAGTATACATAGTGAAGTCCATGTACTAATGCTTTGTTTTCAGCCCTTGCCTCATTTCTACAACTTTTGCCTCCTTTACCTTCCCTCTGCTGGGTCTGTTGATGAACTCAACCTTCACATGAGGGCTCACCGCAGTTCCCGAATCAGTCAGCAAAGGGACAGGCAGAGTGTTGGCAAAATCAATAACACCACCGAGTGGTGCTTGAATGTAATCCTGTGACTAAGCAGAGCATTAACTGTCATGTTGGGGATAAGCTCTGGGTGCCAATTAGCTGCCATTTTCCAGAACACCCGTTCGTTCTTGTTGCCAACCTGTAAAGCGGGCCTCCTGCCTCTTTTCATACCCCTTAGTCTGCTGATGACTTACCCGGGATCCTAGCACCTTGCAGGAGTGGGGGCTCAGTCCCCAGTGTGATTCTCCTGAGCTCCCTTCCTGGGTTGTTTGTTTCTGACTTGGGACCTGCTTGGCCTTTTGGAGCTTAAGGCATCGTGCTGAGATTACGCCCTGCCCCTACACGCCCTCCTTTTCCTCCCGCCGCCATGCTTCAAGTATCCTGGAGCTGGCAGCTCCTTCATTTGTGTACCATGTAGTTCGCTCATTCGTTATTTACACCCCCTCTTCCCCCTGCTTGTTTCTCTCCCCACAGCCTCCCGTGGCGCCACCTAGTCCTGGCGTGTTTTGTACCTAAGCCTGGTCTTCTTATGACACGGGAACCCTCCTACCTTTCCCTTTTGCAAATCAGGATGACATTTACCGCATTCCTTTTCTTGGAGCAGATGTTTTGTTCTCTGTAGATTCTCAGAGGATCTCAGAAGGGATTTTTGGTCATCTCAACTTAAAACTTTTTTATTGAGTTAGGCATAATGTATCCTAGCCATGAGATTTCAACCTATTTTCTATAGCAGCTAGCTGTATTCTTCACAGTCTATTTTGATTCTTGTTTCTCCTGTCAGTAAAGACACAAGCAAAATTAAGAATTGAGCTATTTTAACATAAGGTAGTGGAAAGAAAGTTAGCAAGCTGTGTATTTGCAGCCTGACTCCCCTGTGTACTCTAAGTAGTAGATTATTGGGCTAAAATATGCACCGTGGGGTAAGAAGGAACTGCATTAAAATAGGCTTTTCTGCCTTACTTGGCAGTGTGGTCTTCAGCCAGTTAATACACTTGCTGTCCGAGCTTGAGTCTCCTCATTTGCACCATGAGGTAATAGAAAAAATGAGATTTCAGTACATAGGATGTATACCCAAACTGACAATTGTTACATATGCTTGATTGAGTTGGCACTTTGGATACAAATATAGGCTCCCTCCCTTCAGTTGTAAGCATGTACTGGAAAACTCCGGGCAGATTTTTTTTTACTCTTCTGAACCTCAGTGTTTTCTTCTCTAAATGGCTGTAATGTGGACCTCTCTTACAACAAATTATAACAAGTAGGCTTGTTATGATGATAAAATGGTATGACTTGTAAAAACTGCAGATAATCATGCATGGATTATAGTAGTCGCTCATTAAATACAAATTCCTCTTTTTATACCTCCTCATATTATATTGTTTACCCACATTAGTAGTCTTATTTTTTTTATTCCAATATTAATTTTAAAACCTCCACCTTTTGGGGGCACCTGGGTGGCTTGGTCAGTTAAGCATCTGACTGTTGATCTCAACTATGGTCTTGATCTCACAGTTCATGAGATCAAGCCGTGCATTGGGCTCTGTTCTGGGTGTGAAGCCTACTTAAAATAAATAAATAAATAAATAAATAAATAAATAAATAAATAAATAAATAAATAAAATCTCCACCTTTCGAAATGAAATTTAAAAGTTTATGTGAGCGGTGCCTGGGTGGCTCAGTTGCTTAAGTATCCAACTCTTAATTTCAGTTCAGATCGTGATCTCACAGTTCGCAAGATCAAGCTCCGTGTTGGGCTCTGCACTGATTGCAAGGAACCTGTTTGGGATTCTCTCTCCCTCCCTCCCTCTCGCTCTCTCTGTCTCTCCACCCCCCCCCCCCAACTTGTTCACAAGTGTGTGTGGATGCTCACTCTTGTTCAAAATAAATAGACATTTTTTTTTTTAAAAAGTTTATGTAAAACTTACAAGAAAGTTTTGCAAAGAAGCCTTGAACAAATGACATATTCCTAGATGGGAAACTTGCCATCATAAGGATATCCATAGAATCTCCAAGTTAATATACACATTTAGTGCAATTCTAATTACAATTTCAGGGGTGCCTGGGTGGCTCGATCAGTTAAGTGTCCGACTTTGGCTCAGGTCATGATCTTGCGGTTCGTGAGTTCAAGCCCTGCATCGGGCTCTGCGCTGACAGCCCAGAGCCTGGATCCCGCTTCAGATTCTGTGTCTCCCTCTCTTTCTGTTCCTCCCCCACTCGCACTCTGTCTTGCTGTGTCTCAGAAATAAATAAAGAATAAAAAAAAATTTTTTTTTAGTAGTTTATTTGAAAATTTCAAAGTTTATGAAATAAATTTTTGAAATAGAAAACTAAAGATCCTTTGCCTATTAGATATTTATTCATAACCATGAATGTACTATATTAAAACTATAAAGGCACATGAATTAAAACAGTGTGGCATGGGTACAGGAGACTGGAACTTAGCAGAGGCTTGAGTGGAAAACATAAACCATAAATAATGTACCAATGCATTGGTAAAAATCCTCCGGAGAGGAAAGCTGGGAGGATTCTGTTGGCTTAAATTTTATCCACTGAGCAATTCCATGAGAAATAGTCAGGTGTGTACACAAAGATATATGTACAAGCATGGGGAATGCATCATTGTTAATATAAATTGGAAACAGTTTAAATGTTCCTCAGTAGGGTGTTGGTTGAATAGACTGTGGACATTCATCTAATGGGATATTCATCATTTTGTAGAAAGAATGAGATAGAGCTACACAAGATCTGTTTTGAAGTGAAACATGCATATTATGGAACAGTATGATGTTTTTGAATTTGAGTCTCGTATTTTAGGGAAAAGGAATATTTGTATATGCACTTAAAGTTTTGGAAAGCAAACTGTTATTAATTGCCTGGTAGAATGTGATTAAGTGTGAAGAACGTTACTTTCTGATTTTTTGTATTTCTCTAGTTTTTACATTTAAAAAATGAACATGTATGTTATCAGCAGTGATTATAATTACGTTAGTAATTTTTAAATTTTATTTAATAAAATTATAAATAAGGTATTTACTAAGTCTCACTTTGTTGCGTTGCATTTTTCATCAACCTCAGCTGACTCTGTGCATTAGCCTTCGTAAGACTGTTTTTGTAAGACTACACCATTCATTTATACTTAACATTTGTTTTCATCACTTGTATGTGTCCTTTTAAAATCTGACGCTCAGTGGAAAACTTCCAGTGTTGCCCCAAGAACCTTTCTCAACGCTACTCATTTTTCTTCCTCATCAGGAAGCAGTATAGATTAGAGGTGAAGTGGATAGACTGGTTTGAATTCAGGCTCTGCCATTTTTTAGTGCATGACCTTGGGCAAGTTATATAACTGTGTTGCCTCTGTTTCCTCATCTGGAAAGTAGATGCAAAATATCCACAGCATAATCGTAGTTTTGTTGAGAGGTGGTTGTGGAGATTTATTAAGTGAATACATGCACAGGCACTTAGAACAGTTCCTGACAACACTAAGAATCTTCTTTCATCATATTTTCTAGAATAGCCTCAGTCTGTGAAGTTACATGGTATTTGTCTGTCAACATCTTAACCCCCATGTTATGAATTTTTTTTTGAAATTCGACTTTTACCTTTATAAAAGTCAAAAAAAAGAAAAAACCCTTTGGACTCTGGCTATTCAGATTTTTTTCAGGTGTTAAATGTGGTCTCTCCTGTCCTTGGATTCATTTCACCAACTCATTTCTTCCAGTGTTAGAAGTGAATGTGTATTAGTGCCAGGAGCATAGACTTTTAATAGGTGAGAAGAAGCAGAGGTGCCTGGGTGGCTCAGTCGGTTAGGCGTCTGACTCTTGATTTCGGCTCAGGTCGTGATCTCACGGTGTATGGGATCAAGCCCCACATTGGGTTCTGTGCTGATAGCGTGGAACCTGCTTGAGATTCTCTCTCTCTCTCTCTCTCTCTCTCTCTCTCTCTCTCTCTCTCTCTGTCTCTTCCCTTCTCCTCCTCATGCTCTCTCTCTCTCTCAAAACAAATATATAAACTTAAAAAAAAAATAGGTGAGAAGTAAAGATAGGACAACTAAATATTTATTGAGGCCAGACAAGTGGTACAGAATGAAGTAGTCTGAGTGTGACAGGAAGGAGTGATGGAGACAGCAGTGACCTCAAGAGGTCAAGAGAACCCAGAAATCCAGATTTTTGTACGGGCCAGACAGAACTCTCTGTAACTTGTACCTTTGAAGGGTTTGCTGTTTTTTATTTAAGAATGGTATGACTGAGTGGCTTGCTTAAATTTCACTGTAATTTTTATTAAATCTAGATTTACATAACCTTTAGCATTTCTTATATACTTAATCTAAGTCTTTATAAAAGAAAGCTGTCAGATTTATCTAGAGAGTCACTTGATTGCATAGTACACTTGTGTCTATGGTCATGTTGATTTTAGACTTAGCAACTGCCTTGTAGAGCTACAGGTGTGCAGGCTGACTTTGGCTTATGGAACACACGTGTCTATTCCCAATAAAGATAATTTTCATCTGTGTTAGGACAGTTGGGAAAGTGGTTTCTTTATGATCTCTCCTTCCACCACCCGATCAAAAAATGAGTTGCCAAACCTTGAATTATTTCGTTGGGTGTATTATCGTGGCAAGAGTTTAGTAGCATTTAGTAGCATATTTCTAAAGACTGCTTTCAACCACTCTGCAAATCTGAAAAGCAGTCAGTGGTTGCTAAGAGACATACTGTTCAAGTGTCCCCGTAAACATATGTACTGCTGGAGATTGCGACTTAGTAATTTGTGTTTCACATTTGCAGTTATATTTAAGCTGAAAGGTGCGATAATTACCATGCAAATTATGCAAATCATTTACCCTGTCCTTAAAAGTGACGTTTCGTTATTGTGTTTTAAAAACTCAAGACAAATTGGACGTGACACACAGCAACCTGTTAAAAACTTTTAAGTTTTAAACTGAAATAAATTTCATGAGGCCTTGAACGTCAGCTCTGATACAAAGAGCTATTTTCCAAACAAGTTCCTTGAATATGCCAAAATGTTTACATTCTCTCTCAGAGGCTGTAGCATATAAAGCTTTAGAGAATTTATTTCTATCAGGAATTTTATCAGGTAGCCATTACCGATGAACGGTAAACTACCTCTTCACCTCATCCCCTCCAGTGCAACCTGTAACTTAAGAACCTTGGGAAAGGGCTTTCCTGCCCGGACTCCTGCATTCAGAGCCAGCTTTCTGGTTGTGCAGCTTGGGCGATGACACGGGCCCCAGGCTGAGAAGGGCCCTGTTCTTGGTTTAATGCTTTGCCATTGTGGTCTTGAAATTCTAAATGGTTTTTAATTTTTTTTTTAATGTTTAATTTCTATTTTTGAGAGAGAGAGAGACAGCGAGAGACAGCATGAGCAGGGAGGGGCAGAGAGAATCTGAAGAAGGCTCCTGGCACTGAACTGTCAGCACAGTGCCCCGACACTGGGCTCGAACTCACAAGACGCGAGATCATGACCTGAACCGAAGTCGGTTGCTTAGCCCACTGAGCCACCCAGGCGCCCCAGAAATTCCTACTAGTTTTTGAACAAGGAGCCCCACATTCTCATTTTGCATTGGGCTCCACAAATTATGTGGCTAGTCCCTGCCTGCATCATTATGTAGAGTAACAGCTCTTTCTTGAAGTGCTGACCAAATTGATTGTCTTAAGATTTTAAATTACAAGGTTTTGTTGAGGGAGAAAACAATGGACTTCTCTAGTATGTGGGAAGAATAGAAATTAGGAACAAAATAAAAGCATATGACTTGACAGAGTTGTTCGTGTTTGTGTGACTTCCACCTTTGAAATCTTTATACTGAGTTTCCATCAGAGTCTTGAAGTCAGAATTGCTAGAAGCTTACAGCGTGCAGCCTTTCCACCCCTTGTCCCCACCGTGCTTTCAGTGGGTGCCCCCAGATGAGCTCATTTCATACGTTGGTCCTCTTGAGTTGTTCTCATTCATTGGAGTCAGGCTGCTGTTGGCTCTCGTTGCTTGGTTCTGGGCTGTTGTCTCCACGTGCATTACCCGGTCACAGTAAAGGTGTTCAGGAGATATCATTTTTCAGGTTGTAGAATAGCTAAAGTTAAAAGCAAAGCCAGAAATTTGGAGACCTGATTTTAATTTGGATGAAAACATTTAGGATACCAATTACATTGATTGTTCACTTGAGCATTTCTGATATTCTTTACATTTAATATTTCTTTACATGGAATGGAGGGCAGGGTAGTTGCTTCTTTATCCTAGTAGAGGGCAGTTGGACGTTTTGTTTCAAACCTTTTGCCCTGAATTTTGAAAAAATAGTTTTAATTAACAAAGTAATGCCTATTAAGTAATTCAAATGTATTTATATGATTTATAAAGAAAAATAACACTCTTCTGACTCATCCTTCCCCAACCCAGAGTCTCAATCCCCAGAGGTAACCACATTCAAGTCTTCTAGCAGTTTACATGTATTTCCTTGTATGATTTCCATTTCTCTAAATTGCATTCTTAATGCTGCTGTTCCTTGATTTTTTTAAATCTTTTCCTGCTGTATATCTTTATATGTCTCCCTCTCTATCTCTTCCTTTATATCTCAACAATGTAGTTGTGTCACAAAATTTAATGAAATTGTAGTGTTTGCATTAGTGTACGTGTTGTTCTCAGCCAAGGCACATGTTATGCTATAATTGTGTTTCTTCTCCTGTAGAGCTTTTTTTTTTTTTTTTTTTTAAACCCCCTGGAATTAATAGTTGCCTTATTTTTCACATGCTTGCTCTTCTGGGCATTGGTTACTAGTTCATCCCTCCGTTCTTCTCTGAGTGCAATGTACAGCTTTTCTCAGTCTGGCCCACACATTGGCTAGTCTGTAGTTCCATTGTTTTCCCTGAAGGTCTCCTTCCCAGAGCTGGAGCTCTGGGCATCTTGCTCTGGTTGGCACTGGTGGCTTCCTCTAGGCTGTATCCACCGTAGTTATCCTGGGATTTCCCTTTGCCACTCTTCTGCACTCTGCTTCTGCACTCTTTGCTTGCTTATCTACCTCTCTTTGATTTTGGCAGAATACATCTTCTAGATGCTTCCTAAGAAGGTATGAATGGGTTGTAAGTTTTCGAGACCTGCTTCTCTGAACATGTCTTTATTCTCCCCACACACTTGATTGACATTTTGGCTAGGGATAGCTTTATGGGTTAGAACTCATATTCTCTCAGATGTTTTAGGGAGTTCTAGATTGTCTTCTACTTCCAGTATTGGTATTGAGAAGGCCTGCGCCAACTGGGACTCCTTATCCTTTATAGTGACCTATTTTCTCTCTCCGCTTTTGAGATCTTTTCTTTGTCCCCAGTGTCCACATAATTCAAACTGATGTGCTTTGCTGTAGGTCTTTGTTTATTAATTGTGCAGAGAACATACTGGCCCTTAGCGGTATCGAAACTCATGTCCCCCTTTCCTGGAAAATTGCATTGAATTCTTTCTGAGATAATTTCATGTGCTTTGTTTTTGTGTCTGTGTGTCTGTTCTCTGTGCCTGTTTGGAACGTGTTGGACCTTCCAGATGGATCCTCTAGTTACCTTCTTTCTTCTATATACTATCTTCTTCTATACTTTCAGGATAGATTTGCTCATTGTAATGTTCCAGTTCTTCTGGAAGTTTTATTTCTGTTACATCTTGAATTTCCAGAAGTTCTTTTTATTTTCTGAATATCCATGTGTAGTTGCTCTGTTTTGTTTCAGGGATCCAATAGGTTTGTTTATTTCTGGGGATAAGTTCTTTTTTGCAGGGTTTTTTTTTTGTTTTTTTGGTTTGTTTCTTTGCTTGCATTGTGGCTCTTTCCTCTGATGTCTTTATGATTGTTTGTTTTGGTCTCTTTGTGTTAGAATGCTGGTGATCCTTGGCTTCATAGTTACATGTTAGTCATCAGAGAGGCTTCTTAGAACCATTGAAGAGCCTTCTTAGAGCGCGCATGTGTGTGTGTGAGCACGCGTGTGTGCATGCATGCACACAAATGGGAGACACTTAGCACATTGGGCAGAGACCTTGCTCTTTCAATGACAAACCCTCAAATATCTGTATCAACAGGTGTTTCCTCTTGAGGTTGTCAAGAGGCTGAGGCTGAGGTCCCTCAAAAGGGACCTTCCTATCTCCTACCTCATCCAGGATTTTGAGGGCTTAGGCAAAGGGACCGGCAGAAGTCTCATGCTTCAGCATGCTGACTGTTATTTAATCCCCCCCCCCTTTTTTTTTTAATTTTTCACTTAGCTGTGTACAGTGTCTTGAAGATGAGAGACTTGGGTGCTTATTCTCTCCAGATTTTGATTGTAAATCTTTAGTCCACTGCTTGGGACACGGATCTGGGAGGTCTTGTTACTCTTTCGACAAACTTTCAACCAGCCCTCCTGTTTTTAGCTCCCCACACCCTTGCCATCAAATATATCTGGTGTCTTCAGTTCTTAAGCCTTTTAAGGGTTCTCTAGTGTGAACTGGCTTGCTTCTTGTTGGCTCCCTTCCTTGCTGGCAGGATGGAAAAACACTTAGCAGAGTGGAGAAAGAGGAAACCTAAGATAGTTACCCCTTGCCATCCACTTTCCATCTTTGAAAAATGTGTAAATTTGTCTCATCTGCTCTCCATTCCTCTTTGCCCCGTGGGTTTCTTCCATTTTTATTCTTTTATTCTAATCTCAGGGGGGACTCAGGAGAGAGTTTCAGTCTCCCATGTCTGATTGGGAGACCCTAACTGCCTTTTTCATTTTGCCCTTTTCATGTCCCTGGAGATTTATGATTAGGTTCAAAGGAGGGTTCTTTGGCTAAATCACTCCCCAGTTCATCCCTGTTTGTGAGCTTCAGGAAAGCTGGCTTTGTAAACTAGGAGTCAGCATGTTGACAGGTCTATCTTTGCTCTGTAGTCACCTTGGAAACTCTCCAGCTTTTCTCTGACAACAAGTTGCCTGCTATATTGTAGGGAGTGCAGTTCAGTAGGCATTTACAGATGCTGGATGAGATTTCTCATTGCTTTTTTGTGGGCCGTGTCTATATGACTAAGCACAAGTGTGTCATTTTGTTTTGGAAAGCAGAGCTCATCCCTCTCCTCCTTTTCTCAACTTGTGTGTTGTTATACTTTTTCTTTTGTCTTTTATATCATGAACTCACCAAAAATGTGTTCTATAGAGCTGCAAAAAGTAATTTATATAAAGTAATTTGTCTTTCATTCTCATAGGGCATCGTATATGATGATACTATTTGTGGCTTTGTAAATGACTTAAGTTAGATGCCTGGTAATGCATGGTTTTTTGAGTGCCTAATGAAAACACAAGTTAAATAATTTTTGCTTAATTATATTTTCATTAAACTCTTAAGATTAATAGTACATAAGCATAGTTGATTCAGGTTTTGCTAACAGTACACCCCCTCAAACCTTCTCTTATGTTGGTTGCAAATTACCCATTAAACCCTTTTATAACACCTAAAAATAGAAACCAGATTAAAAAGTAGAACTTAAAAGGTTAATTATTTCCATTAACAAGGAGTAGGATGAGTAGGTTAGAGATCTTATGTCATTTTGTGTGTGTGGTAGATAAGAGATACTGGGCCCCTGGGACCTTTTCGCTTATGGGGCCACATACCTTTCCTTCTTAGAGTGTTCCCTGTGGAAGTGTTTAGTCGACTTGCTCGTTGCTTTCCCTGTGGGCTCCCAAGTTTTTCACTAGTGTGTGTGTGTACAGTAACAAGGACAGTTCTTGGCATGTGCGGACATTGATTGATTGGTTGATGGACTGCATGGCTGACGGGGCAGAGAGACGGCAGGTGTCTTAACAGCTTCTATTCTGATGGGCTGCTGGTGAAGGTATGTGCTGTTGAGCCTGCCATGAACGCTCTCCCTCCACTTCAGCCTTCTCATTTCTTCATGGATCTGTCTGGATGTCACTTCCTCCAGAAGCCTTCCCTACCACTCCACTTCTCCCCAGTAGAGTGGATTTGTCTGCTGTGTTCATATTAGCATCCTAAACCACGTATGCTGCCCGTTCACCGGTATCGCTCATTTAGACTTGGCTTTGTGAAAGCTGATTGTCTCTGACACCTTGCCCAGTGGCTGGCTCTGAATAGGCAGACATATTTATTTGAGGTACTTGATTTTTGAGTGGACAGACGGGTGGACAGATAGATAGATGGATGACATTGTGTAGCCAAAAATTGCATTTCTGTCCCTGCCCAATTTTGAAGATTCTCCTTCAGTTTGTACTTCCTGCCGTTATTTGAAGGGCCATTCTTTGTCTGTAATTGTGTCTTTGTTCAACGAAAAGCACCAAGCAAAAGCAGATAATTTATTTGATTACTGCCCACTGAGTTATTCTTCTGCTGTCAGCCTCATGTCTTAATCACCTGAAATCATGCTTACGTGTGTCTTGATAGCTTTTTTGGTAATTAGTGTAGTCTGTGTTCATTTGTATACTGTCAGTATGCTCTTGAAATGTTTTGCTGTAAAGTCAACTTTAGTATAAACTGTGAGTCTTGTTTTATTGTGATGATAATGAATGTATGAGGAACTCTGTAAAATTCAAACCAGTCTTCAAGTTTGTTCTTCAGCTGGAGGAACCTGTCCACTGTCATTTAAAAAAAGAAAAAAGAAAGAAAAAGAAAAGCTTTATTGAAATATAATTCACATACCGTAAAATCCACCCTTTTAAAAAAGTTTCCAACTTAGTGTTGTTTAGTATATTCACCAAGTTGTGTATGCATGACTGCTATATAATCACAGAACGTGTTTTAGCATCCCTCAAAGAAACACCATACTCCTTAGCGGACATTCTTCATTCTGCTTTCTGTCTCTGTGGATTTGCCTGCTCCTACAGTATGTGGCCCGTGTGTTTGGCTTCTTTCACTTAGAATGATGTTTCAGAGGCTCCTCCGTGTGGTATCAGTACTTCATTCCTTTTTGTGGGCTGAATAATAGTCCATTGTAGCACATTTTGCTCATCCGTGCATTAGTTGATGGCCATTAGGGTTGTTTCCACTTTGCGCTATTGTGAATCATGCCGCTGTGAACGTTCATGTACAGGTTTTGTTGTTGACATAAGTTGATATCTTATCAGGATTCAGTTACTGACTGTAGATTACAAGTGAGTGGAAGTTCAAAGAATGTCATCCATGTATAATAAACACACAGAAATCATAAATGTTCACCTCAGTGAGTGTTTACAAAGTGAGTACACCTGTGTAACAAGAACCAAGCTCTACAAAGAGAACACTGCCAGGATCACTGGGGGCTTTTAGATGTTGGCTTTGGTTTAGGTTGATTCATTTACCTGCATGCTCGGGTAGAGCTGAAGGCTTATCCTAACTGTATGTTTGGAACATGAGCTCAGTAGGTAGTTTGTTGTAGGAGTGCGGCAGCTGAAATCACAGACTCTAGGGCATCGGTTGTTTGGTTTCAAACCCCAGCTTTGCCATTTATTAGTGTGAGACCGAGGGCAAGTTGCCCAACGATCTCTGAGCCCCAATTTCCTCATCTGTAAAATGGGGATAACACTACTTTATAGGAACGATTAACATAAGTAGATTGCTTAGAAAGTTGCATGGTAATCGTGCTAAGTGCAGTATGTGTGTTACCTCTTACTGTTGTTATGATGATTATTATTGTGTTTATCTCTTCATTAGAATGTAAGCCCCTTGTCTGACTGATTTATCTTTGTATTTCCAAAGACTAGCACTGTGCCTGGCCCATAATAAACTTTTGAGGAAGGAAAGGAGGGAGGGATTTTAAATCATGAGTGGCAGAACTCCTAAATCCTTTCCTGAAACCACTTCTGACTTCTACTCTGTCTTTCATTTACAACAGCTTTTGGAGCTATTTGACAGCGAAGACCCTCGGGAACGGGACTACTTAAAAACAGTCTTACACAGAATTTATGGCAAATTTCTTGGTCTTAGAGCATTTATCCGAAAACAGATTAACAATATTTTTCTAAGGTAAGTGAAGGGTGGGGGGGAGGATGAGTAAAATTGGTGGTTTCATAGAAGTGTTAAGTAAACATCAAATATTTGAACATCATGTACTGACTTTATTCTTTCTTTCCTTTTTAAAAAAGGTTTGTTTATGAAACAGAACACTTCAATGGTGTAGCCGAACTGCTGGAAATATTAGGAAGGTAAGCACATTTTTAGCTAATTGCTAATCTCAGGTGAATAACATTTTGCAAATTAGATTCAAGTGGCACAGGGCAACTCTGACCTAGATCTCTTGCTGTATGTACATCGGGTACTCTAATTTGTGCCTTAGCCTATTTCCCAGCTGACCCTACAAGACGTGATTTCTTGTTCCCCCTTGTTCCACAATTAGGCATTCCTAATTCTACCGGAATGACTGAAAGAGCTAACAGTTTGTTCATTGCTACAGAGACAGTACATCTGATTGCAGCCAGGCCAGTTACTCCCAAACACCTTATTCTTTCTTGTTAGTTTCTGGGCTACCTGTCCTTTGCCGTATCTTTTGACCACAAGTTCAGATAAATTGGAAGGATTGCCTTTTTCACAGGAGCCATGTACCCAGGTGTAGTTCTTGAACAGCTGCTGCCTGGACGAGTTGAATGAATTGGAATGAGACAGCTGTTGTGTAGGTTTCTACACACAAGGGAGGTTAATGTAACTGGACAATGTGATTACTTAGTCTCTCCCCCTAATAGGAGGAGAAAAAGAAGGTGGAGTCCCATGGTTTTTTCTGTGATTTCCCCAGGCTGGGCTCTATATCTGTGGTATTCTTGGTCTGAGAAGAAATTCCAGGAATGATGTCTACAAACGGAAAGGGTCATAAGTGAGCAGTTTTAGGGGGAAGGAAAAATAAAGAGTCTTTGATCGAACAGCTTTCTGTTGCTCAGAATCATTTACTCGGTTTAAGAGCATGAGAGCCCATGCCAGGAGATCATCAGCAAATTTTCTTTAATTTCCTTCCTGCTTAAATGTGCTCTTTGAAGTAACTGGGAAATCTTGGATGCCGCTGGGGTGGGGTTTAGGTTGTTCTGGACCCAACAGAAACTGATTCCGATTTAACCTGGTCCTTCCATGAACAGGTGGTCTCGGTTTAGCTGGTTGTGATCACGCTGCTAATTCATGTATCTTTTTTCTTTTTCCTAGTATTATCAATGGCTTTGCTTTACCTCTTAAGGCAGAACACAAACAGTTTCTGGTGAAAGTGTTGATCCCTTTACACACTGTCAGGAGCCTATCACTCTTCCATGCCCAGGTAGAATTTTATGCAAGTTCTTTTGGAAGCAAAATTAAAAGTTTATCCTCAGTGTTTCTTTGATATTGATATTTCCTTACGTAAACAAACAAACAAACAAACTCGTTCAAGTATAAAATACTTCCCAAGGAAAGTTAAAATGTGTGTTAATGTTTTCTATGCATAAGGGAATCATGGGAGTATTTTTCAAGAGGGAGGAACATCTATTCCGCCATCTCATTTTACAGAGAACTTTAATGACTTGACTAGTGCACAAAATTATATATTGAACATAGAATAAAATATGTGTGTTTTCCAGATTTAGATCTCTGGACTTGTAATCGTTTTTGAGTGTTCTGGAATATTTGATCTCATCCTCATTTGCATCAGCCTGTCACTTGCTCTCTGCCCCCTCTCTTGGTTAATTCACTATTTCCTTCTCACTTTCTCCAGGCAAATAAGCACACTCCCAAGTAAACAAATCAATCAGTACTTTCACATCTTTTTATTTTTAGCCTCTATGACTTTAAAAAGCATCCTCTGTCTTGTCCCAAGTCTGGTTTCCATGCTAACACTGCCTTGCGTGGTACGTGTGTCCCTAGGGGACAGATAAATGATGTAGTGGCATTTTAATTTTAGTATTCCAAACCAATGGGAATGTTTTGAGTTTGCATAAAAATGTCACACATTTTTCTGAGCAGTGTTCCTCTTTAAATGTGAAATTCTGTGTTTCGAGGAAAAATTAGTCCATATGTTTCTAATTTCGAACACCATCAAAATGTTGTTTCGCAAGGGTGGATTTCTTGTCCAAAAATCTTTATGAGCCCTTTTACAAATCTTGCCTCTGGTTTTTGAAATCACATTTCATGATCGTGTAAAAGAATTCTTACCTAGCTGGGCTAGCATCAGATGTAAAACTTCACATTTCTCCCGGTTCTAACTGTGGCAGGTACAACCTTTTATCTCTTCATGAAACCGCTTCAGCCTGAATGGGCCACTTTAGGCGGTCAGCAAGAGGTTTAGTAAGTGCCTGCCTTTCGTGTAGGACTCTTCTGGAGCCACAGTAAAACCCCGTGCTGTTGATGTTGGCACAGAGAGAAAGGAAGCCCATGCGATGTAGCTTAGACTGTATGTAGATGAGATACTTTCAGAATATACTAATGTGATTTTTCTGCTTTTCATTAGCTGGATACTTCATGTCTCAGTATCCTTTTTTTTTTTTTAACAAAATTCCCCTGGGGTGTTATTAGTGTCAGTCTTTGGCTTGAAAAAGTAGCTTTTTATTTCATTTTATATATATTATATTTTTAGGATGAATTGAACATGAAATTACTAAAACCAGAGTCTAGAAACTTTGTAGGAAGTTTTGATGTATCTTTGAGCCCTTTTGAGTATATAGCATTTCCAATTTTGTCTTTCATTTTTCTGTTTCTCCAGCTGGCATATTGCATAGTACAGTTTCTGGAGAAAGATCCTTCACTCACAGAACCAGTAAGTATTTTTTCCATAATTTCAAAAGACTTCAAAATGACTAGTTTTCATAGAGTCTATGTGGACAATTAAGTACCATTGTTTTTCTCCTTTTCATTTTAGGTTATTAGGGGGTTAATGAAATTTTGGCCTAAAACATGTAGTCAAAAAGAGGTAAGTGCTTAATGTCAGCGTGTTAATAACTTACTAAATACTTTGTAGAGTGTCAGGCTCTGAGCTGATAAGTATGTGTAAAAATCCATGATCTCGTCTAATCTTCATTTTATCTCTGTCAGGCAGGTCTGTAAATATTCACATGTTACTAGTTTTAAAATGGAAGCATGGAGAGCTGAAGTAGCCTGCCTGAGTAGACGCTAAGTGGAAGGGAGTGGGTCAGAATCCGCCACCCTGATTCCTGAGCCCTGAACTTTTATCACGCTCCGCTCAGTCCCAGGGAAGCCCAAGGCAGGCTCTGGTCACGTGCCCCACTGTCTAGCTTTATCGAAGTCACCTTTCTAGTGGCCACCCTCATGGTGTGGAGGTTTTGGTGTTGCTGTAGATAGGTGCTAAAGCCACCAGCCCAAATACTCCCCATTTTAAAATAGAGTATAGATGGGATCTTACTGTCTACAATTGTAATCTATGTTACAGACCTCTAGTTCCAGCTCTTCAGAAGTGGCCCTGGAAATCCCTGACCTTCAGTCATTTGTACTTTTGCTAAGACCTAACCAGCCATGTGCCCTGTGAGGAGGTTGTAGGGGAGGAAGTCTCTTAGCTTAGCTGTGAGCCTAGCTGGGTGCCAGACCTGCACTCACTCTTCTATAGAAACCATGTGGAAAATGGCCCAGCAGGAAAGGTCATCTGTTAGCTTGACATTTTGGGAGACTTGGGGGAGAACTCCTCTATGTGTCTTGACAAATGGCAAGAGTCAGCTGCCTACTTTGTATTACTTTTAACAGAAATACCCTCCTTTTCAAATCCGTTTCAATTCTCCAAAACCCTACTTTATACAATTTCAAGAAGTCTTCTGACTTTTTAATACCTGTTAGACAAAATTAAACTCTACATTGCTGCCCAGATGCACCTCAAGATTTGAAAACGTTGTCATATGTCGTATTTTAATTGCATAGTTGATTTTTTTTTAAGGTAATTATTTTTCCGTGCCTAAATGGGTAACTCTTTTATTTCTCTGTAAGTTTTCCGTTGTATTTAAAACAGTCGACTGTGCTATTGATTTGGCTCCATTTTGTGATCTAAAAGCTCAGTTTCTTGAGACACATAGTGCCAAGGCTGAGACTCGTTGTGCTTTATGGTGGACAGTTGTGCGCGCTTACGTGTGTGTGTGTACGTAAGTGTGTGGAGGCGTGGAGATGGGCTCAGTGCGTGCTAATGGGATTAAAATGGTACCTGCATGTGGGTGAACCTGCTCATTGGTGTCTCTCCGTCTCTGTTAACTGGTGAATCCTACGGGAGCACCTAGCACGTAGCAGGGGCTGAAACACTTAGCAGATACCTGCATGTGCCACTGTGGACCTTTGTTCATCATGCAGGAGGACTGCTTTTCCCACTGTTTGAAAAATAAGAGTAGGGAGGCAGATGCTAGCTAGGTGAGAGCAAAAGAGGGGAGAGCCCCAGGGACATTGCTGTTTCCCAAGGGCCCTGCCGCCACATGTAAGTGCTCCCTCCCCCCCCCCCCTCTTTCTGGGTTAGATGTAGCACGTAGAGGAATTTTTCCAAAGTAAATGGAATCATATTTTCAAAGCTATAGGGACTTTGCTTTTCATAAGTACCCTCTGGTGAATTCTTTATGAAGTGAACATCTAACGTAAGACAATGCCTAATTTTTTCCTGTTTGGTTTTATGTGTAAATTTTTCTTAAAACATTACAAACTCTCATGACTTCTCATCATTCATTTGGATTTTTTAACGAAGTACCTGAGGTTTTGCGTTTTGTATGTACTTACAGGTCATGTTCCTTGGGGAGCTGGAAGAAATATTGGATGTGATCGAACCCTCCCAGTTTGTTAAAATCCAAGAACCTTTGTTTAAACAAATTGCCAAATGTGTATCTAGCCCCCATTTTCAGGTTAGTAATAGAGGATGAGCCAGAGTGGCCTGTGCAACATATGTTATTTGGTAAAATTTTATTTGTATTGAAAGAAATGTAATGGACACTAGCTACCTGTGGTTTTTTATTTGCTATTTTCTCCTATGATAATAATTTTAATAATGACCTCCTCTATGTTGAACACCTGTAATAGGACAGCCACTGTGATGATGCTTTCTGTCTAGTGACTTCAGTGTTCATGATCACTCTGCAAGGAGGGCATTACGAGTTTTACAGATGTGAACACTGAAGTTCGAAGTGGTAAAGTAATTTGTCTCCAGTAATATGGCTGAGTAAGGGGTGGACTGGTAGGGTTCCTGCAGAGTGTAAGAGAGAATGCGAAATAAAGCTTAAGAGACAGAACACACACATTCTGTACTGTGCTAGACGCTTTACATGCATTCTTTGTAAACTTCAAATTCTCCTACGGGGCTCTCCCCACCCCCTCACCCTCCCTGCCTGCTGTGTTCTAGAAGAAAAAATTGAAATTCAGAGAATGATTTGCTCAAGGCCCTGAGTTCATAAGGAGGGAAGTCCCTTCAGTGTAGCTTCTTGTGAACGTTGGTGACCTTCCTGTGGCACCAGTCTGCCTCCTTGTGGCCACTCTGGGGGAATCACAGGGAAGCGAACCCAGCCACCTTTTCCTCAACTGGGCCTATTGCTGCAGTGCTTCAGAACCCACACAAGAGGGAAGGGGGTGACCTGGAGCGAAAACATGTTAGGTTTTATGCCCTTTCACTGTTTCACCAAGGTCCACATCACAGACCTTGAAGATTAACTGTTTAGGTGCTGCCTGTTGACCGGAACAGATTGTTCAGATTGTAGCTGGTAGCACAGAATCACACACTGTTAACATGGTAGACTTGATGGTGAACTTTTCCCCTGAGCTGTCAGTATTCTGAGTAGGTAGGAGACAATTGGCTGTAGTTGTCGTTTTAATTTTTGACCCAAAGACATTAGTATGTTAAGGCAATGATCTTGTGACAGTCTAGCGATTATACCACAAAGCCAACCCAGAGAAAAAAAAAGTGGAAGCCATTTATATGAACCGTTACGTTGCATTCAGATGATACAACACATGTCCAGAAAAACAGACCAAAACACAATTGCAGGATACTGTGTCGGTGTTTGCATATTACGCATGGCCTGAGTGCTCAGGCTTCTGGATTGTCTAACTTACTTTTCAGATTTCATCAGGACGTTTGACATTGTGGAAAGCAAGGACCAGAACTGACTGATTGACACTCTCTCTCTCTCTCTCTCTCTCTCTCCTTTTTTCTTTTTTCTCCCCCCTCCCCCATGTCTTTTAAGATCACCAGGGAGCCTTAAATGATGCTCAGAAGCTTTAGAAAGGAGACAGTGTCTAGTCAGCTACTGCTATGTCCATTCAGGCTTCTGTAACAAAGTACCACAGACTGGGTGGCTAATGAACAGGAGAAATTTATTTCTATGTTTCTGGAGGCCGGAAGTGTGAGATCAGGGTACCGGCGCAGTTGAGTGAGGCCTCTCTTCGGAGTTGCAGATTTCTTGTATCCTTACTTATCAGTGCTGTTGTATAAGCACTAACCCCATTCATGAGGGCTCCATTCTTACCACATTAAGTACCTTTCAAAGGCCCCCTGTACTCATACCATCATCTTTGGGGCTTAGGATCTCAACATATGAGTTTTGTGGGGACACAGGCATTCAGATCACAGGAGGCTTCTATAACAAAACACCACAGACCATGTGGCTTAAACCACAGAAATGTATTTCTCACAGTTGTGGAGGCTGGAAGTCTGAGATCAGAGTGTCGGCCTGGCCTGCTTCTGGTGAGGGCTCCCTTTCTGGCCTGCAGATGGCTGGCTGCCTTCTTGCTGTGTCCTCACATGGCCTTTCTTTGGTGTGTGTGTGAGGAGAGAGAAGATCTCTCTCTTCCTCCTCTTAAGACCACCAAGCGTATTGGATTAGGACCCCACCCTTATGACTTCTTTTAACCTTAAGTACCTCCTAAAAGTCCTGTCTCCAAATACACCCACACTGAGGGTTAGAGCTTCAACATATGAATTTGGCCAGGGTGGGGGGTGGGGGGGGGGCAGGGGGAGGCAGTGTAGTCCATAGCAGAAAGAAAAAATAATTCAAAATTATTTGACAGAAGTAAGACTTAGAACTAAAGAAAGAAGGACAGTAAAGAGGTTCTTCTTTTTCTTTCTTTCTTTTTTTTTTTTTAAATTTTTAAAATGTTTATTTATTTTGAGATAGAGTGCGCACTTGCACACGAGCTGGGGAGGGGCAGAGAGAGGGAGAGAGAGACAGAATTCCAAGTGGGCTCCATGCTGTCAGCGCAGAGTCCAACTCAGGGCTCGATCTCACAAACCATGTGATCATGGCCTGAGGCTGAAACTGAGAGCCGGACGTTTAACCAACCGAGACACCCAGGTGCCCCAAAGAGGTTCTTATTTATTCATTTCCTAAGTGTTCCTTGGTGTATCCAGCAAACATTTTTCAAGCGCCACTGTGTGTAGTCACATGCCTTTCACTACTTGCCCACCGTGTGGCTTGGAGGTCAGACGGCTCCCACTAGAGACCACTCCATGTGCAAGGAGGACCGTGGGTCCCAGGAAACTAGTGGTTCTGTCCTAGTGTTAGACATGCTAATTTTTGCTTTGCATAAGCATTGCCTTTCCTCTTTAAGGGGCTTTGCTGGATACTGACTTTCTGTAAGTGATTTTGCATAGTAACACATACATCCATTAAAATACTTGTTAGCATTAACTAGCAGGTAAACATTAGACTTGTAATTGGATGTAGGAAAATCCTAGGTTTCTCCTTCTGTACCAGCATCCTCTGGTGGGCTCTTCAAAAGTTCTTCCCTTTGGTTGTAAGTTTCAGAGCAGCCTCAACCCCGTTCCTCCTCTTGTCCTTGGCTCTGCCTGCCTCAGCCACGCCTTATGCTTCACGGTTTCTAGACCCATTGTCCATGTTAGCACTTCTGCCGTACTTTCCTGTGATTCCCTCCACCTGGAATGCCTTATCCTTCTTTGCTTCATCCTTCAGAGCCCCATTTAGATGCTACCGCCTGTGTTACATTGCTGCTACTCCTCCTCTCCCTCAGGTCATCCAGATTGTTCATTCCACTCTTTCCTCGGGCTCTTTGTTTCTTCTTTATCGGTACAGCATCTGTCACGGGTTACATAGGATAGGCCCGTAGATCCCCCCTTCCCCTGCTGGCATATGAGCTCCAAGGGGATAACAGAGTAAAGAAGTTAAGAGCAGGGACTTTGGAACCTGCCACTTGCTAGCCATGCGGATTTGAGGCAATGGCTTATATACTCTGGGCTCTATTTTCCTCATTTGCAAAATGGAAATGATGGCGCTTGTGCCATCGTGAGGTCATGAGGATTCAATAAGGTCGTGTGTGTGTGAAACACGTAGCACGGTGCCTGGCATGTACTAAACATTCAATAATGACTGTCTTTTTTGTACTCTCAGGGTCTAGTGCCTCATGAGGCCCGGGATTTTTTTTTGAAGCAAGTTGAATAATGTAAATGGAAAGGCTTAATTTCTCAGAGTCTATTGGTGGGTACATCTTGTACCATTTCATTAAATTATTAAATTTAAATTTAATGTAAATTTAATTCATTAAATTAGAATGTAATTTTTTAATCCCTCTGAATGAAAGAAGCCACTCTTTTTTTTCTTTTTCTCCAACTCTAAAAAGCACCCTTGTCAAGATTTTAGCCTTTTTGAGATTTGGGGTTTGGTTATTCTTATTTTAGTTTCCTTTTGAGATTGTTTAGGTTATTTTTTTTTTTTGCCTTCCTTTGAATTCATAGAGTCCATTGGCTAGCATGGTGGTCAGAGAAAAGGGACCTGACATAGCAAGCAGGTGTCTGCACAGCCAGTGTCCCTAAGTCCAGGAACTGAGTGACTTTCTCCTGGCTGATGCAGTTCAAAGGAAGGGACCAGAAATAAACTGTGGAAAGAGTGTGGTCACGAGCCTGGAGTCCCAGTGCTCACCATTTACTGGCAATGTGAGCTTGCCAGGTTGTTAGCCTCTCTGAGACTCAGTGTCTCCATCTCTGCAAGGAGCACACGACCTTACTCCTCGGACGGTGGCAAGGATGGGACGTCCTGTGTGCAGTGTTGGCACAGTGGCTGGGCCAGGGGACGAGCTGAGCAAATGTGACTGGCCTGTGGGGACGGGTAGCTGGGTGATTCTCAGCAGCTGGTGGCCGAATGTCAGCCACGTGCCGGGCCCTGGGGTTGGTCTGAAGTGTGTAGGATGAAAGAAGGGAGCCAGAAGAGAGTTGAAGACTTGAGGAAGGCAGTGTGCATTAGAGAGGAAAGGTGTTTGGAGTGTTGGGAGGGAAGATGTGAGCTCAGATGAAATGGGCAGTATTGAAGGAGAATACAGAGAAATAATAGGTAGGGAAACTTTTTTCCTTCCCCTAATTGATGAACCTTTTGGGAACTCTCTAAAAGATTTGAAATCCACAACAATGTAAAGTGTGATTAATACTTAATTTCACATTTGATTGAATGATATAAAAATAGTCTTAAAATATTTTTGTTTGGAGAGATTTTAATTTTGTTTTATCTGTCTTTTTTGCTCTCTTAATATTTTCTTTTTCTTTTCCTTTTTAAAGGTGGCGGAAAGGGCACTGTATTATTGGAATAATGAATACATCATGAGTTTGATAGAAGAAAACTCGAATGTCATCCTTCCCATCATGTTTTCCAGTCTTTATAGGATTTCAAAAGAACATTGGAATCCGTAGGTTTTCAGTTTCTCCCCTCTTCTTCCTATTCTCCCTCCTCGCCCTTCCCTCTCTCCCTCCCTCTTTCTCTTTTGCTTAATAAAGTCTTGCCATGTGCCAGATGCTGTGCCTGTTGGTGAAGACGGATATGTGAAAACTCCTGTCTTTTAGAAATTCACTAACTGGTTGGGGAGACCCACAAGTAAACATATTTTATAAAACAGTGTTTTTTAAGTGCAGTTACATTAAAATCTCTGCTTCCATGAGGGGCTCCTGACTTGTCTGTGAATGTAGCAGAGCTTTTTGGGGGGTGGTCTAAAGTGAGAGGAGAGGGTTGCTGACATTGACGAGGGGGTAATGCTCAAAAGGATTCTTAAAGCAATGTGGCAGGTGGATGGGACGGGGAAGCCCTTTCATAGTGAGTCTCATCATCACATTAAAAGGCACAAACACATAAAAAGCACCTGTCAGGTTCTGAAACCTGCAAGTTTGGGAGGGCTAAATTACCAGGTCTTTGGGGGAGGTGGCTAGAAGATGGGGTGGAAAGGGAGAGTTCACCTCCCTCCCCACATGAACCTTCACCAGTGGATGATAAGGAAATACTAAGGAGTCCTAAGGAGGAAAGTGCTTTGAATTGATTTGCATTTTAGCACGATCCATTTCTTAAAAACCCAAGTCTGTCATTACAAATGTTCTCTAGGAAGACAAGTTTAAAATCACTGAAGGATATGTTTAACATCTAGTCCTATGAAGGTTAAAGCATTCTGTATTTGAATGGCTTTACATGTGTCTCTGGAATAGAAAGAAAATTTAGTGTGGTATATGATATTAGTAAGATGTAATTAAGTATATTCCTAGTATGCGTTTAGAAGTTTTGCATACAGCTGTAAAATATCACATTTCTTATTTGCCAAATTTTGTTATTAAAACTCATAAAAATAAAGAACTGGTAAATAATTCTCATTATGCAGGTAGTCTCTTGGGGACGTAGAGAGTGGTTTTGGCAAGTGTCTGTAGCTGCTCAGTGCACTGTATCTGGCTCTTGTCCATCACTATCCATTGTATGTGAGAAGGTCATTTCCCTCAACAGAAGGGAGCTTAAGTTTTCCTTTTAATAGGCACAGGGCAGAACGACACAGCAGGTACATTTATGTTTTGGAAGCATCAAACCCACGGTTTTTTTGACCTATGGCCTGACTTTTACCAGTGCCTTCTTCAGTGGTGTTGGTAGCAGATTTGTTGCAAAACAGAAGTAATGGGCATTTTTGCAAAGGGCAGTGCTGTTTAGACTCTAGTCTGAAGATATCGAGCCCATCATGGGCATAGTCCTGAAGACGTCAAGAGCTTATTCTTCCACTTGATGAATCTATGTGCCGCCATTTTGGCCATTTAGCTATGTTCCACAGCTAACGGCAGCCATCACCAGCTTGCCGGTCACCTCAGCGACACTTGTGTTGGGTTGGCGAGGGAACTTAGCAGGAGTGAATGGACTGAACCAGATCACAACTAGAAACTCAACTCATTAAACTGCCCAACTTACAGGGGTTCGGTATCCTGTCTTTGAATATGAATAACATACATATTTGTTTCCATGAGAACAGCTTTTGATTTTGATGAATTATGTATATTATCACTTTAAAAATAAAATTCTGTGCAAATTCTGGTCTCTAAGGTTAGTCCTACCACAGGTGCTCCTTTTTAGGGTGAAGTTGCTTTATTTTTATTCTTGCCTTTGTATTAAATGAAGTTAACAAGTGCCCACAGACAAGTCTATTCTGGGTACCAATAATTAGAAGGGCAGAATTAGATTTTTCTTTCTCTAATCCTGCCAACCCCTCCGAAAGATATCTTGCCCGGAACAGTGAAGAATGGAACTCTCTTGGTGTGGAAATGAACTGTAGGTCGTTTCTAGTTGTAGCAACTGAAAAGGGATGGAGATTTTGCAGTACAAGGAGCTTGTTCAGACACAGGTTCCACTCTCCCTCTTTCCATGCAGCTCCCATTATGTAAGACTAACCAACGTGTTCTCTTGTCTCTGTGCTTCCCAGGGCTATCGTGGCGCTAGTGTATAATGTGTTGAAGGCATTTATGGAGATGAACAGCACCATGTTTGATGAGCTGACAGCCACATACAAGTCAGATCGTCAGCGGTAACTTTTTAAAGCTTTTTTGTCAGCTGTGCACAAAACTGTTGAGTTCTCTCCTTGCTCTTTGCCGCAGTTGCCCGATCGCACCCGAAATCATAAGCAACACACTTTTATTTCTTTCTGTGTTCACTTTTGCATGCTCATTTGCTGTGTCTTTATTGGTGTGCCACTAAGGAGCAAAGGGTCAGTTTGAGAAAGGCTGCTTTCCTCCTTCCCTTCAGTCATGTGTCTCTTCTACCTCAGAGTTAAGGGCCTGGCATGTAACTGGTATTTCAGGCCCATTTAAGGAATCCATCAGGTAGTTTGCCATCCGGGTTCACTCCCATTCTGGACTTATTTGAGCTAGAATTGGGCAGATCTTGTATACTTCGCTCTAGCAAGAGGGGTGAGGCACCATTTTTGTTTAGCTCTTTGGCCCAGAACTTACTTTCTGCTCTAGAACACAACAAATTCATTAGGACATAAAGGACAGTGAAAAGAACATGGAGGTGAAGAGTCTGGTATTATACAAATTTTGAAATGTTTGTGACCAAAAGGGAGCAAAAACCAGTTGAATTCTTTACATAAATGCTTATGGCTTAGTAAAGCCCTTCTTGATTTCATTTATGTGTGGTTTTTCAACTTCATTATTTCTTGTTCAGCATGTCTGACTTTCTAAAAGAGTTTGTCTTGGTCCGTTTGGTTTGCTCTAACAAAATACCACATATGGGTGTTTTATGGGTAGCTTATAAACAATAGAAATGTATTTCTCTGAGTTCTGGAGGCAGGAAGCCAAGATTATGGTGCCAGCATGGTAGATAAGGGCCCTCATTTCTGATTCATAGCCAGCACCTTCTCACTGTGTCTTCACATGATAGAAGGGACAGAGAATCTCTGTGGGATCTTTTTTACAAGGTCACTAATACCTTTCATGAGGGCCCCACCTTCATGACCTAATCTTCTCCCCAGAGGGTAGCTACTGAACCCATCACCTTTGAAGGTGAGGATCTCAACCTAAGAATTTTGGGCAGGATGGGATGCAAATATTCAGACCTTGACATCGATATACTTGGAGAACTTGAGGAAGGTCTAGAGAGCTTGTTAGTAGTTGGGCTTCTGGTTTCGCTTTGATCCAGAAGCAAATGTCAGCTTTGTATAGTATGGACTTTGTATACTATGGACTTTAGAAGATCCCAGGGGTGTGTACGAGCATTCAGACCCAAGACCTTGCTGAACCTCCTGAACAGAGCTATGTGTGGTTCCCTTGCTTCTTTGCTTTGCCTGATTTTGCATGTGTTACTTACATTTTACTGATAAAAAGAGCAATGAGGGGAAAGGTTTGGTGGCGGGCAGAGGACTATCATAGTGATTTTTTTAAAAAAATTACCAGAATGTGGTTATATTCAAAAGCAAATTTAATTATGGAATATGGCAAGTGGTTTACCTGTAGGCAGAAGAGGCTGGGGTATTTTATACAATATTGGGATAAATATCACTTATGGGATATGTTGTGCCGTACTTGTAATTTAAGGAACTTTCAATTTAACTGTTTACAGTTGTTGTAAATTATTACGTTTATAACCCTCCTTGGCTCAAACTCTTAAAGTCTTTATTTAAAAGTGTTATTTAAGTAGAGGAAATAAAGGGCACATTCTCATACTGTGGCGTACCATTAAAGAGTGTGTTTTACATAATGTCCTTTTCTTTTATAGCAACTGAAAACCCGTAATTATTATCCTCTTTCAATAAGGATGAAAGAAAAATCTGTAGAATCCCATTAAGAGAAATAAAGACCTTATTTCTAAAATATTTAAATTGAATTAAATTAATTCATATGTATTGAATTTTGGTAGCTTATCATTTAAACTAAATAGACCAAATCCTTGAAAAAGATACCTATTGACCAAGGGGCCCAGGAATAGACTTGGTGAAGTTGATTCTGAAGATCTGGTGTATTAGAGTGACTTACTATGAGCGGACTTTAAAAAAAAAAAAAAAATTTTTTTAACCTTTATTTGTTTTTGAGAGAGAAAGACAGAGCACGAGTGGGGAAGGGGCAGAGAGAGAGAGAGGGAGGCACAGAATCTGAAACCGGCTCCAGGCTCTGAGCTGTCAGCAGAGAGCCCGATGCGAGGCTCGAACTCGGAAATGGCAAGATCGTGACCTGAGCCGAAGTCGGTCGCTTAACCAGGCGCCCCCGGACTTTTTTTAATGAAAGAAGAACTTTTTTAAAGTAAGGGTAATGTTTTGTTAAACGATCAATAGAAGATTGTACTGAATAGATGGAAACGTTGGCTGCTCCCTGGATGTGAGACTAGGGAAAGGGAAGAAAGAGATTTATTTGCTACTATTAGAGAAGAGCTAAATGGAAGAGTTTACTTCTAGATGGCACCAAGTTTAAGTGTTTCAGTTTAGATAAATTTTTTAAGTATTACAAATCTGGAAATGGTGAGTGGAAGAAATAACTAGCATTGTTATATGCATATGCTAACATTAGTGCGATGTGAAATTGAAATTGGAAGAGAATTTGACAGTAATCCTAGCATGACAGTATGGTTAAGCTTTAAAATTCCCACCTACAGGGAGAGAAAAAAGTAGGAAAGAATGGAATGACAGTAAACTACATCAGAAATATTTAGAATATTTGAAGGTAAAGTTGTCAGTATAAAAGATGTTTAATAAGTCAGCATAAAACTCATCTGGAAGAAAGCTCCACAGGACAAATTGTATTGAATGCCATAAAACTTTTATTTTTTTAATGTTTATTTATTTTTGAGAGACCAAGAGAAAAGTGTGAGCAGGGGAGGGGCAGAGAGAGAGGGAGACACAGAATCCAAAGTAGGCTCCGGCTCTGAGCTGTCAGCACAGAGCCTGACCCCGGGGCTCAAACCCATGAACCGTGAGATTGTGACCTAAGCCAAAGTTGGATGCTTAACCGACTGAGCCACCCAGGCGCCCCAGCCATAAAACTCTTGATCACAGATGTGAATGAAATGCTTCAGGAACAAGGTGATGGGTGTTTTAATGACGTCAGCACTTAATTTAAAGTTCAAATTAGGACAGTGTGAACCTAACATATGTTTAACCTGTGTTTTAGTCAGAGAGAGTTCCTGGGACCCCTGGGTGGCCCATGGTTTTGTGAGTTCCAGCCCTGCTTCGGGCTCTGCACTGAACCTGAGGAACCTAATAGGAATTATTTCTCTCTCTCTCTCTCTCTCTCTCTCTCCCTGCCCCTCTTCTGCTCACACACACTCTCTCAAAATAAATAAATAATTTTAAAAATTAAAAAGTTCCTAAACCCTTGCTTAACACCTTTTTCCCCCTCCAAATGAAAAGGCCATCAGTGTTCTATGGTAACATTTATTTAGACCTAATATTATTCCTAAACCTTACTGAAAAACCAAAAATGATTAATTTACCAAACAGCTTACTTACAGTTAAGAATTTGGAATTCATGATTGGAGGATCATCCAATTTAGTCTCTATTGCCCTGCAGATATAATTCTTAGAGTCAAAATTACCGGATAGAGACCTGTTGGAAAAATTGTTATGCCCATTGGAATTCATATTGTGCAGATTGTATTTGAAACAGCTGACACTAGTCATAGTATAAAGGCCTAAATTATCAAAATATTAATTATGAAATGATAATATTAATTATTATACTACAGAATCAAATATTTCCTCAAGACTAGTAGAATGAGAATATAAAATTAAGTACTTCTAGAGATTGGGGTTAATTTGTATGGCCGTAGATATCAAATACTTTTTTAAAACTTGGGGATGACATTAAAAAATATGAGGCATTGGAATTATATACAGCTTTCACTTAACCTGTGTGGATTTCCCTGAGTGCATACTGTACTGTAACTGAGGCTAAGGCCTGGCTAGCTAAAGTGGCACAGGGACCATATCCCCATGGCTGAGATGGCAGGGCCCCCACTTTCAGGAAGGATCAGATTCACAACTCTTACCTGAGTCTGCTGTTTACTGGTTCATCACAGTATGAGAAAGCTAGGGATAGCAGTGGATTATTTTTAATAAATGGGAATGTACTTAATTTATGGTATAGTCCTATATTCCTTGATTTTGTATTTTCTATCTGGTTGATGTTAAAATTAACATCCTTTGTTTTATCAAAATACGGTGATATAAAAGGTCCTTGGCAAAAAAAATGTGTTGACCCTATTTTGGACGTCCAGTTTTTTAGTAAAATTTATCAAATTTACCAGTCAAATTGGTATTGAGCCAAATTTGAAGGCTTGGAACATTAAAAATTTGATTCATGATACTGTCAACGAAGTTCCTTCCAGATCGTTACAACTCAAGTCACAAAAGAAAGAACATTTTATTTGGTTGTATATATAGGTATAGAATAAGTTAATAACATGGATTTTGTGGTTGATTAATACTTGTAAGAACAAGATTCTGTTAAAGGATTTACTACACATGGTGTAGGGAAAATAGATAATAATAAAGGGAAAGTATATTTTCTTGACCTACTACTTGCTCTGCATCAGTATCATCCCTAGCATCCCTTTTGAGAAACTCTTTGGAGGCAAAGAGAAAATTAGATTTTAACTAGGTCCCCAATAAAAATCACTTAATGTGTCTTTGGACCTTTAAGATAATGGATACATAGAAGTGACCTCTATTTTTGTTTCTTGGTCATTTTGAAGTTAACTTTCATTGTTAGGCTAAGTAAAAACGAATATTAATTTGAAATCTTAAAATAGTCTTGTCATCTCTTGCTCAGTACATTAATACAACGTTTCTGTGTATGTAAGTATGAAAAAAAAAAAAAAAAAGCAAGAGAAAAACCGAAATGAAGAAATACCCACAAGCTTAATACCAAACTTTTCAAAGACTACTTCTAAAATATACATGGGGGAAGAGTAGGGGCAGTTACGGTTAGGTAATCTTTCCCGACTTTCCTAGTTGTTTACCTTGTATTCTGTTTTCTCCCCAGTGAGAAAAAGAAAGAAAAGGAACGTGAAGAATTGTGGAAAAAACTGGAGGATCTGGAATTAAAGAGAGGTCTTAGACGTGATGGCATAATTCCAACTTAACAGAAATAACGACAGCAGCATCACTAACCTGTGGAGTCACACATTTATGTAGTAGAAGATGGGAGGAACAGTTTTCTGTATTGTGCACCTTTGCAGTAGATTTCACATTTGTTTCATTATTACAACAGCACTGTATATACCTGTCTCTAAGTAAAGGAAAAAAAAAAAAAAGGACTTCAGTCCAAAGTTTGGACAGTAGATGGACTTCTCAGAACTTTGCAAACATAATCATTGTTCTAACCCTCTTTAAAAAAAAAAAAACACAAAAAAACAAAAAACAGTCTTCAGAGATCTGTTGATGAAATTGCTATGTTAAAATTCTATTATCAGGAGTTCCTTATTTATCCTTAGCAGAGAGTATGAAACAATTTTCAAATGTGAACAATCTTAAATTTAGCTTGTCTTTCTGCTAAGCTGTTAAATGTATTTATAGTAATGGAAGAAAAAAAAAACTGTCATTTCCTTATCAGTTTGTATAACATCCTCCTCTGGGTAACTTGACTGTAATTTAACATCTTTTCCTTTTGCACATCTTCATGAGTTGAATGTCCATGTGGAAGGGGGCCAAGAATTGTGAAGGTCCCTGGTAAAAGTTTTGTTTACTGGAGTGAACATCTTTCCAGTAACCAGGTAGTCCTGGTACTCCTTTAGTTTTAAAATTAGGAGTAAAAGAGAAGAGGTGATAAACATAGTAGGGAAGGGAATTTTGGGTTCATGCATCCAGTTTATGGTGGATCCAAATCAATGTCTTGAATCCTTTGAAAACAGGTACTGGGACATCATAGGCTTCAGTACCTGACCAGTATTAGTTGCATCCATCATTGAACACACATACCAGAGATGTTTGAGAAATGTCAGAAAACATCCTTTTGGACCATTTTGTAATAAGAAAGACAAACACTAAACAGTACAACCATGAGATTGATCACCAGGATTGTGAATCTAATTGGGAAGAGAGTTGAGCAAACAGCTTGGACTGTTTGGAGTTGTTGCCTTACTTTTTAATATGTATTTATAAAGTATTCCAGCAAAAGAGGATGTAGCCTCTGGGAAAAAACAAACATATTACAGTGTTTTTTGTAGATTCTCGTTCTATATCTCATCATAGCGCCAGCCCTGTTTTTAGCCAGAAAGGATTCAGGATAAACATTATTATGCATTCTGAATTGGATGCATATTCCTAACTACTGTATTTGTTACCAAAAGTGGTTCTACAAATGCTACTGAAAAAAAAAATCTGGAAATCCCTAATGTCCTGAGTATTAATAATAAAGTTTAAAAATGCTTTTATATCAAAGGTGCATTGTGACCAAATTGTTTAAGAAAAATCAAAAACAAAATTTAGGGCTGTATTATAGATCTATACCTTATTGGCTCTCTGCTTTGTATTTAAAAGAGGAATCTTACTACATCTTGGGGAGATAAGATGCTGATGAAATTTGTGTCCAGTATGTACTTAACCTGATGCGGTTGCATTATTATGTACTGACAGATACGTGTTTTGGAATTTATTTTCAGGATGCTTTTGCTTGTTATGGACGTGGCAGCAGTGAGTTGATAATCCTAAACCTTCACCTCCAGCAGTATTCGTGGCATAGGGCTGATTCTGTGTTCATGTATTGAATTGTGATAGTAGCAAACATGAACATATGAAATGTTGTTGCTCTTAATAGAAATATAATATCAATATGGACTTGTATATTTTCTTCCTTCCACTTAAATATAAAGTAGAATATGCAGTTTTATCGTTTCCAAGAAAAAAGGAAAATAAAAGCCGCTGACCTTTCTCCCCTATTAAGTGTTTCAGGATTATCAGGTCACAGTTTGTGCGTAAAAAAAGTCTGCAAATTATGGATATTGTCATCTCAGTAACTTTGTAAAACAAAAACAAAACTTGGCTATGTTAATTCTGAAAAAGAAACAGCAGTAAAAGAGTCATATGCAACACCCAACACAACATGGTTTAATTGAATGAAGATTTTTTTTTTTTTTTTTTAAAGAACGTTAATGGGGATTCAATGTAAAGCTGGCAGAGGCTGCTGAAATGAAACAACTTACTTTAAAAGTGCTGGAGCAAAGGTGCAAGTTCAAACACTAAAGATAAAAAATAAATTTGTAACAAATCATCTCCTTTAGCTCTTTTGATTTGAGCCCCGTTAGTTTTGAGTCTGCATTACATTTGTTTTTGACAGTATAAACTTGTTTGCCATTAATTCATCTTTTTAGATAGAGGACGTTTAAAATCCCTGGTTCATGAACTCTCTGCCCATTACAACGAAATGCAGTCATTTGCGATGAGAAAAACGAGGATCCTGTCGTGCACCTCTCCCTGCCTCCGAGCAAAGGTGAGGACTGCACAGATACCCTTGATGTTAAATCTGGACGTCGACCATTCCAAACTGAGAAGAACAAAGCCGAATTTTAGACATATGTACAGAAGCAATTATAAATTTATGTCTAAAATGTATAGGGCAACTTCTGAGAAGAAACGCTGTCTTTCCTTTTTTAAACCGGAAGTGACAATGTGACATCTGTCATGTTGTGTCCGGTGGCGCAGAGTAACCGAGGTGACCTGACTGTTGCACTCTGTGACATAGTTAAGGCCGTACTTGCTGCATTCACAGCAGCCCCCTCTCTCTGTCCTTTCCCACATTTCTGCTGTTGTTGCAGCCTGACTTAATTGTGACAAATGCATCTTTGTGTTCTATTTTGTTGGCTTCATAATTTCCAGAACTATATATAAATATATTTTTTAAATAGCAAATATTGTAGTTAGTGAGTGACGATCACTCCAGCCTCATCCCTACCATATTGGTTTCAGGGATAGGATAAAGAGTGTCTTTGGAAGAAAAAAACAAAAAACAAAAAACAAAAAACGAAATCAAACCAAACCCTGTGGTTTTAGAATGATGCCGAGGTCTTAGGCTGTGGGCCTAGAACAACCATGTGAGTGAACTGACCCATCTCATACTTTGAATCAAGCATGCATTCCTTTTCTCGTTGTGCAAGTGGTCCCCAGTTGTTTCCCTCCCGTGTTGCGTTTTTGTTCCTTTACATTTTATTATATTTTGCTCTCCCTGACATCTGACTTTTTTATAAAAAATAAAATAAAATAAAAAATAAAAAAAGTAAGAAATAACTAATACCCTCGATGCCGCTGGATACTCACAAGCAGGGTTATGCTCCTTCATCTTGGGCTTGCTTGCCTAAATGGAAGGGTTTAATTTATTTTGTACCTCCTTCTATGCGTGGGACAGTCCAGGAAAGAGCCAGGAATTGCTTGTAATTGCACCTGCTATACAGAAATGTATAGCCCTAGGCTCAATCACACTATGGAAAGAAAAAAAAAAAAGTATATTTAGAGCTTTAAAAGCTTTTTTATTTTTTTGTGGGGATCGGGGGGTGGGAAAGGGAAGATGTATGGATGTTACTGGCATTTTTAAGTCTTCAGAGTTTTTCTGTGTTTTTTTTTCCCCCTTCTGTTTTGTCCTTTGCCTTTAATTAGGTGCACTGAGCTGGCCCAGGAAGTGAAGAGATTCTCTCTTTTGATGCTATTACCAATGTTATCACAAAGTTGTGTCACCTGTAGCAAAAAGGTGGCACCAGACATGATCAGTGGTGTTTTATTTGCACATCAATATTTTTATTTTTATATTCTGGCTCAGCTGCTTCTCTGAGTGAAGTTAAGGAGTGACCCACAAAGGATTTTTGTAGTAGGCATATTGGCAATGTGTTTTATATTTCTCAGTATTTAATTTTGAAAATCTAAAAGGATTGTGTATCTTGAGAGAAAGTTGAGCAAATTTTGATCTAGTGGAATGTTAATTTGTGCTGCTTCCTGTGCACGATAGCAGCAGTAATCTCTCTCTTGGAAATAAACATCCCAGTTTATGATGTCTATGAATATAGGTTTCCTTTTCTTCCCTTCCTCCTTCCCACCCTTCCCCCCGCCCCACCCTGCCTCCTTCCTGCCTTCCTTCCCTTCTACCTTCTCCGTTCCCTCCCTTCCTTCTCTTTCTTTACTTTTTTTTTTTTTTGAAATCACTTATTGTAAATAAGTTGTAATCCAGACCTCATGTATCAATGGGGAACTTTCAAATATAAATATTACCAATACATTTTCTGGTTGTTGTCTGATTTTTGATTGAGGTCTCGTGAGAATGACATATCCATTGGTTTTCGTTTGAAAATTTCGCTTTAGCCTCATCAATCTTTTGGTATTGTAGTATTCTGTTGTTTTAGCAGGAGAGGGCAGCAAAAGTTTATGTTCCCTGTTAGAAATGCCGTGGTTCGTATTGGTTTTTCAATTTAATTGTGTGTGTGTGTGTGTGTGTGTGTGTGTGTGTGTGTGTGTGTGTGTGTGTGTGTTTAAAACAGCATCTGTTTGTCGGCAGAGGTAAAAATGAAACATTTTTGATATGAAAAGTTGCATATGAAAATTATAGACTGGTTTAACCAGACAGTGAAGACTTCTGATCCACATCAAAGTTCAAATGCCACAAAACAATCTTCCAGCTCTGGCTAAAATATGCTACTTCCTTTTCAAACACAACAAAATGCAAGCTGAATCTGAAACACTTGGAATTTAAGATGTCTTTCTTTGAAAAATGATTTACTTTCTTCAAAGTGGTAACAGAAACAAAAATGAAGGTGCTCCCAAAGAGAAATGTAACCTTCCCCTTTCACAGCCATGTGAGAGGCTCTGTACTGTGGGTGCATCCTAATAAAGCAGTGAAGAGTTTTCAGGTGCCTGGCGGTGTGTGTGTGTTTGTTTCTGTCCTCCGTGGCCATTTGAACCATACAAATAACAGATTTGATCTGCTTAGTTATGAGGCAGTGGGGTTGGTATGTTCAGGCTTTCATCTTGAGATGATTAGGGGGATGTAATGTTGGGCAGTGGTCCAGCGTCTTTTGCTTTATGGGCAAACTACTCCAAAACTGAGTGGCATGGTCCAGCAGTTCATTGTTTCATTCACAAGTCTACAGTTTGGGTGAGCTTGGCAAGGACATCTTGTCTCTGCTCCTCAAGTGTCGACTTGGGTTTATCAAGTGGGGCAGGAGAATTCACTTCCAACGTGGCTGGGACTCACATGGCTGGCAAGTTGGTGCTGGTTGTTGGCTTCAGGGTCAGCCAGAGGCCTCAGTTCTTCAAGACATGGGCCTTCTTGGGCTTCCTTATAGGGTGGCAACTGGGTTCTAAAAATGATTATTCTAAGAGACAGGAAATGTAAATTGCCAATTCTTTGAGGCCTGTGCCCAAAGACTGTCATGGCATCACTTCTGATGTATTTTATTGGTCAAGGAGTCACAGGGTCTGCTCAGAATCAAGTGCAGGGGACATAGACCTCACTGTGATGTGACAAGAGGGGTGTCCTCTTTAATCAACCATGGTATACTTTGTAAAGCATTTGATTTCAATGTGATCTGCTCTCTTGGCTAATGAAATCAGATTTGGAACTATGTGGAGTTAGTTAATGTTTCATGTTCAGATTTGGGGAGGGAAAAATCCTTGTAAATTCAGCAATTTTATATTTCAAAACATAACCATTTGTAACATCCGAAGATCACCCTGTTGGTAAGTTACAAGGAAAAGAAACTGGTAACAAAGAATTTTAGGGTTCAAAGAAATCTAAGTTGATTTCAATGAAATATCTAATTCTTTGTATAATATTGCCTCCTGCCTGTAAATAAATATTTATAATAATGGAGGCAAAGTAATGTATAGTCCAATTCCTGTTTCACAGATCTTTATATAATAGTGTGTCCTGTTAGGGGTGCCTGGGTGGCTCAGTCGGTTAAGCATCCGACTTCGGCTCAGGTCATGATCTCGTGGTTCATGGGTTCGAGCTCTGCGTCGGGCTCTGTGCTGACAGCTTGGAGCCTGGAGCCTGCTTCGGAATCTGTGACTCCCCCCCTCTTTCTGTCCCCTACCCAGCTCATCCTCTGTCTCTGTCTCTCAAAAAAATAGACAAATGTTAAAAAAAAGAAAATAGTGTGTCCTGTTGTTTCTATTAGATCAAGTTCACATTAGATTTGTTTTTAACAGGGACTAAACTATGGGATAGCTAGGGGAATTCAATTTTTTTTTTCAATGATACATGTTCATGATATAATTCCTTAAAAAGGCAGATTAAAAAAAAAAAGTTGCATAGTTGCTTCTCAAACCTAAAAGTCTGCTACAAGGTGTGCATTTGTAGATTGATTGGACCAGTGTTTTTTGATTGGCTCCGTTCATGGTCTCGCCCATATCCTGATGTTCATATTTTCTGTTTCTTCATTTTCTAATTTAGTTCACCTGTTTTGAAACCATAGTCTGAACTGGTCATATAGTTTGAGTCAAACTTTGCTGCCATTAGATGATCTAAGGCCTCAGAACCAGGATGGATGTCAGCCACAGCCCCCTTCATCCTTGCCAAATCTCTCAGGTAAGAGGTCTCTGGCTGGAGCACCCCACACGACAGCTGTGGACTTGGAAATCAGAGACCTTGGAATCGTTTGGCTTCTACTTTCAGCTGTGTGACTTTGGAAAGTTTCTTGATCTAAGCCTCAGTTTCATTTGTAAAGTGCAGGCAAAATGGTACTTTATAGTATTGTTGTATTTATTACATTAGATAATATGTATAAAGCAATTAGCACAAAGCTGGGCACATGGTAACCTGGGATTATTACCTGCAATAAATGCTTGTGTTATTTGCAGTAGTGACGTAACTATGAATGAATAACTACAATAGCTATCATTTATCAAATGCTATATGTCTTGTATTATGCGAAGAATTTTATATTTATCGTTCGGTTTTCACAACAGTCCTGGCGTAGAAGTCCCCATTTTGTGGATAAGGATAAGATAGCTAAGGCTTAGAGAAGTAGCCTTTCTGAGGTCACACAACTACCAAGGATTGAAGGAAGATTCTGACTCCCAAATTGCTCTAAACAGTGATTGCTGTCCAGTAGGATGACTGACTTATTCTGAGTACAAACACAACATTTTATGCCCCATAACTTAAAAGATTGAAATTTACTCCCTTGCAAGAAAGAACCATATTTCCTTTATCCTTGCATTTCCACTCACCATCCTGTCCATTCTAGGAGCTACCCCAAACTTCTTTTTTTTTTTTTTAATTTAAAAATTTTTTAATGTTTGTTTTTTAAGAGAGAGAGAGAGACAGAGTATGGGTGGGGTTTGGGGCAGAAAGAGCAGGAGACACAGAATCTGAAGCAGGATCCAGGCTCTGAGCTGTCAGCACATGGACTGACTCGACATGCGACTCGAACTCATGTACCATGAGATCGTGACCTGAGCCGAAGTCAGACACTTAACCCACTGAGCCACCCAGGCATGGAACTACCCCAAATTTCCGTGCCACACTCTTCATGTTCTTCATCCCAACCCCACCCCCTTTAATGTCAGTAGAAAATAAGATTACCAGCTGCAAACTTCTTTTACACTGACAAACTTAGCTGTTTTAGCCGCCCGCCCCCCCCCGCCCCCAGCCAAGGCTTCTGCCCAACACCCTAGGAAGACCTCCCTTCCAGTCTTGGCTCATACCCCCTTAGAGGGCCCCGTATCCCACTTTTGATTTTTTTGTTGCACTGTCAATTGTTTTCTCTTAAAATTACTGTTTGGGAAAATATTATATTCCCATGAAAATAATTCAAACATTATCTAACGTCTTTCCAGGCCTACATCCTTAGCCTCTCCCTTAATGTAGTCACTATTCAAATTCTTTTTTTTTGTTCTTTGTTTTGGGAAAACCCAACTTGAGTGAGATACAGTTCACATACCATAAAATTCACCCATTTCAAGCAAGTGAGTCCGTGTTTTTAGGATATTCACAGTTATGCAACCACCACCACTAATTTCATAAAACTTTTATCAACTGAAGACAAAAGCCCTCAAAATCATGAGCAGACTCACTCTTCATTTCTACGTAGTCCCTCTCCCCCCAGCCTGAGGCAACCACTACCTATTGTCTCCATAGATTTGCCTTTTCTGGATTTTTCATACAGATGGGATCATACAACATGTGCTCTTCTGTGACTGGCTTCTTTAACCTGACATAATGTTTGCAAGGTTCAGCCATGTAGCATGTTATCACTGCCTTATTTCTTTTTATTATGAAATGATACTCCATGTTGTGGATTTACCATATTTTGTTTTAAAGGTTTTTTTTTTTTTGTAGTCATCAAGAAAACTTTTAATGTATGTCTCAGCATAATTATACTCTTAAAAATCGTAAAAGTGTATGCTGATGGGATCACACACATTGTTCTGCCTTTGTTCCCCATTCCCCAGCTTTTATTATGAAAAACTTTAACCATTCAATGAAAGTAAAAGAGTCTTACAGTGAACACCATATATTCGCCCTTAGCATTTTACTATGTTTGCATTTACTGCTTTTGTATCCATTTATCCTTTATCCGTCCATTGATCCATTTTATTTTAAAAATACATTTCAAGGTAAATTACAGACATAAGTAAACTTTCCTCCTAAATACTTCAACATGTATATCAAACAGAATTTAATATTTGTTTATAGTTGTATTCTTTTGGGGTATAATTTACATACAGTGAAATGAGTTATGACAAACCCATACACCTGTAAAATCCAAATTCTTACCAAGATAGAGAACATTACCATCATCCCAGAAAGTCCCTTATGTGCCTTCCAGTTAATTCCGAAAGCTCCCTGATATGAGAGAACTATTGTGCCTTTTTCTCACCGTAGATTAGTTTTGCCTATTTAGAATGTTGTAAAAGTGGAATCATGAAGTGTGTATTCTTTTATGTGAGGCTTCTTTTACACATTGTATTTTTGAGATTAATCCACATTGATGCATGTGTCAGCTGTTTATTCCTTTATATTATAGAGTAGCATTCCATTATGTAAATATAGCACAGTTTGTTTATCTAGTCTCCTGTTAATCGACACATGGGCGCATGGGCTGTTTACAGTTTTTGGCTTCTGTGAATGAAGGTGCTATGAACATTCTTGTACAAGTTTTTTTTTGTGGATGTGCTGTTAGTTTTCTTGCAGATATATCTAAAATGGAATATGGGGGTCAGATAGTAGTGTATAAGACACTAGGACTCTGGAAGGAGGGCAGAGTAGGGAGCATCAGGAATCTGTTCCCCCCAACCCCCACCCCACCCACCTAGACAACAATTGCGTTGGCAAAACATGAGGTAACTATTTTGGAACTCTGGAGCCCATTGAAGGCTTCTTAATCCCAGAGGAGGTTGTGGAGGGAAAATTACAGTTAGTTCTGGTCAATTTCAGCTTTTAATTACTCATCCCCCACTCCCAGCCACGTGACAGGCGACTATGTACATTCCTGGAGTAGTGTGCACACAGTGTGGGAGCACTAGGGTGGGAAAAGGGGGATCTGTCCTCCAAATGTTAGAGATCTGTATTCTGATTGCCAATTGCTGTTTCTGATCATGAAGTTGCAAAGAGGCAGGCAGCCATTGTTTTTGCACACCTCCATTGTCCCTGCCCCCTCCCCACCCCCCCACCCCCCCCAGCTGAAGTGACTTCCAGAGGATTTGAAGGGCTGGATCCCTTTTTATTGCTCTTTTATGTTTCATTTTTCTCCCTTTCAGGAGCCAGCCATTAAAAGCTCAGACTTTTTTTTGTTTATTTTTATTTTTATTTTCATTTATTGTGAGAGAGAGAGAGTATGAAAGCAGGGAGGGGCAGAGAGAGAAGGGAGAGAGAGAACCCTCAGCAGGCTCCACACTGTTAGTGCAGAGCCCCATGAGGGGCTCCATCTTACAAACCATGAGATCATGTCCTGAGCTGAAATCAAGAGTCGAACACCTGACTGACTGAGCCACCCAGGCACCGTATGTCATTATTTTTAAATGTCTTAGCCTTTGGGCTTGATTTCAGCTCAGGTCATGTTCTGATGATTCATGAGTTCAAGCCCTGCATTGGGCTCTGTGCTAACAGTGCAGAGCCTGTTTGGGATTCTCTTTTTCCCTTGCTCTCTTTCTGCCTCATCCTCCATTCTGTCGTCTGTCTGTCCCTCTCTCTCTCAAAAATGAATAAATAAACTTAAAAAAAAAAACAACCTAACGATAACAACAAAAACCAATGGCATATATGGGAAAATAAGAAAGTGACCACAAATGCCCAAGAAAAGGCTCAGAAAAGACGTGAGAAGACATTAAGTTTCAAGCCAGGCTGATCCTCAGCATAGAAACAGCCTACAATAATTAAAATGACAACAACAGCAAACAAAAACTAATAAAATATAGTTAACCCTGGAGAAAGAGGAGAATCTGATTTCCAGTGTTACCACATCATTAGATACAAATGTCTATGTCCAACAAAAAAATTCCCAAAGCATACAAAGAAACGAAAATATGGCCCGCTTAAAGGAAAAAAATATATCAACAAACCTCCCAAAAAAGACCTAATGGCAAGTATACCAGGTAAAGAGTTTAGGGATGCCTGGGTGGCTTAGTTGGTTAAGAGATCAACTCTGGATTTTGGCTCAAATCATGATCTCGTTTGTTCATGAGACTGAGTCCTGTATCGGGCTCTGCGCTAGCAACACAGAGCCTGCTTGGGATTGTCTCTCTCCCTCTCTCTGCCCCTCCTTTCCTCTCTCTCTCAAAATAAATAAACTTAAAAAAAAAAAAAAAAGACTTTAAAACAACTGTCTTCAAGGTGCTCAAAGAAAAAGAAAGATGTGGAGAAATTCAGAAAAATGAACAAGCAAAATGGAAATAATCAATAAAGACATAGAAAACTAAAAAAAGAACAACCAAAAAAGACATTGTGGAGCTGAGAGTTAAAATAACTGAAATGAAAAATTCACTAGAGAGATGCAAAAGTATTTTTGAGGAGGCAGAAGAAAGAATGAGCGTGCTCAAGGATAGGACAATAGCAATTATTAAGGCCAAGGAACAGAAAGAAAAATGATTGAAGAAAAGTGACTAGAACCTAAGGCAACTGTGTGGGTCACCAATAAGTAGACCAACATATGCATCATGGGAGTTCCAGAAGAGAAGAGAAAAGGGCAGAGAATATTTGAGGAAATAATAGCTGAAAACTTCCCAAATTTAATGAGAGATGTGACTATAAATATCTAAGAACTTCAATGGACTCCAAGTAAGATGAATTCAAAGGGATCTAGACTGAGACACATTATAATCAAACCATAAAAAGCAATAGAATCTTGAAAGAAAATATTGAAAGCAGCAAGAGAGAAGCAAGTCATCACATACAAAAGACCTTAACACAATTATCAGCAGATTTCTCATTGGAAACTTTGAAGGGCAGAAGACAGTGAGCCAACATATTCAAATGTTAAAAGAAAAAACCATCAACAAAGAATTCTGTATCCAGGAAAACTGTCCTTCCAAAGGGAGAGAGAAATTAAGACATTCCTGGATAAACAAAAGCTGAGGGGGTTTGTGAACATTATACCTGCCTTGCAAAAAAATGCTCAAGGGCATCCTGCAGGGTGAAATTATTGGTTTACGTTTGGGGTACACAATGTATGTAGCTAAAATTGTGTGTCATCAACAACTGAAAAGGGTGGGAACAGAGCTATAAGAGAGCAGTATTTTTATATTGTTGAAGTTAAGCTGGTATAATTTCAAATTAGAGTGTTATAACTTAAAGATGTTAAATGTAATCCCCATGATAACCACAAAGAAAGTAGCTATAGTATATACACAAAATGAAATGAGAAAGAATATAAACAGTTCAGTATAAAAAATCAACTGAACCCAAAAGAAGATAATGCAGGAAATGAGGGATAAGAATGCTATAGGGCCTAGAGAAATAAATAGCACAATGACAGAAGTAAGTCCCTCCTTATCAGTAATTACTTTAAATATAAATGGATTAAATTCTCCCTATCAAAAGACAGAGATTGGCAGAATGGATAAAAACATATGACCCAACTATATGCTATCTATTAGAGACTCACTTGGGAAACAAAGACACAAACAGGTTGAAAGTAAAAGGATGGAAAAAAGACATTTCATGCAAATAGTAATCAAAAGAGAGCAGGGATGGCTATAATATCAAAATAGGGTTTAAATTAAAAAAAACTTTACAAGAGTCAAAGAAAGACATTTTATATTAATGAAAGGTTCAATACAACAATAAGATGTAACAATTATAAACATATATGCATCTAACGATAGACCACAAAAAGATATGAAGCAAAAAACTGACAGAACTGAAGGGAAAAGTTTACACTTATGAATAATTTTATGGCAAAAAATTTAGATAACCTAGACAAATTTATAGAAACACAAAATTTACCAACACTAAATTACAAAAAATAGAAAACCTGAATAGACCTATAACTATTAAGGAGATCTACCAGTCATCAAAAATCTCCCAACAAAGAAAAGTTCTGGTCCTAATGGTTTCACTGGGAACTTCAAACAAACATTTAAAGAAGCATTAGTATTAATTCCAGAATTAAATAATTATTAATTAATTCTAGAATTAATACTAATTCTTCTTAATTACTTCCAAAAAATTGAAGAGGAAGGAGGATTTTCCAACTCATTTTATGGCCAGCATAATCCTGATATCAAAGCCAGGAAAAGATAACTACAAAAAGAGAAAACTATAGATCAATATCCCTCATAGGCATTGATGTACAAATCCTTAAAAAAAATACTAGCAAACAGAATTCAGCAGTGTTTTAAAAGGATTATACACCATGACCATGTGGGATTTATTGCTGGAATACAAAGGTGATTAAACATGGGAATATCAATCAATATGCCAGATCAACAAAATGAAGGGAAAAAAACACATGATCATCTTAATTCATGCAGAAAACTCATTTGACAAAATTTAACATCCTTCTTAATAAAAATACTCAACAAAATAGTAATAATAGGGAACAACCTCAACATAGTAAAACCACATATGAAAGACCCACAGCAAAGATGATACTCAATGGTGAAAGACTGAAAGTTGTTCCTCTAAGGTCAGGAACAAGGCAAGCATGCCCACTTTCACCACTTGTATTCAACACAGTACTGGAAGTTCTAGCCAGAGCAATTAGGCAAGAAAAAGAAATAAACTGTATCCAAATTGAAAAGAAAGAAGTAAAATTATCTCTGTTTGCACATAATACAATCTTATGTGCAGAAAACTCTAAAGACTCCATAAAAAAATTTTTAGAACTACTAAATAAATTAATACAAAGCAGAATACAAAGTCAACACACAAAAATCAGATGCATTTCTATACACAATGAACAATCTGAAAGGGAAATTATAAAACAATTCCACATACTGAATAACATCAACAAGAATAAAGTCCTTATGAATTAACTGAGGAGGTGAAAGATTTGTACAATGAAAACATAAAACATTGCTGAAAGAAATTAAAGAAGACATAAATAAATGGAAACATATACCGTGCTCATGGGTTGGAAGACTTGAATTTGTTAAAATGTCAATAGTACCCAAAGTGATCTATAGATTCAATGCTACTACTATCAAAATCCCAATGAAATTTTTTTTTTAGAAACAGAAAAATTCTTTTAAAAATTCATGTGGAATCTCAAGGAATCCCGAATAGACCAATCTTGAAAAAGAACAAAGCTGGAGGACTCACACTTTCTGATTTTAAAACTTACTACAAAGCTACATATAGTATTGGCATAAGGACAAATATATAGACCAGTAGCACAGAATAGAGAGCCCAGAAATAAACCCTCACATATACGGTCAAATGATTTTGCCAAGGATGCCAAGACTATTAGATGGAGAAAGGACATTCTTTTCGACAAGTAGCGCTGGGAAAACTGAATACCCACATGCCAAAGAATGAAGTTGTGCCATTGCCTAACACCATATTAAAAAATTAACTCAAAATGGATCAAGATTCCAAATGTAAGACCTAAAACAAAACAACTCTTAGAAGGAAACTAGGACAAAATCTTCATGACATTGGATTTGGCAATGATTTATTGGAGATGATATCAAAGGCATAGGTAACAAAAGAAAAAATAGACAAATTGGACTTAATGAAATTTCAAAAAAATTTGTGCATCCAAAGACACTATCCCCAGAGTAGAAAACCCACAGAAAGGGAAAAAATGTTTACACATTGTATATCTGATAAACAGTTGATAGCCAGAAAAGACAGAGAGCTTCTAAAACTCAATAACAAAACAACCCAATTTAAAAATGGGCAAAAGACTTGAATTTCTCCAAAGAAGATACATGTATGGCCAATAAGCACATGAAAAGATGCTCAACATCAGTAATCATTAAGAAAATTAAGAAATGTAATCATTAAGAAAATTAAGCAATTAAGAAAATTGCTGTGGGTTTTTTATATACGGTTTTTATTATACTGAGGTCGTTTCCCTCTGTTCCTATTTTGTTGAGTATGTTTATCAAGAGAGTCCCAGGTCTTTCCTTATCTTTCATGACTGACACTTTTGAACAGTACCAGTCAGTTATTTTTTTAGGATGTCCCTCGATTTGGGTTTTCTGATATTTTCTCATGATGAGGTTGAAGTTATGCATTATTTGGAAGGATGCTTCAGACACGATGCTCCTCTCTTAGTGCATATATTATAGGTACATGATGCCACTGTATGTTACTAGGCTGCAGAGAATATTCACATAGTCTTATTAATGTAATCCCTGATTACAGATGCAATTAAAATGGTGATAGAACTATGTTAGGAGGATGGGAAGCATACATAGGTCAGGCAAAGTTAAGCTAAATCATTATTACTAGTAATGTGTATAGAGTCGCTAAATCAAGGAATAGTAGTAAAAAGAATTGGAAATGTGGGAGCAACCATTGACAGTTTAAGGAGTTCAAGTTAACTAAAAGTAGTCAAAAAGGACGGGAGAGAGTTATCCTACAAAAGAAGCATGACTGTCTTTCACCAGAGTCTTAATGCCTGAGAAATAGGTCAAATAAATCGTGTGCATTCTTTTTTTCAAAAGCCTAGTAAGACAGACCGCAGACAGCCTCAGCAGCAGATTGAGACGTGCCTGTTGGTATAAAAGGGGCTCTCTCTCTGAGGCCAGAGTAATTACGATGTGGAAGGATAAAGCAGATCCAGGTCAAGCATTACGGAGTAACATGTTGAGCCCACATCCCCCTAAATACATAACTTTTTTTTTTTTCTGAGTTTTTAAGAAGGCAAGCGTCAGGGATTGACCTGTGCCACTGTTTACTGTATCCCAGATTAGAAAGAAAGCTGGCACGCAGAGCCTTCTAGCTTGCTTGAATGAGGAAATGTGAACATCAGATGGTGTTAATTAGTTAGGCATTTCCAGGCTATTTCACGGACACAAAAAGGATATTATCACTGTTCCACACGGCACTGCAACACCTGGTGTACTCAGACAATAGCGAATTCACATCCCAAGCCATGTGAAGTGTCAATGATTGTGATCAAACAAATCAAGCCTGTGGAATCTCGAAGGCAAGCCCTTGCCTTGTGGAAGCCCGGGGGTGGCTGCAGGAGGGTCTGAGAGGAGGCAGTTGGAAGATGGAGGGGAGCTTTCATTATCGCTTCCCCAGCCTCTAAATCTGAGGCCCCCAAAGGTCGCGAGGCTTCTTTGTGGGGGTGTAGTCCTGCTCTCTTCTAATTGGCAATTTGGTGAGGAATTATCACAGAGGGAAACCTCTGGAGATTCATAAAACGCGGCATGAACAGATTAGCTAAATTACAGCAGTGAGAGAGGGAAGGGAATTGCTGGGCAAAAGCACTTTTAAAAGCTCATGAATAAAAAGCACATCAGTTTGGGAGGCTTTGTTTTCATTATGAAATTGCATGTCTCTTTTCATCTTTACTGCTTCCTATAGTATCACAGCTTTGCAGGAAAGTGTGCACGTCCCACATGAACAGCTCATGAGGGTATTTACTGATCTCTTTTTAAAGATAAAAGTGAGAAACCAAAGTGAGAAGTAGAGGACAAGTTGGGAGAGACTATATTCTGCTGTCACCATCCAGGGACCAGTGGCTCGATGCTCCGGGGTACACCAGGTGGCCAGGGGTGGCCGCACCTCTCTGGAATTGTCTCCACTCCTTGAAGGGCCTCACGCATGAGCCCCTGTGGGGATGCCCGCAGCTGTCGTCCTGCTAACTTCATGCTGCAGCCAGCAACACCTCGGAAGGTAGTAAAAGTCTTCAGGTGCGGCCTGAACAAGAAATAGGACTACAAAGTCTTAAAAACTGAGAACAAACTGAAGGTTGATGGGGGGGTGGGGTGGGAGGGAGGGGAGGGTGGTTGATGGACATTGAGGAAGGCACCTTTTGGGATGAGCACTGGGTGTTGTATGGAAACCAATTTGACAATAAATTTCATATTAAGGAAGGAAGGAAGGAAGGAAGGAAGGAAGGAAGGAAGGAAGGAAGAAGGAAGGAAGGAAGGAAGGGAGAGAGAGAGAGAGATAAAGAAAGAGAGAGAGAAAGAGAGAGAGAAAGAAAGAAAGAAAAGAAAGAAAGAAAGAGAAAAGAAAGAAAGAAAGAAAGAAAGAAAGAAAGAAAGAAAGAAAGAAAGAAAGAAAGAAAGAAAAGAAAGAAAGAAAGAAATAGGACAAGTGAGTAAAGGGATACATGCAAAGGCCCTGCTGTGGTTTTCCCAGGAAACTCATGGTTTGTTTCCATCCCATGACTCATCACTGATTCAGTAAGTGAAAGAAAGCCTGAAGGAAAGCCAGTGGATTGTTCTGAATATCACTGTTCTGGGATCACAGGGAGCCATCTTTGAATCTGCTCACCACTGTCTGCCTCCTGGCTCCCAGTGGTTTACCCCCTTCTGCGTATCCCTCCCATACACAAAGTACATTCACCTCCTTCCAAGGGGAGCCAAGAGCCTCAACATCCAGAATCTCATGATCTAAGTCAGGAACTATAGTCTTTGTGTGAAATTCCACCAGATTTATCAATTGTTTAAACCAGAGAGACAAGTTATCTGCCCCTTGCCTCTGTGACCTGCAATTATGGAATAGGCATAGATTAATACCTATGGACACTTCAGTTCAAAAGGCAGAAATGGGAGGTACAGAAGAGTGCTGGGAATAATTCTCCTTGGCTCTGCCTCCTGGGTTCTTGATTCCATCCTGTCTTTTTAAATGAAAGAAAGGACATATTTACAGTGTAATAATGCCATCAGTCTGCTTCCTGCAAGTGGGATTTTGTGAGTCCAAACGCCTCTTTTCTTGGTACTATTTCTATCCCTTTCAGCCCAACGTGGTAGTATTTTTGATGAAATAACTTTCTCAAAAACTTTAGGCATCTTCCATGGATTTCACTGGGGCTCGTTCCATTCAACAAGAACCACTTCTTACAGATATTTTTGAGATAAGCCCTTTTGAGATACGCCCTTCTCCACCATCTCCTGCTGGGATGGCTGTGGGACCAGGCTCCTAAGCTTCCCCCTGGCCCTTTGATTTGATTTAGAGGATCTGGGAGACATAGCCTTAATGTCTTGAGAGGACCCTTTACGTGACTCTGCTTTTCTGATCTGTCTTGAGATTTTAACAAAAGGTTGTAAAGTCACACTCTTGGTTTTTTCTCCTTGCCATATTTTCCTGACAGTGCAAGGAAGCCATTCCTTAATTTTAACATCATTTGCCATCTGAGAAGTCTAATACTTTTCAAAATTAAGTGCTGTTCTTTGTGTAACGGGTTTCCCTCAATTTATCTGTCATCCTTGTGCATTTTATTATTATTATTATTTTTTTTTTTTTAATTTGAGAGAGAGACAGAGAACATAAGTGGGGAAGAGGGACAGAGGGTGTGAGAGGGAGAGAGAAGCAGGCTTCACGTTCAGTGCGGAGCCTCATGTGGGGTTCAATCCCACAACCCTGGGATCATGACCTGAGCTGAAATCAAGGGTCAGACACAACTGACTGAGCCACTCAGGTGTCCCTTCCTGTACATTTTAATATGAGCAGCAACAAGGAATCAGGTGATACCTTCTTCACTTTGCTTAGAAATCTCTTTAGCTAACTAATCAAGGTCATTCCTTACATGTTCTGCTTTCAGTTTAGCTGCAGGAGACAACTTTGCTGAGCTATCTGCCACAACGTGGTAAGCATTTCCCTTTCTCTGTTTTCCAATAACATGTTCCCCACTTCCTTCTAAGACTTCATCAGCAGTGTCCTCAGAATCCCTTCTACTAACAATCTATTGAAGCCAGTTTAGGTTTTGCCTCTCATATCCTTCAAAATTCTTCCAGTCTCCACACAGTTCCAAAGTCACTCTTGTATTTTTATGTATTTGTTACAGCAGCGCCCCACCTTCACATACCAGTCCATATTGATAGGTTTTATGTACGTCTCCCAAGCTGAGTTAAGGGAAATTGAAGGTTGACGCACTCTGATTTATTTTGTTTTTTATTTTTATTTTTAACATTTATTTATTTTTGAGAGACAGAGCATGAGCGGGGGAGGGCCAGAGAGAGAGGGAGACGCAGAGTCCAAAGCAGGCTCCAGGCTCTGAGCTGTCCACACAGAGCCCGACGCGGGGCTCGAACCCATGCACCGTGAGATCATGACCTGAGCCGAAGTCGGACGCTTAACTGGCTGAACCACCCAGGCGCCCCAACTCACTTTGATTTCTTAAGTGTTGAATGAAAGCTTAGCGAACTTCAGCAGCATGTTAGGTGTAAGAAAAACAATTTGATGGCATTTACCTTTTTGTGAAATGTTGGCACTATTGTCCTGACTCTATTATTCCATCATAATAGATAGATTTCTTTTCTCTGCACATTTATAGGCCTGTGGGGTTCAGTCTGTCTTCTGAGTGGGTAGGGAAAATTTCCTTGAAGCAAAGCCACCGGGTAAAGATTCTAGGCTTAGCATCAAGGACAATGCGTAAGTGGCTTAGAGGGTATTAGGGATGGAACATTTGGTGCTGGGTTTGTGTTTTCTGATCTCCAACCCATTTCAAAACATGGATTCCCCAGTAGGCCATTGGGCCACTGCCTGCATGTTTCCTCCAGCACCCTGACCTTTGAGCAGGATGAGAGTTCCTATGATGGCTGTCCCCTGGGGTAGCAGCCAAGGTACCCAACCATCCTGACACATGATAAAGAAGCTTCAGGCTAGAAAGCACTCCTGGCAACCCTGTTCTGCCTCTAATGAGTCAAGTTGGCAGTGAGATTCCATGACCTGCGTCCACTTCTGGGAATACACCCAGAAGCCCTGGGATCCCACCTGGGGGCTTCCCACAGCTCAAGATACTGCTTGGTATTCATTCTTGGTCCCCACTAATCTGGAACATTTCCTGTAGCAAATACCAGGATGACAAATCTATAGACATCTGAATGCCCTAAGAATCATGCCTGTCTAACTTGGTCTGTATCACATGAGCTTAATTCAGCATGATCTCATGAGTGCCACGGGCACATCCTTATAACTTAGTGTCCTTATATCTGAATTGATTGAGTGAATCATTCTTCTGCATGGGAAATTGTTATTACACGTACGGCACCCATCTTTATAGATGTTTCCATTTCATCTAGGTCAATGTATTCCTCAGTTCTAACTAGGATCCTGTTCTCCACTCTCACATAAATATATTCTCTTTCTTCTTTGAAAGATTAGTTTTTACTTCTTATATATTAGGGAAGCTCTCTCAGTCATGGGTGGCCCTGTCTTGTAATTACCTCCAGGAGTTTTCGTCCAACTTTCCAATCAGTTTTAATTAAACTCATTATCTGTTTTCCTTTTTAGGTGGATAGGAGGCAGAGTTCCCAGGAACAGGGTTGTATGGTAATAATTGTTTCAGTTGATGTGAGAAATAGGCAGTCTTAGAGTCTCTTGCTAAGCAGAAAATGCCAATTCTTTAAGAAGAAAAGTACTTATAAAGGTAACTCTTGTTTTATTAATTATTTTAGAGTAGGTTCCTAGGCAAGTCAAGATGAATCACATTATTTTTGATCATCAGTCCTGGAGTGTAAGTTGTCCACAGGAAAACAAAGGATAAGCTGGTTTGGTAGAGACAAGCATACCATTTCTTCATCTGTGCCTGTCTGCTCTCAAGAACAGATGGGCCCTTCTCTTTTCTCTTTGCCTAAGGTGTAGTGAGTTTAATGGTAGCCTCTAAAATATATGTTCAACCAGAACCTGTGAATAGGACCTTATTTGGAATGGGTCTTGGCTGATGTAATTATGTTAAGAATCTTAAGATGAGAAGAGTGCCTGGGTGACTCAGTCAGTTAAGCTTTTGACTCCTGGTCTCAGCTCAGGTCTTGATCTCAGGGTCATGAGTTCAGGCCCCACATTGGGCTCCACACTGGGCATGGAGCCGACTTAAAAAAAAAAAGGATATTAAGATGCGATCATCCTGGGTTTGGAATAAGCTCTAAAATCAATGTCAGGTGTCTTTAGAAGAGAAAGGCAGAGGGAGACAGAGACACAGACACAAAAATATGAACACACAGAGAAGGTGATGTGAGGACAGAGGCAGAGATTGGAGATATGCAGCCAAGGAACACCAAGGGTTGCTGGCAGCCATGAGAATCTAGGAAGAAGTCAGGGAATGGATTCTCCCTCAGAGCCTCCAGAAAGAACCAATCCTGCCCACACCTAGGTTTTGAACTTCTGGCCAGAATTATGGGAGAATAAATTACTGGTTTGTGCTAATTTATTATTGCAGCCCTAAGAAACTAACACACATGGCATGTGGCAGGGATGTGGTGGGTTACTATTTGCAGTATCTTTTGGTATCATGGGATAATCTGGGTTCCCTTCAAGAGAGAGATTTGGGGACCAGAAGGTTATTTGGAGCTGGTGGGTTCAGACTGGCTATTTCAAGGCCTTTGAAGTCAAAGGAGGCCAAGACAGGGGCTGGAGGTCTCCTGGCCCCATAACACCAAGCACTTGGCTGAAGGAGGATCAGAAAGGAGTCTACTTCTGTCATGTGAGACCAGTCCATGCTGTCTGGGTGGAAAACTAACACTTGCTGAGACAAGATTTATTTGGGCTTAGATAAGCATAAGGAGATTTCCACAGATTGTCCTCTCCTAGGCAGTACTGCAGGCCAGAAAAGAGGTAGCCAGGCCCATTCTGGGTATATTTGAATCTTAAGAAACACTAGCCTACACTGTGGAAAACAGTATAGTGGTTTCCCAAAATATTAAAAATATTACCATATGATCCAACAATTCCACTTCTGGGTACATACTCAAAAGAATTGAAAGCAGGCTCTTAGAGATATCTGTACACCCATGTTCATAGCAACATTATTCACAAAAGCCAGAATGTGAAAGCAACACGAATGTCCATCCACAGATGAATGGGTAAGGAAAATGTGGTATGTGCATACAATAGAATATTGAGCCTTAAAAAGGAAGGAAATTCTGACATGTGACAATACAGATGAATTTTGAGGACATTATGTTAAGTGAAATAAGCCATTCATAAAAAGATAATACCTATATAATTCCACTTAGATGAAGTACTTAGACTAGTCAAAATTATATTTGAGATTTTCCTTGCTTTTTGAGGTAGGCTGTATTGCTATAAACTTCCCTCTCAGAACCACTTTTGCTGTATCCCAAAGATTTTGGACCATTGTGTTTTCATTTCATTTGTTTTCATGTAATTTTTAACTTCTTGGTTGACCCATTCATTGTTTAATAGCCTGTTATTTAACCTCTGTGTATTTGTGCTCTTTTCAGACTTTTTTCTTGTGGTTTATTTCTAGTTTTGTAGTGTTGTGATTAGCAAAGGTGCATGGTATGACTTCGATTTTTTTGAGATTTGTCGTGTGGCCTAACATGTGGTCTATTCTGGAGAATGTTCCATGTGTATTTGAAAAGAATGTGTATTCTGCTGTTTTAAGATGGAATGTTCTGAATATGTCTGTTAAATCCATCTGGTCTAGTGTGTCATTCAAAACCACTGTTTCATTGTTGGTTTTCTGTTTGGACGATCTGTCCATCAATGCAAGTGGGCTGTTAAAGTCTCCGACTATTTTTGTCTTACTACCAATTATTTCTTTTATGTTTGTTATTAACTCCTTTACCTATTTTGGTGCTTTCATGCTGGGTGCATAAATATTTACAATTGTTATATCTTCTTGTTGGATTGTCCCCTTTATTATTATATAGTGTCCTTCTTTGTCTGTTGTTACTAGACTAGTCAAAATTATAGAGACAGAAAATAAAATGGTGGTTGTCAGGGGCTGGGGAGAGGGAGGAACAGAGGAGTTAGTGTTTAATGGGTACAAAGTTTCAGTTTTACAAGAATGAAAAGATTTATGGATACAGATGATGGTGATGGTTGCCCAACATTATGAACATACTTAATATCATTGAACTGTATGCTTAAAAATGGTTAAGATGGTAAATTTTGTATAATACATATTTTATCATAAGAAAATAATTGGAAAAAAAAAGAAACACTGGACTAATGGACTAATGCCTTGGCAGAGTCCCCTGAGAGAGAAGTTGAGAGATAGTCTATTTGACATTTTATCAGTCAGGGCTCTCTACAAACACTGGCACATTTAGATCCCTACAGAGTAAAAATTAATTGGAAATAGCTAATCTTAATAGAGAAAGAGGAAAGAATGGCCACTCTCCCTTGCTGGTCACCTGTTGTGGAGAATCTATAGACTTCCACTAGTGATGTCATCCTCAAAGCTGCCAGAGGGGCCAGAGGATCTGAGTTCTAACTGGGAGCAAGTTTGTGCAGGTACTGTCTTCACTGAGACAGAAAAACGTGCTACACAGAGGGGAGAACAATTCACTTATGCCCATGAGACCTGGGTTCTAATTCTGGCTGTGCTGCTAATTTCTGCTTGGTATATATCCATTGGATTTTTGACTGCCAACATCTGAATCCCCTTCCTACCCATGGGAGAATCCACAGAGCTCATCTCCTGCCACTTTCCTGGGCTTTAGGATCTAGAAGATGTGTCCATTTTTCATCCAGTGATGAGGGTCCACTGTGTGCATCCGGTGTCCAACGGAGAAGGTCCAAGCAGAGCTGGTCAATATTATGTGGTGGTGGTGCCTGTGGTGGCTTGTGACTAGGTGGTCTCCCTGACCAGGTCATTCCTGCTTTGCTTGATACCTGAACCTAGGCTCCAGCCTTTCTTCTCTTTTCTCTTAAGTCTATCAAAGTTGGTTTCTCCTGTTTGCACAATAATGTAATTTTGTATAAATTAAACTTGCTGGCATTCAGTTTCAAATTAAGCTCCTTGGAGTTCTAAGATGAAAGATTGGAGCTAAAGGGATCAAGTTTTTGGCCATGGGGTTAGAATATAAGCATGCTTATACCTTCCCCCGACCAGGAGATGAAAGGCTGGGTTTAAGAAGCAGTCACGTATGTGTTCAGTTATTGATTACGGCATGGGCTGGGGTAGTAGAAGACTGGCGACCATGAAGCAATAGGGTATTACATATGGAATGCACTATGGCACCAGAATACGCTAGAGCATACCATACAGTTAGTAATGAAGGATGAGGGAGATGTCTTAGAACTGATAAGAAGAGAGCTCCAAAATACATCACTGGGTAAAAAAAGCAGTATTAAAGAGTTTATACAGCATACTTACATTTTTTTGTAATAAAAAAAGAGGGAAAAATAAGATTTAAAAAAAAGTTGGTTTTTTTTTTTTTTTTTGTATTTGCCTAAAGAAATATTGGAAAGACAAGTAAGAAATTAATATAAATGGTTACCTGTAGGGACGAGAGCAGAAAATGTGGGAGCAAGACTTTTAATATTGGTCTGCGTTTTTAAATGTTTGTTTGTTTATTTATTTTTTAAAGTTTATTTTGAGAGACAGAGGGAGCCAGGGAAGGGCAGAGAGAGAGGGAGAGAGAGAATCCCAAACAGGCTCCACACTGACAGCATGGAGCTCTATGTGGGGCCCAAGCTCATGAACTGTGAGATCATGATTTGAACCGAAACCAAGAGTCCAACGTTTAACTGATGGAGCCCCCTGGGTGTCCCTAATATTTATTTATTTTTGAGAGAGAGAGTGCGAGTGGGGAAGGGGCAGAAGCAGATTGGGTTGGAGGATCCAAAGGGGCTCTGCACTGACAGCAGAGAGCCCAATGTGGGGCTTGAACTCAGAAACCGTGAGATTATGACCTGAGCTGGAGTCTGACACTCAACTGACTGAGTCACCCAGGCACCCCAATATTGGTTTGTTTGTTTTTTTGGTTTTTTTTTAATAATTTTTTTTCAACGTTTATTTATTTTTGGGACAGAGAGAGACAGAGCATGAACGGGCGAGGGGCAGAGAGAGAGGGAGACACAGAATCGGAAACAGGCTCCAGGCTCTGAGCCATCAGCCCAGAGCCCTACGCGGGGCTCGAACTCACGGACCGCGAGATCGTGACCTGGCTGAAGTCGGACGCTTAACTGACTGCGCCACCCAGGCGCCCCTGGTTTGTTTTTTAATTAATAAAATATGTAACTTTTTCAACAAAGGGTATGGATTTATAAGATTTAGGCTTTTTCTTCAAATGTAACATATATCATATATATAAATAAAATCTATCTCTATCTTTCAACTAAAACAGCTTTTTTAAAATCTATAGAAGTTTGATTTTGAGATTCAAGAAGAAATCTCAATAATCAATGCCAGTCCATATACTACTGACTTCATAACCATTAGTGAAAGCTAGTTGAAATTGTGTTGTGATGTATTTATTTTTAGTTCCACCATGAATAAGTGTAGGTAAAAAATGACAATGAATTCTAGAAACAAATTAACCAAAAATCAAATTCCTCTCTCTCTTGCTTCCCTACCTCTCCCTTCTAGTTTCAGTTTAGCCATCTTTTCTCGTAGGGTGGTGCTTCTCAAAGCATGATCTTTGGATTCTGAGATCCTTTTGGTGTTTGCAAGGTAAAAATTATTTTCAGAATAATATTAAGGTGTCACTTGCTCTTTTTTCACTGTATTGACATTTCCACTGAGAGTGTAGAATCAATGGAGATTAAAGTGCTGGCACCTGAGCATGAATTACGACAGTTGCACCAAACCATAATACAGTAGCAGTCATTGGCATTTTCACCCACGCATACTCTCAGTTTTAAAAAATGATGCCAGTTTCAATTAAGAATGTCTTTGGTAGAAAAAAAAAGAAGGTCTTTGATAAAGCAGTATCAATGATTAATTTGACTAAATCTCAATCCTTGAATCATTTCAATATTTGTGTAATGACAATATGGGAAGTATACATAAAGCACTTTTGTTGCATATTGAAATATGACGTTGTTGAGGAACAGCGCTTGTATGATTGAGCTAAGAGTTGAGTAAGTGGATTGCTTTTCATGGGACACCATTTTTACTTGAAAGGATAACAGGCAAACTGGTGATTTAGAATTGGATATTTGGCAGATATTTTCTAGAAGATGAAACCAGTGATCTGTCACTTCAAGGAAAATAACTGGCAGTGTTGGTTGCCAGAATGAAATTTGAGACTTTAACGGAAAATGGGAATTTTGGAAAATTTGTATTCAGTACGGTGAGATTCTCAGCTTCCAAAAATGTAAAGACTTTTACAATAAGAGTATTGATGAAATTAATGAATGTGATTTTGTGATGTGGTATGATGAAATGTGCGAAAATTTGCAAGATGTGCACCATTTAGTGAGTTAATGGTCTCTAAATGATCAGTGCAGGATGTTACGATATCACGCATGGGTAAACAATCCATTCAAAGTGCAAGAGAGACCAATGGATTTTTTTTTTTTAATTTTTTTTTTTCAACGTTTATTTATTTTTGGGACAGAGAGAGACAGAGCATGAACGGGGGAGGGGCAGAGAGAGAGGGAGACACAGAATCGGAAACAGGCTCCAGGCTCTGAGCCATCAGCCCAGAGCCTGACGCGGGGCTCGCACTCACGGACCGCGAGATCGTGACCTGATTGAAGTCGGACGCTTAACCGACTGCGCCACCCAGGCGCCCCAAGAGACCAATGGATTTTAATGTAACTCATTCTGAAAAGCTTATTCGTAGGGTTTCAAATTCTGAATTACAACCAACCTTTTAGAAACCACTACATGTTGACTTTTGGCTTAGTATCAAAGAATACACATTATCTGAAAAGGGTATTAAAATATTCCTCTCATTTCCAACTATGTATCCTTGTGAGGGTATATTTTCTTTATATACATCAACAAAAACAGCATATCACAACAGGCTGAGTATAAAAATATGTATGAGAATCCAGATGTTTTTATATGCCAGATAGTGAAGCAATTTGGAAATGTGTATAACAGAGCAGTTTCTCTATTTTATTGGAAAAAAAAATATTTTCCACAAAATGTGTTATTTATGTTAATATGTAATAGGCAGGGAGCCTGGGTGGCTCAACTCGGTTCAGTGTCCAACTCTTGGTTTTGGCTCAGGTCACGATCTCACAGTTGGTGAGATTGAGCCCTGCATCGGGCTCTGTGATGACAGCATTGAGCCTGCTTGGGATTCTCTCTCCTTCTCTCTCTGCCTCTCTCTCTCTCTCTCAGTAAAATAATATAAACATTTAAAAATATGTAATAGGCTTATTGTTACTTAAAAATGAATTAATTGGTAGATATTTAAAACACATCCATGGTTTTAAATTCTGCTATGGTAAATATCCATGGATGAACAAAAGCTTTTGGGAGTCCTCAAAAAAATTTTTTTTTTTTAGAGAGAGAGAGAGGATGCAAATGAACAAGGGGCAGAGAGAAGAGGGATGGACAGAGAGAAAGAGAAGTGAGGCTCACCCAGGGCTCCTGCTCACCTGAACAGGGCTCGTGCTCACCTGATGTGAGACTCGAACTCACCAACTGTGAGATCATTACCTGAGTGAAAGTCAGATACTTAATGACTGAGCCACCCAGGGACCCAGGAGTTCTCAAAAAATTTTAAGAGAATAAAGGGATCCTTAGACCAAAGCATTTGAGAACTAGTGGTCTAGAAAAGATTTGTGTCCATTCATGTGCACATTCAATGCTATTCTTATGCTCAGTGATTTCATGTGCTAGTCTTTCATTTCAAAAGTCTCAGTTGAAATGCAGCACAAACTAATATGCACCCAGGATAGATGATGAATGAGATTTTTAAGATTTTAAATATCACTCTTGGCAGTTTATTATTTTCTTTTCCTGTAAAATAAGGTTAACATCACCCATTTCATAGGGTTGTTGCTGGAATTAGATAATGCATGTACAAGCATGATGTGATTCTACTTGTCTCTTGATGGTCTTGATTATAGATGTCCAAAAATGCTTAAATATATTTACTTTATCTGGATCTTATATTCCTCTCTGATGGCTTTACTAGTACATTCCTGGGATATGGACAGTCCTATATCTCCCCCCCCCATTATCAAATGAAATTTCCATATTAAGAATATTTTAGCTATTTTTCTTGATGTCCCATAAGGAGAATGAATTCAAGTGGTAACCTCTAAGTAACGATTGTTGTTGCTTTTCTAAACAGAAAAAGTGATGAAGCCTGCCACAGAATATTCTTTATGGAGCGCTGAAAAACCCGCTATGACACCATAGTATCCTAAAGCTATCCTGGAATGTTAGTGATCTTGAGTTACAAGTTCTTAAGAGGAAAGATTACAGAACTCTGTGATGCTTTGAAAAATTCCTACTCACAACCTTTTCTCTTTTTCCTCCACCTGACAAGCTATTCTTAAAACCATTGTCATTACTACTATTTTCTGTTTCTTCAGATTCACCTGCAACCCCTCAAAAATCCTTGGTTGTGACATCTTGAGATTTTGGAACAATCTGGCTCATTATTGTGACTAGAAACCAGATAATGAATTTTGTGTTTGGCTTAACTACCAGGGAAAGGAGCATGGAGACATAAGCCACACATAGTCTTTCTAGTATCTTACTTTGATCAAATGTCAGGGTTATGAATAATAGAAATCCTGGTTTAGTTGGGGAGTTGACTAAATATCACAGAGTTACTATGTTATTCTAAAGTAAACAAACATGTCTTTTGTTGTCTTTGTCTTTTTGTCCTACAGATGTATTTTTAAAAGCTTTATATTTTAATAATGTGGATTCATTGCTATTGATGACATCTGATCAGTAGCTTACGAATATGAATTGGAAGATTAATTATCTAGGGGAAACTTTGGAAAGGGCTGGAGAATGTTTCATTAACAGGTAGGTATCCTTTCTGAAGGGAACTTTCCCAGTATCTAGGCATGGGAGAGGTGAGATAGAAACCCACTCAAAAGTATGCTAGAGAGAAATGGGATAATGGAATTGGAAGAAATGGATGTAAAGTTGATTTTTCCATATTAGCTTGTTCTAAATTCTGAATAAGTTGGCTTTATTTGCCCAGGCCCTGACGAATTTATTCTAACGTTGGGTTGTTAGAGTCTCCTACTTTTCCATCTTTTTTCTTTTACTTCGTGATATTTTTGTGTATTTTATTACTTACAAACATTTACAACCAAGAATGAAGGTTATCACAGAGAAGAAATATATGGCAAGATGGAAGTCTGATGGCTACTTTCTGCTTGCCCTTCCTCATTTATAAAATAAGAATGATGATATTTCTTACTTTCTAAGGCTGTTATGAGGATTAAAAAAGATAATATGTGTAAAGTGCTCAACACAGTGGCCTGTACAAAGTAAGATCAACAAATAAGAATTGCAAACCATTTTCTGTGAATTAGTTTTGTTGATTGAGAGGAAAAAGGGGGTCAAATTATTGGGTGGCATGAGACTTAGATTTTATCTCCGTTTCCATCAGTCTCTCTTGAATTAGCTGGTTAGAAATGTTATCAACAATATATTCATGAACCCACTCAAGTAATGGTGCAACTTTGTAAACAATGTTTATTTATTTGTTTATTTTGAGAGAGAGAGAGAGAGAGAGAGAGAGAGAGCAAGCCAGAGAGCATGCGTGCAAGTTGGGGAGGGGCAGAGAGAGGAGAGAGAGAATCCCAAGCAGGCTCTGCACTCTCAGCTCTGAGCCCAAGTCATGAATGGTGAGATCATGCCCTGAGCTGAAATCAAGAGTCAGATGTTCAGTTGACTGAGCCACCCAGGTACCCCAGTAATGACGCTTCTGAACTGCCTGATGTAAATGCATGAATATTTCATTTAAGTGACTTCAGTGCTGGGGCCCCTGGGTGGCTCAGTCGGTTAAACATCCAACTTTAGTTCAGGTCATGATCTCACAGCTCGTAAGTTCAAGCCCCACATCAGGCTCTGTGCTGACAGCTCAGAGCCTGGAGCCTGCTTCAGATTCTGTGTCTTTCTCTCTGCCCCTCCCTTTCTCACGTTCTGTCTCTCTCTCTCACACACAAAAATAAATAAACGTTAAAAAAAAGTTTTAAGTGAATTCCGTTCTACCTCCTCACCACAACAGCCTTTGTTCTTGGTCTCATTGTATGTTGTTGGGTGGGATGCGGCTGCAACTAACAGAAACCTGACTGATAGTGGCTTAAATAGTGAACATATTTAAAAATTCACATAATTAGAAGTCTGAAGGTTGGTTAACTTAGTGGAACAATGAGACCCGGGGACTTCCATCTTCTCACTTGCTGTCTTCCTCACACTGGCTTTTGTTCTCAGGCTTGTCTCCTGATTGCTAGATGGCTGCCACAGCCTAAAGAATTAATCTTGTGCTTTCTACGGAAATGATGTGAAGCTACTGTTGACCCCATCACATGCTTAGGAAGGGATGATGGGAGAAAGTTCTCATGTCTCAGAACTAGGAATAGCTGTGATGCTTTTGAACAACTTGAAAAAAAATTTTTTAATTGAGTATAGTCGACACACGTTATGTGAGTGTCAGGTGCACAGCATAGCGATTCAGCTTCTCTGTATGCGATGCTTTGCTCCTCACAAATATGGCTACCATCTGGAACCATAAGACGTGATTACAGTATCGTTGACTAGATTCTCTTTTGAACAACTCTGTGTTGCATGTATCTGTGTATATCCTCATGGTTAGGTCCATGTATGTCCTTAAGGGTATTTAGATCTTCACTAGATCTTTGCTTTGGATGAAAAAAAAAACCTCGGAGCTGAATTTGTGTTTGACTATAGGACATGACCAGGAGTTTTACTGTTTGTATAGCAAGACACATCAGAAAGGACCTGGCTGCCTGGCTGAGGGAGAACTTTGCCACAGCAGGAGTAGTGTTGTAGCAGAAGGAACCCTGAGTAGGGAGCCGTCATCCTAGAGTCTGCTTTTAGCTCTGTCCCTTGCTGGGTGCCTGTTCTGGGGTAACTTGTATCCACTTTCTTGGCTGTGAATGCAACGCCGTGCGTCTTCCTATCTTACACTTTTTCCTTTCGTTCATTGCCAAATTGGTGGATGTTCTTCAAGAAAGAGCTTATAAATGCCGGATAAGGTTGGGGCTAGTGTCTTGTGAGTTAACAGAAGCCCTTTTGAAGATGATACCCTTGCAGGACAATTAGAAAGAGCAGGAAAGTTATACTCAAAGCCTTGTCTTTTCTGTGTTAGAAACTAAAGGCTTGTCTTGGCTGTGCATCGTTTGCAGCCTCTTAGCATTGGGAGTGGGGGAAGGAGGCCAACTTGTAACGGTGTTATTGTATCTAATGTTGAGAAAATGGCATTTTCAAGTCACCCCCAAATTTTTTCGTGTAGTGAGCAACAACCCAACAGCTAATTAAAAAGACACGAATTATATGGGATTTAAAGCTTCTCAGTGAAGGAGTCACAGTGTAATAAAATGATCAAATATCTTTCAGGGGTGATATATTAGAAGTCAGTTTGTGCTTTTGCAGCAGGTGACATAGGATATTGTAATATTGATCAAAAGGACAGACAATACTTAAGATGATTTTCCATGTCTCCTTGTGGCTCTATTCCCTGGTAAATCACCCTGATGCAAGAGCTGTGCCCCGAGCAGTTTTTTAGTCAAACTATTTGTTTACCAGTTCAGGGTATCTGGCTGGTGATACGTTCTCAGTAATTCACAGGATTGCCCATTTTGCTGACAAAATATTTTCTCCTGTGCCGAATTGCTGTCTCTATTCACTTTGTCTGAATGTGAATTAAATGACCTTTAATTACTGTGGAAGAATATTGTATTTTTGTGTATGCTTCACGTTTTGATACCGATTTGCAAGAAATGCTCTCCCGTGAAATGTGGTTTGCATTGCTGTTTCCATCTCCTTTTCCCTCCTACAAAAGGCATGTATTTGGTTCCCTTTCTCCCAGGGCTCAGGCTCTTCTGGGAGGAAAATTTTTGAGGCAGCTCCCTGATCTAAGAGGGGTATTTAGCTCAAGAAATATCCCAAGGAAACGATCATGTTTTAAGATCCCTAGAGGCCAGTTACTCTAGAGAGGGTTCCAGGGGCTTGAGGAGTTCCCTGAAGTCAGAGATTGTCGCACTCCCAGCTGGTTTTCTCTCTAGGACAAGCATTCATCCACTCCTTCCTCATTCCCATGGGAGGCAGTGGAGGCTGACTCAGCTCTTCTCCAGCAGCAGGTCCTAATTCACATGAGCCAAACTTGGAATTCGTGCCTCCTTTTCAGGGATTGGTTGTAATAAGGAGGCTCAATCAGACTGAAGGGAATGACTTTTATTCTCTGATAGGAGTGTGATGGTTAATTTTACGTGTCATCTTGAAAGAATTCTGACTAACACAGGGGGAGAGTCTTGTTTTCTCTCAAATGGACAGGAAAGAGAAAGCACATGGCTCCAGTTGCTAGAGCAGCCATCTTGTGACCCTGAGGGCAGCCTCCATATGAGGACAAAGACGACATTCAAAAAAGGGGAGAACCCAGAGAATTGCAGAGAAAGAGAGAGAAAGCCTTGGGCATCTAGCCTCGTGAGATAATAAATTCCTTAACTGTTTAAATCTGTACGAGTCAGAGCTTCTTTTGCTTTAGCAACACATTTAATGTATTTCTACGTAGCAGCTGTTAGGTGTGAGGTACTGTCCTAGGTACGGGCTGTGCAGCAGTGAACGATATGGTCAAAGTGCCTACCCTCATGAAATGTCCTTTCTGGTAGGAGAGAAAATACCACATGAATATGTAATATGATGTCAGGTAGCCAAGCAGAGTATGAGATAAGGAGTATTGTTGGGCGGTCAGGTGTCTGTGAGGCATGCCATTTGGGCAGGGAAGTGAACAAAGTGAGGGAGCCAGCCATTAAAACATTTGAAGAAAGAACTTTCCAGGCAGGAGGAATAGCAACTTCCAAGTTCCCAAGGCAGGAAAGTGCTTGGTGTGCTTTAGAGAAAAACCTACAGCCGAGTGAGATGGAGCTTGGTGGTAAGAGGGAGGCAGTGGTGAGAACACTAGAGTGAGTTCCTAGAGGCTGTAGGAGGGACTTGGAGTCCCCTGTCTATGTGATGGGAAGCTATTGGAGAATACTGAGAATGGGGGTTATTTGCAGCTCAAGGCATCCTAACGGTTACAGAGTAAAGTAACTTGGACCCAAAGCTGCAATCTGCAAACAGCAGGCCACTGTGGTACCAAGGCTTGCCTTTGAGCCTTGGAAAGGTGGTTACACTCACTTAGTCTTCAAGGAACTCATCAGATCAACTAACTGTTGCTGCATTTTTATAGTTCTGAATAACCAATAGCTATATATATAGGGGAATAACTATATACACATGGGAATATACATATGATATTGAGAAAGTACCTATTTTCCTATTTTACTAAGAATTTAAATACTACTTTAAATCAAGAATAATAGTGTTCATTTTATCACATGCTTTGGCAGCCTCCACCGAAATGATATCATGCGTTTTTCCTCCTTTGACCTAATAATGTGGAGAGTTATATGAACAGACTTCCTGTTACTGAATCATCCTTGCATTTTGAGAATGGCAACTTGGCTGTAGTATATTATTTGTTTAATATATTGTTGGAGTCAATTTGCTAATATTTCATTTAACATTTTTACATCGGTGTTCATAAGAGAAATAAGATTATAGCTTTCTTTTCTGGTGCTCTCTTGTTCTGGTTTTAGGATTAGTGCTTTTATAAAAAGAATTGGGGCATTTTTTTTCCCCCTCTCTCTGGGATTGTTTAAATAGTGTCAGAATTTTCTCTCCTTGAAGATTTGAAATCATTCAGTTTTTACAATTGGCACAATCTACTCACCTCAATAAATTATTTGTATGATTATCCAGTTTTTGTCCATAGGCTTGCATAACTGTTTAACAGATGTAGTTATGCCATATATTTTTGCATTCTGATTTTTTTCCATCAACCATATTATAAATGCTTTTCTACATTCTACCGTATTTGTAATAATTTTAATTGATAAATCTCATTCCATTTTGTAATAATTTTAATTGACAAATATTATTCTGTTGTGCAATAATTTTAACTGATAAATATCATTCCATTATGTGGATGGACCATATTTTAATACTTCCCTGTCCTGTGTGAGTAGAATATCTCTTGTTGCTATTTTTGTAAAATAATGCTGCAATAAATGCATATTTGATAAGTTTTATTCATATTTTAGAATTTTTTTTCCCCTTAGGACAAATTCCCAGGAATAGGAGAGTAGAAAACTTTCAAAGACTTTGAGACATATGGACAAAGTGTTTTCCAAAGGTTTGAGCCATTTTATGCGGTCTCCAGAATCCATTTGCACAGCATTCTTATCAGTATTGGGTGTTTTATATATATACATATTTTCTTCTGCTATTAGGTATGAAATGGCATCATCAACTTCCCGATTCTGGTCTCAGAGGTGGGAGAGTGAGCGCACTTTCCATTAAAAGTTGACCCTCCTATTGAGATTCTGGAGTTGACTTAGTTGCTGAGGTTTCACGGTGCAGTGAGAGTTAGTCCTGAGCTTCTGAGTTTAGTCTGGGCCCCTCGTCTTGGCTCTTGGCTGCACTGTACTAACCGAAGCCAAAGCCAGAACTCGAACCTTGTCCCCTAACCTTGTCACCTTTTTGTTTTTATTTGTTTTGCTTTTTCGTTTACAATATGCCCAGCACAAAGTCTTAACTTGCATTTGCTTAGTTAGTTACCAAGCAGGACACAGCGGCTGAGGAACATGAAGACTTCTACAGGCAGATGGAGCAGGAACCTGCCACTGGTGGCCTCTTTTCGAAGACACAATGCCTTCTCTCTTTACTGTCTTTCAAACTTGCTAATTTAGTGACTGTAAACACAAATCATTATCTTCTAAATGGGCTGGCAACTGGCTCAGGGAGGGGGAAAAAAATCTTGGCTCTTTGACACTGAACTTGTGGTTCTTCCCTGGTTAATCTGTATAAAACAAAACACTACTTACCACTTCAGCAAAGAAGACCTCTTATTTTTGTGAGATCAAAGCACTTTGTAACCATGACGAATTTCCAGTGTCAGTAAACTGTCCCAGGGAGAGGTTCTGATTAAAAAGCCTCACGTACTTTACCTTGAGCTGGAATTGTTACACACAATTCCACATAGTGTCTCCAGATCTAATCCTGCCCACTAGGGGCTCAGATGATGGTTAACTGAGAGCAGAAGCCAATCGGAATTATTTCTGTGGTTTTTAAATTTAGTTTAAAATTTTTTAATGTTTATTCATTTGTGAGAGACAGAGCGTGAGGGGCAGAGAGAGAGGGAGACACAGAATCCGAAGTAGGCTCCAGGCTCTGAGCTGTTGGCACAGGGCCTGATGCAGAGCTCAAACTCACGAACTGAGAGGTCATGACTTGAGCTGAAGTTGGACACTGAACCAACTGAGCTACCTAGGCACCCCTAAATTTAGTTTTAAAAGTGAGCTCAGGGAAGCCAGAAAAAGGGTGAGGAAAGGAAGCAAATGGTAGAGAATAGAACCACATTTTTGTTCTGAAGTGGGTAAAGAGAATGAGGGGCAGAGAGTAGAGGTGTGTTCTTAGATTAAAATTCAGTTGGCTGGGACGCTTGGGTGGCTCAATAGGTTAAGCGTTTGACTTTGGCTCAGGTCATGATCTCGGGGTTCGTTGAGTTCGAGCCCCATGTCGGGCTCTGTGCTGACAGCTCAGAGCGTGGAACCTGCTTCAGATTCTGTCTCCCTCTATCTCTGCCCCTCCCCTTCTCACACTCTGTCTCTCTCTCAAAAATAAGTAAACATTAAAAAAAATCAGTTGGTTAAGTGGATCAGTCAGTTAAGCATCTGACTCTTGATTTTAGCTCCGGTTATGATATCATGGTTCGTGAGTTTGAGCCCCACATTGGGCTCTGCACTGACGGTGCAGAGCGTGCTTGGGATTCTGTCTCTGTCTCTGTCTGTCTCTTTGTGTCCCATGCATGTGTGCGTGTGCTCTCTCTTTCTTTATCTCAAAATACATAAATAGTCTTTAAAAAAATTCATTTTGAATGACATGCTAAAGCCTCATGTTTTCCTGAATTTGAAGCATACCAGACTTCCTATTTTTTGTCTCTTCCATAAACTATATGGAACTATATACAATCATGTTTAATAAACATTTATTGAATATGTTGTTGTGTACTTAACCCTAGGGATTCTAAATCAAATAAGAGTTTGTCCCTACCTTCAAGTTGATTGTGCCTAATTCAGGGAAAAAAAGTATGTGGACATAAAAATGAAGGAATTTAGGTCAAGGTGCTATGGGAATCCTGAGGAGATAAGCACTTTGGTCCAAGTGAGCCACGAGCCTCCTTATTTGACTTCTTGTCCCTTTTCTTTACTACACGTCTTTCCTGGGAGATCTCATTCATCCCCAAGGGCTTTCACCACCCCTGTGTGCAGATCACTCAAATGTTTTCTGTCTTGCCTAGACTTTTCTCTGGATGGCAGATCTCCGTGTTTACCTGTGAGTAGACATCTCTACTCAAAAGTCTGGGGGATATTTCAAAATCAAGACCAAGTGAATTCATGTGACCCCAAACCTCTGTGGGAACAGAGTCCCCTGCTGGCCAGTGGTACCACCACCTATTGACCCAGCAAAGTCAGACACTTGTACCATCTGAGATGCCTCCCCTCCTTCATCCTTTATAAATAGATCTGGTTGGGTTAACCTCCCAAATAGATTTCAATTGCTCTCTCTTCTCTTTTATCCACACTTCCATGTCTTAGTCCACACTCTCAGGATATCCTCCCTCATTACCTCAATGGTCTCATGTCTTCTCAGGGTCTGCTTTCTCCAATCTCTCCCTCCTTCCCTTACATATACCCACTTAAGTTCTCTGGGTCAGCAAGATCTATTGGAAACTCCTATCTAATCACATCAATCCCCTGAACAAAATCCTCCAATGTCTGCCCAGCAGAACATATCCTTGCTCTTCTCTGAATATGCCCTCCCTCTCCCATCACTCCTTCCTATGCCCAAATGACTTTTCATTCCCTGACTCTTCTGAGTTCTAACTTCTGAACTTTTTCATACTCTTTCCTCTACCCAGAGTGTCCCTTTCCTTTCTCTCAACATGTTCACTCCTAAGTCCTTCACATGCTCACAAGCTCAAAGGATGCTTCATCCCAGGAAGGCCTTCCTTCCTCCTTGAGGATGCCTCAAGTGTCTTTCTTAACCCATAGTCTTCATGTCTACCAAAGCCCTTATCACTGATGAAATTATTGGATTAATTTTCAGGGTATTCCTTTAGACTAAGAGCTCCTCAATACAATAACTCTGACTATATTTTTTCATTTCTATGCACCCATACCTAGAATGATGTTCAATAGATGATTGCAGGGTGAATGTTGTTGAAGAGGCGGCTGATACCCCACACATTCAAAAGTGTGGTCAAGTATTTAGGAACAAGTAAATAATATTCAAATCAGTCTTCTAGAGCTGACACTAGAACCATTGTTAGTTAACTTTTGGAAGCATGGATAGCATCAAGAGAGCCAAGAAATGGACAAATGTTGCCTAACTTAATAAAAAAAACCCCAAACAGATGAATTATGGAATAAGACAGGTAAGATTGATAGGTGACAAATACTTAGGAAGTATTTGACAAATACCCACTTTAGGCTTGCACAGTCTTGGTGGCTCTCTCTTCCCCTTGCAGGGCGTTCTGTAAGCCACATCATGAAGATGGTGACATCATCAGATGGGTTCTCTGCCCCTTCATGATTGAAGAACCCTGCCCTCTGCTTCTGCTGTGATATTGATTGATTGATTGATTGATTGAAGTATAGTTAACCTACAACGTTATATTAGTTTCAGGCGTACAACGTAGTGATTCAATAGTTCTATCATTATTTAATGCTCACTGTGATGTAAGTATAGTCACCATCTGTCATCATACAATGTTATTATAGTACTATTGACTATGTTGCCTATGCTGTACTTCTCATTTCCAAGACTTACTTATTTATCTTTTTAACTTTTTTTTTAACATTTATTTATTTTTGAGAGACAGAGCATGAGCGGGGGAAGGGCAGAGAGAGGGAGAGACACAGAATCCAAAGCAGGCTCCAGGCTCTGAGCTGTCAGCACAGAGCCCGACGCGGGGCTTGAACCCACGAACTGTGAGATCATGACCTTGGTCGAAGTCGGATCCTTAACCGACTGAGCCACCCAGGCTTCCTGAGACTTATTTATTTTATACCTGGAAGTTTGTACCTCGTTTTATCGTGAGTCATTGAGACTTAGGAGCTGTTGTAGTTGACCCTGGTTAATAAGTAAGTCATATGCCACTCTGATTCTAGTTCCTTCTTATGTGACTTGTTTTCCAATCTGTTTTTCTCTTTGGAAGATGAATGGGAACTACACAGCAAGGGTATGACATTTCAAGATATTCCTGAAGGAAGAGTAGGAGTCTCCTGGACAGAAGGAGCCGTATAAGCTAGGTCAAGGTGGTATAATAGAGTGTGTTTGCAGAAGACTGAAAAGTCTGCCCAGGAAGTCATTCATTCATGCATGCATTCTTTCAATATTTATGGTAGCATCTACTAGCTGTCAGATATAAAACTAGGGAATGAAGAGAAAATGGCTCTTATGTATTAGTGCAGAAATAGAAACGTAAACAAAAATTTAAAGAAATATTTAAATATGGTCAGAGAAATATAACAATGGTTAAGGGCATGGGCTCTGGACACAGGCTGCCTAAATTCAAATTCTGGCTCGACCACCTTCAGCTCTGTGACCTTGGGTACGCAGTTCATTCATATGTAAAATGAAGATGATCTAACAATAACAATATTCTTGTGGTAAGGGTTAAAAGAGACAACTAAATGTAAGGTGCTTTGTATATATTGAGCCGGAGTAAGACTTCTAAAATATTAGCTGTTGTTATTTGTATTGGGTATGTGTGGATGTAGAATGGTGATAGTCTGGAAAGGACCTTTTGTAAAACTTGTCAGGGTTTTGGGGCTCTACCCTGTAGACATTAGAGGTTATTCTGATACAGAGATGAGGAGAGATCCATTTTTAGTGCCTTGTCATTCTGTTTGCCTTACGAGGCGCCCCTTTCAAAGGAGCAGTGATTTTCCTAAACTCTTGTAAACCCATTATGTGGCAACTCTCAGTACCATGCCTGGGGCATGGTCACAAGTTCTTTTTATTATTAAACTGACACTGGCTTTAAAGTTCATCATTATTTACAAGTTTTCATTCCCTAAGGCTAATGTGAGTCAATGTGAGTCAAATTTCTTCTTTTCATAATATTTCTTAGGCTACTTATGATTTAATTCACTGCTTGGAGACATCTAAATGCACAGGCTTAGAACCAGAGACTTTCAGGGCTGGAAGGGGCTTTGGAGATGCACTCATCTAACCCCCTTGCTTTCCAGACCAAGAAGCTGAGGTCCAAAGGGATGGTGGTGGTTGATTTTCCCAGAGTCAACAATGCTTCTGGCAGTCGCGTCAGGGTTTGGGGGTGATGAGTAACCATGACCCTCTCCTTGCTCTGAGCTTGGAACTAATAGAAAAATAAGACACGGGAATCTGACAGGAGGAGGTAAAAATATTGGCTTTCTTACCGAATGAATTTAAATTGGAGAATACAACTTGATATGTAGGCAAATGGCCTTAGCTCTGAATATCAATACATTTGACAGGCACTGGTGATGATTTCCGCTACAAATATTCCTCACTTTTCTCCTTTGCCAGCAGAGCTGGGTTTCCACGTAGATGCCGAAAGCACTTCCGTTCCCAGACCTCCTTATAGCTCTGATTATGTGTCCTGATTCTGGCCAATGTGATTAAAGAGGAAATCAGCAGGAAACTTCTGTAAGGCCTTTCCTCTCTTAAAAGAGAAATGCTTGTGACAGGTACTTTCCTCTCCTTATTTCCTTTATTTATTATTATTTTTTGTCTTTGGACACTGTTACCTAAGGGCACTCAGTTTGGAGCTGGAGCAGGTCATAAGGGGAGGCATGTCGGCACGCTCAGATGGCAGATCAGAAAAGTGCAAAACACCTGGGTCCTTGATGACATTGTTGGGCAGCCACACCAATCCCTTCCCCCTGATTCTGGACTTCTTCTTCCTTAAACTTAAGTATGTTTATGCCACCTTCAATGGTTTGTACTTGTTACTTGCAGCCCAAACCATCCTAACTGGTAAATCTACCTGAACTTGGAATGTCCATGGTGTTGAGTCACCATGTTTATTCCCCAGTCACACCAACCGATCAGATAAGAGATTCATGGCGGGAGTGTGGAGTAGAGAGAGGGAGCCTGAAGTGTCCTAGGCATACTCTTCTCTCTTGCCCACTATGGGAAAGTGGGAATGGGAGATGAGCACCCCCTCTCCCCAACAAACCCTGATCATAGCATTGGAAGAAAAAGATTAGACTAGAGTCCAAAAATAAAAAGGTTTTGTAATTCTTTAAGTTGAGGAATTAGATCCATAATTTTACGTGAGGAACAGAACTGAATTGGGTGTATGTGTGTATGTGTGTGTGGATTCTGACAGTACTTCTTAAAGCTTCCCGCTTCTGGCTCAGTCTGCCTTAGGCCTCATCAACCTTCAAGGCAGTTCAGAAAGTGAAGCATTAACGACAGTGTTAGGCATGCCTGAAATACGCATCTTGTTTCCAGAGCGCTGGACATGAACAATGCCAAAAGGATGAATCTAGCGACTCCATCTTTGAGGCACAGTCATTTCATTGTGAAGTCTTTTTCTTTAATTTTGCCCAAAGAGGAGTGGATTATTAAAATTATGTCATTGCCCATCAGGCTGTCAGAAAAGCCTGAACTCCTTTTTTCAAAGAGAGCTATGGAAGAGCAGAAGTAGGGAAGCAGAGAGCTGGCTGCCCGTCAAATCTAATTTCCACACTCCCCACATTTCTTTGATGAGATATTCCACGCTGCAAAAAGGGGAACTGTTTTTTCGCTTCCAAGTAATTGAAGTGAGTCATGAAACCCAACCAACCAGACCGAGGTGCCAAGAAGTGCCAAGAAGTGCCAAGAAGCATATGTATGCCCTGACTGACCACTCACATGGAGGAATCTATCAACATGGGAGCAGGTGGCAGGGGGTGGGGTGGGGGTGGAAGCCACCAGGGTTAGTGTCCTGGGATCAGAAAGAAGATGGTGGGGGAGATGTGCACTGACCCACTGCCTTCTTATTTACATGTGGGAAGGCAACTCTTGTTGGATTGACTATTTGCTGTTCTGGAAATATTTGCCAAACTTTCATGGAGACTGGTAAAGTTTTGAGTTGGGGGAAAGTGGGAAGAAGTGGCATCTGGCATTTTCCACAATCATTCAGCCATTTACTCATTTACTTCAGTGTTTATTGCCTACTGTGTGCAAGCGTTGCCGATGTAGGAGTGGACCTGAGAGTTAGAGTAGGTGCTTGTAGCTGAGCATCTAGTAAGGGTTGGAGGCAAGCTAACAGTACTGACAGAATCCTGTGGTTGTATGTGGTGGGGAGTGGCAGGGTTTGGGACAGGAAAGAGCCTCGAAAGAATCTCGAGGGGTTTCATTCCAGAGATGGAAAATGCCAGATGAAGGGTGGGGGGTGGAAAGAACCTGGAGAAAAAAACACCCAAACAACTTTGTTTGGGACATAATGAGGTTGGAGTGTTCGTTTCTGTGACATCCTGATAAAGAGGTCATGTAGATAGTGAGGAAACCAAGGAATAGTATTAAATGGTTATTAATATTCAGTCCGTTTAAGCTTTATGCTCTGGGACTAGTTTGCTTTTTACCCATGACTTGTTAACTTAGAATCATGGGTTTGAGAGCTTTGCTTTGCTCAGCTCTTAAAAATCTTCTGATTACCTCCCCACCCAAACCTATTTATTATGAAATTCCTCTATCCCCTCGATTATGTAAGTTTCCCTTCTCTGGACCTGATTACCCTTGTGGCTTCATCACTCAATAAATGTCAGGGCCGCCTCTACTTAGGAGAGATATCTCTCTGTAATTTATTTTGATGTAGGCTCTTCAGCAATGTTAGGTAAGAAAATACTGAGACTCTCAAATCATGTAATTAGGCCCAGCAGATCAGAAATCTGAAAAAATAAGCATTTTCATAAATTTCACTCCCCCACTCACCTTTTTTTTTATATACTCTTTACTGCTTTAAGTTTTGAAATTTCACATGCATCAGCCACACAGGCTCAGCTGGTGAGAGTTCAGGTATTTCTAGAAGATTGAGCTAAGGATCCCCTCACTGTAAGAAGGTTTCTCACTGGAACAGCATAACAATGTGGCTAAAGCAGCTGGATATAGTAAAACTCAGCTGAGTTTGAATCTTCAAAAAAAATTTTTTTAAGTTTATTTACTTTGAGAGAGAGTGAGCACAAGCCAGGGAGGAGCAGAGAGGAGAGACAGAATTCCAAGCAGACTCCACGCCATCAGTGAACTGTGAGATCATGACCTGAGCAGAGATCAAGGGTCAGACGCTTAACCGACAGTGCCACCCAGGTACCCCAGCGAACTTGAATCTTAGCTTCATCACTGAGCACCTGGAAGGCCATGGTCACTTTTTTTTATTTTTAACTTCTTTTGACCTCAGTTTGTTTCTCATAAAGAGTAGATAAAAATACTTCATAGCATTATCGTTGTCGTGAGAAGTAATAGATGTGACACATGGAAAGAGTCTAAGAGTTCAGATAATTACTCCTTGCCACCGTGTAGCACGTCTGTGATTTAGACTTGTGCTGTCCAACATGGGAGCCACTACAGGAAGTTCTTGAGCCCTTGAAATGTGACAGATGTGAACTGAGATGTGCAGCCAGTATGTATCAATACAAATCAGACTCCAAAGTCTTCGTATAAGAAAAAAAGGATGTAAAAAGAGCGTACAATATTCCATTAGTGATGTTGATATTGATTACATGTTGAAATGCAGAAATTTTGGATATTGGGTTAAATACAATCTTATTTCTGGCACTTTAGTGGACACCCCCGCCTTGCACATAGGACTTAACCCAAAGGACTTCCAACATTTGAAGTTGTGAACAAAGTGCTCACCTGGATCACCACAGCAGCCTCCCCAGCCAGTGTCTCAACTCCAGTCTATCTCTTCACTAAGCCCATGGGATCTTTCTAAAACACAGACTTGGCTCCTATTTGTTTTTAATTCTTTTTTAAATGTTTATTTGAGAGAGAGAGAGAGAGAGAGACAGACAGACAGCACGCAGGGGATGGGCAGAGAGAGAGGGAGACACAGAATCTGAAGCAGGCTCCAGGGTCTGAGCTGTGAGCAAAAAGCCTGATGCCTGATGCGGGGCTCAAACTCAGGAACAGTGAGATCATGACCTGAGCCGACGGCAGACGCTTAACTGACTGAGCCACCCAGGTGCCCTTGCCTCTAGTTGTTTTAATTCAATTTCTTAACAGTAATACTTAAAAATGAACTTCTTTGTTTTGCTTTTCTTAATGCAGAGTAATTCTTTTTTTCATTAAAAAATTGATATATAATTGATATAGCATTGTATTAGTTTTAGGTATATAATATAATGATTTGATGTATGTATATATTATAAAATGATTACCACATTAAATTTTGTTAACATCCATCACCACACATAGTAACACATTTTTTTCTTGTGATGAGAACTTTTAAGGTCTACTCTGTTAGCAACTTTCAACGATACGATACAGTATTGTTAACTATAGTCACTATGCTGGAGAGTGCATCCCCAGAACTTATTTATCTTATAACTGGAAGTTTGTACCTGTTGACCACCTTCCCCCATTTTGCCTACCCCCTAAATGAAATGTTGATTTATTTGTATTTATTTTATTTATTTATTTTTCAATCAAACTTTTGGTTTTGAGATCATTGTAGATTCATATGCGGTTGTAAGACATGATACAGAGAAATTCTGCGTGCCTTTTATTCAGTTTCCTGCAAGGTGTTTTATACTTAAAACTGGAGTACAATATCACAACCAGGGTACTGACATTGACATAGTCATCCACCTTATTTAGACTTAACCAGTTTTACTTGTGTTTGTGTATATGTGTATATTTCGTTCTCCGCAACTTTGTTACGTTTTGATCTTCTATCCACGACCACAGTCAAGAGATAGAACATTTCCATCATCAGAAAAATCCTACAATGTTGACCCTTTGTAACGACACGCACTTCCCCCCTTCCCTGAGTCTCCTGGAAACCATTAATCTCTTCCCCATTTCTATAATTTTGTGATTTCCAGAATGCTATGTAAATGGAATTATACAATATGGAAGTTTTTGGGATTGACTTCTTTTCGCTCAGCTTGATTTTCCAGAGATTCATGCAAGTTGTCATGTGTTTGTTCCCTTTAGGGTCGAGCGGTATCCTGTGGAATGGACGTGCCACAGTTCATTTAACTACTCACCGCTGAAGGACACCTGAGTTGTTTCCAGTTTGCAGATATCATGAAGAAAGTTGCTGCGAACATTTGTACAGATTTCTGTGTGAAGATAAATCTCCATTTCTCTGGGATAAATGCCCAAGAGAGCAATTTCTGGGTCATCTGTGTGTTGGTTTATTTATCATTTTCACTGGAGTATTGACTTTTGAGGACAGGTTCTTAGCTCTTGGATTTGCATCACATATACTCAGCATTTGTGTGACATATGGTGATACTCAATAAAAAATATGGAAGGGCAGAAGAAAGGAAGAAAGAAAAGATAAAGAAAGGCCAGGAGGAGAGAAATCTATCCTTCCCTTAAGTTGTTAGCTATTCCACTTCCAGACCTCCCAGCATCATTTTTTTTTAATGAGTCCGGTAGCTCCAGGGCTGGATAGTGCCCAGCACAGAGTAGTTGCTTACTAACTATGTGCTACATTATGCAATGAATATTCTAGAGAGTAGAGCAGCTCTTCTCTTCTCTGGCCCCATCCTCCCTTTGCCCTGCGCCGTCACTCAAGCCCAAGCACGGGCACACAAAGGCACACGCGCACACTCTGGGGCCATGTCCTAGGGATCTTTTTCTGGAACCAAGCCAACAACTAACAAATGAGGTGCTGTTGCTTCGAAGCTGAGCTAACAACAGCCTTGGCCTTGTCTGTGCAACTGCCTAGGAAATTACAAATGCAGGATTTGGGGACCCAGCCGCTTTGTGGACTCATTCCAATGAGAATACAGGATGCACTTGAAATAAAGAATGCTTCTTTGTGACTCATTAAGCTCTTCTCCGTTCCTCTCTATTAGGCATGTGTCTGCCATGCCAGGCAAAGCTATGACCTTCAAAAGTGGAAGAGTCAGGCGGAAATAAAAACATTCCACTTCAGCGCCTAAACCATGTGCCCCTTAATCTGAAATAAATCTGTGACAACTGACAGCTACTTCTTTCAGACAGTTGTGGAGAAAGGCTTGACTTGTCCTAGTAAATCAGACACAGGCTTCATTATTTTTAGTCTCGTTAAAAAAAAAAAAAGTTACCATAGCAACTGCACCATCATCTAGGGCAAATATTATCTAAGTCAATAAAAAGAAGAGCTGTCCCAAATACCCAGTACTTTGAAAGGAAGAAATATCTTTTCAATAAAATTAATTTCTTCCAAGACGTCACCATTTGTCTTCATTTATAAACCCAGATTTTCCCCCCTCTGAATAAGGGACATTAAAAGCAACATACAACTTTGTAAAATCTAAGGCTGACCTCTCTTGTATCTGTTTGCAGAAAATCATTAATTCTATTAATTCCTTGAAACACATAGCTTCATTTGTGGCTTTTTAATTCATCCACAGGAGGCATAATGCTAATCGATTTGACCCTTGGTTAGAGCATTGTGTATTCTGAGAGGACAATGAGGAAAAATGTATCAGAGCACGCACATCTCAACTCTTAAGAGATCATCGGAAGTTATACAGCCAACAACTCTGTGCCTGTTGGCCCTCACTGAGTAGCTGTGGAACAGAGTGGGTATTCAGTACACGTTGGATGACTTGGCTAATTTGACTCTGTTCCTGGTCAGAACTGAAATGGTTTGGGAGTCTTTATGAAGATTTATCCATATACTGAATTTTAGAAACATGGTAAAAAGAGTGTACCCCCAAAGTGTGAGATTTGGACCTTAAAAAACTAAATCTTACCCTGCAGACTTTTTTCCTACTGAAAAACGTGTTGTTAATTTTAGCGTCACATCAAAACACCATAGGCTGGCCGGGGAAGCAATTTTGGTGCCACCCCATGTCTCCTGGTTTCAGATGCTGGTGGGCTCTCATAGTCCCCAACGACTGCTTTTTCTATTCTCAGACTTACACTTTTTTCCTTTTTTCCACATTTAGTACCTTTGAGGTCAGGGTATGTGTAACACCGATTGGCGTCGTATAATTTCTTATTGGCAGCTTCTTATTTCTTAGAAGTACACACAATAATGACGGGAAAGAAAGAGAAGCAACATTTGTCGCCTGCTTATCATGTAAAAAGCACTGAGATGAGCAATTTATAGGTGTCATTTTGTAGAATCGTCACATGAAGCCTATGAAGGAGGCATTTTCTGTTTTGTAGAGGGCTGAGACCCCGGGGGTGACGAGACTTGTCCAAGATCACAAGTTGGCAAGCGTCAGAGTCAAGATTTGTGTACAAATCTGGACGACTTTATTGTAATAGGACACTTTGGGTTTTCCGTCTGACTTGCCCTCAGCTTGTTCTGTTCACAGAACACTTTAAATTAGTGTTAGGTGGGGGCGCCTGGGTGGCTCGGTCGGTTGAGTGTCTGACTTCGGCTCAGGTCATGATCTCACACTCCGTGAGTTTGAGCCCCGCGTCGGGCTCTGTGCTGACAGCTCAGAGTCTGGAGCCTGTTTCAGATTCTGTGTCTCCCTCTCTCTCTGCCCCTCCCCTGTTCATGCTCTGTCTCTCTGTGTCTCAAAAATAAATAAACGTTAAAAAAAAAAATTAAAAAAAAAATTAGATGTTAGGTGTTACCTTGGCGTTAGGAAGGACCTTATGAGTCATAGGGTTCAACCCCATCATGTTACAGATGAGGAAATTAAGGCTGAGGGAAGGGATCTGCCCAAGCCAGCTAGGAAGCTGTACCACTGAGAGGCAGCATGCCTGAGCCAGGGAAGAGAGTTGCCAGGCTCTCGTAATGTCTTCATCTCCTGCATACACTGCCCACCCCCAGACACTCCCCGTTTGGGGCTGTCTCCATGGGCCAGGCCTCGGTTGCTTAGTCTCCTCCTTAAGGCACTCAGCTCATTCCTCCTCTGTTGTCCTGCCTCCCCAGACCTCAAGACGATTGCTCATCTACGCCCCTTCTCCCCTCTCCTTGTCCCCAGTGAAGCTGTTTCTCGTCACTTATCCTCCAAGGTGACAATGAATCCATATGAAGTTGAAAATAAAGCAAGATAAGAAAAGGCTCTCCAGGGCCTGTGCCTGGAGACATCAAGTTACATCTTTGTTTGCTACCTCAAGAGAGTGACATCAACGGTGTAAGTGTCAACAGAGGTAGAAGAGAAGGTGGCATATGCCCAGACTATGGCACCAAGATAGTCTGTAGGTATTAGAGCCTTGCGTAGCCTTTAAAATCCCAGAGCAACCTCTCGCTCTGCTTGTAGAGAGGCAAGTGGTGTGGCCTAGTGCAAGGATTGCAAAAAAGTGGCATCCAGACGTCATTCCCCTTTCCCATACCCGTGAAGAAGGTGATGAGCCTCTGCCCTCCGCACTGTGACCATTCGGACGTCTTCTTGACACAGTGTCCCAGGCAGCACCTTCTGACACTTGGTTGTAGAGATGAAACAAGCTTATTTACCATCCCCAGTGCTGTCGAAGGCTTTGGAGAGGAGCAGATGACAAAATAACTGAGCCTCTACTTCTCCCAAAGGAAAAGGGAGAAAAGAATCACTGATTTACGGAATTATTGTAAGGCTGAGAGATAACATATGTGAGAACACAGCAGATTCCAAGGATCCTGGTACACAGTAGGTGCTCAGTGACTATAAACTGTAATTCTTATTAGGCTGATGCTGATGGGGAGGTAGGTGGGATGCACAGCTCTATACTATGAGGAAATTGGAGATTGTGAAAGAAAGGTGCTCTTGGTGTCTCTTTGTTGTCCTTCTCTTGTGACATTGCAGATGGAACTATGTATGTCTCAAGTCTAATCAATAAGGGTTGAAGAGTCCTCTTTGGAAACATGGCTCAGGATGGCAACTCACCATTGGCGAACTCTAGGCCCAGCAGGTTAAGAAGATCACACCCGGGGGCGCCCGGGTGGCTCAGTTGGTTGAGCGTCCGACTTCGACTCGGTTCATGATCGTGCAGCTCGTGAGTTCGAGCCCCGCGTTGGGCTCTGTGCTGACAGCTCAGAGCCTGGAGCCTGCTTCAGATGCTGTGTGTCCCTCTCTCTCTGCCCCTCCCCTGTTCACGCTCTGTCTCTCTCTCTCAAAAATAAATAAACATTAAAAAAAAAAAAAAAGAAGATCGCACCGGGTAAGCAGTCTGTCCCACAGTACCCCAGTTCTGGTTATGCTACTCACAGGCTGAAGGGCTGAAGAAAGCCCTTTATTCTGAGCCCAGTTCAATTTTCGATTAAACACATAATAATCTGACTCTAGAGATAGGTATATTGATGGTATAGTGATGGATTCACTGAGGGTAGTTACATGTTTTGAAAAAAAGTCAGGCTCTGAATGAGTAGTTTGTATTTAAAGAACACTTTTCTTTGCAGAAAATAAGAATTCTTTTTTTTAAAAAACTTCTTTATTTAGTATTATTTGTTTAATGTGCTTCTTATATGTCTCTGGCTATGTCATTATTTGCTGTGATATGTAAACTCCTAAGGGCAGGGATGATGTCTGCTTCATTTATTTTTTAGAGCACCCAGAATAATGCCATGACCAACAAGGTTTTTAATCCATTTGTATGCTACTGTTGTAGATTGGAACAGAAATTGCATCCCATGCTCATAAAGAATACTCTTTCATTCTTAGACTTTCCAGAGCCAGAAATCTAATGAAATATTTCTATTAGGACACCATTCAATATCATTACATGCAGCACAAATGTATACTTATTGGTTTATTTTAATTCCTGAAGTATCAATATTAATTGATTTTCTGTTATAAAAGCTGCCCAATGTAGAAAATGCGAAATATGCTGAAAACTATATGAAAGAAATGAAAAATCATCTTTAATTCCCATGCCAGAAGGTAATCACATCAAACATTCAAACTTTTTTTTATATGACTCATTTTAAAGTGTTAATATTATCTAATACTTAACTGATTTTAAGACTTTCAAAAGGTTTCGTCCTTTTGATTTCCACCCTTTCAGTTAGTGATCCTGTGTTCTTTCCAGGAAGAATTATCGTTTTGTTATTTTCAATGTATTGAAATGTTCTGTGAATTAAGGGAAAGCGTTTGCTGTCAGCTGCTAGTAACTGACTCCTGCTTCGAAGGAAAAGCTGTGGTGCCCGTGAAGGGAAATTAATCCATCTTGCCCCAGTGCATTTGTTCCCCTGAGAACCAGGTGAACTACTTTTGACTGTTTCCCTAGGATTATGTCACCCACCAAGGTAACTTTCTGTTTCAGCAGGTGATGTTAAGAAACAAAACAACACCCTGTAAGTTAATCAGTTTTGGAAAATAGAGACTGGCTTTATATCCCAAGGCTTTGATGTGTTTAGTGGTTCCTGTAGGGATCTGCCTCTCTTTTGTTTTGATTGACAAGACCCTTCCTATATATTTGAGCAGTCAAGCAGCCCAGTGACAGAGGGTAGAGACATTTACCCAGAGCAATCTTCTATCACTCATCGTGATTTTCAGGAATCTTGGGTGCAAGTGTGAACCTTAAAAGGAGTTAGCTCCAGCAAGATCAGGTAAGTGCTTCTCCATATTTGTAACTTCATTCCACCAGAAGGGAAGTCTGAAGAACCCTGCTAAGGTGACAGATCAGAAGTGGATCAGTAGAAGTGCATCAGACCGAGAGATCAGATTTCAAAGTAAATAACTTTGCAGCAATAATGAATGATTTTAAGCAACAACAAATTGAGGATGTTCCATAAATGCAGTGTCCACTCTTACTTTAACATCCAGGTAGGCTCTGTCCAGCGGGCCAAGCGTGAAGGGAATGATTCTGGCTCCCGGAAAAGCACAGAAAGTGACCAAGACCCAGAAAGAATAGACCTGACAGTAAATTGGGATTATGTTTTAAACACTTCTAATGCTTTCCAATATGTAGGTTTAAACCGAATCACAACCGGGTGCCTATTACAGGGGAGGCATAGAGCAGAGGCAATTGGTAGCTAATACGATACATTTTTATGATGTCGCCAAGTCAGGTGCCAGGTTTCATAATATCTTGTGCATACCCATGTTTTATGGTGGGTTGGGTTAGTAACCATACATCTGGGGCATACAGTTTTCATTTATCTACGCCCCTCCGATTTTCCAGCCACGACACTGAAAGTGTAATTTTGTGTAGGTAGGTGACAGGGCACCAAGTACCCTAGATCTGAGCATAAATAATTTCATGTGTTATGTTAGGGTATGCATTACTTTTGGTGTGACTCATATTTTGAATTTATTTTGAAGAGACCATTGGAACAAACTTCTTGAACACATAAGTTAAGTCCAGCAGTTGGGTTGCAACAAGGAAAAGCCTGAGGATGCCCTGGGAGGTTTGGGTGTCTAATGAGCACAAGGAGTCCATGGAAACCATACTGGAGTCAGGGAGAAGAAAATTCGGGCACTGTGTTGGGAGTCTGTGGGCGTTTACACATACTTGGCTCATTTCTTCCGAAATGCTAAGAGCAAGGTGCCTTTGACAATGACCATCATATCATTGGTCGCCCCCTGGAAGAACGCTGGCTCTGTTAATAAACTCTCTTCCCTTTCCCTCTCTGAAGGAACGCCATGAAGCTGGCATACCTTTTCCTCGGCCCCATGGCCCTCTTCCTCCTAGCTGGCTGCAGCTGTGTTCTCAGCACGTCCAGTGGGAACCTGCTCACCTTTGTGGGCTGTGCCGTGAGGGAGTTTACTTTCCTGGCCAAAAAGCCTGGCTGCAGGGGCCTTCGGATCACTACGGATGCCTGCTGGGGCCGCTGTGAGACCTGGGAGGTGAGTCTCAAGACAAGCCCAGGTAGCAAAGCCTTCAGGGTCGGCCACCTGGGTTGAATCCTAAGTGTTCACTTTTTAAACAAAATGAGGTAGAGTGGGGGCATTTCTGCGGAATTTCTTTAAAATAACAATTATTTGGCATTCTCCAAAAGTAATCTGAAAGAAGCATGATCTTGCCCCTGTAACAAAGCACTGATAAAATTAATATTTTTATTTTACACAGTGTCGTATATTTGGGAATCATCTTTAGGGGGTTATGATGTGCTATTATTCTATCCATTTTACAGATGGCAGGAGAAATTCAAGGAGTAAATGACTGCAAAGTTACATAGACAGTCAGTAGAAAGTTAGGGATAAATCCTTGGTTCAAGCATGTAACCCACACTTCTCTATATTCCTCTACCTGTGATACGGCCAGCCAGTCACCAAGAGGCAGGCCTTGAACTATCTAGCAGGTGAGGGCAGGTCCTCAATTCTTCCCTCAGTGGCTCATGCACAGCCCTGCCCTGCCCCAACTCCCCATTGCAATTTTTAGGGACCTCAGGGATTATCATCCACAGATCCACGAAGTCCCTTTGTATTCAATGATACCCAGCCTTTTAAGAGGCAGTGCATTAAAAATGAGGATACAAATCTTGGACAAAGTTCGAACCCTATTGGGCTGAGATGAGGAGATGTTTGCCAGGTGAGCAGAAAAGAGGCCCATTTAGCACCCTATCCCATCATACCCCAGAGTGACTGTTGACTCTTTCTACTGAGGCCTGGCTTGGTTACTAAGCACAAGCTCTGATTCAAAAACCATCACCCTGGCTCAGAAACCTTAGATGACTCCCCACTACTGCAAATTCCAAAACCAACTTCCGAGGTCTTCAGCAATATGAAGTCTGCCCATTTTCCTGGGGTCTGTACATATTCCGAGCCCTGGTCTTGTCAGACTGAGTTTGAAAAGGGTTATTAAGCACCCCTCATGAAATCTCACTTTTGGTCTTTTTCTCATGTCCCTTCTCATGTCTGTCATTATGAAATAAATTCTTTGATGTTTGCGTCCAGTGCCAACTCCTTCCCCAGAGGTTTTCTGAGTTGCTGGCCACCCCTGACTTGTGTTCACCTGTTGCCTTATTCTTTCCCCCACCACACAATGCTAGGTTCTAAGTTTTTTGAGAGCGGAGTTTCATTCCTTTGCCTTTGCCAGCCCTTGTTGCAGTGTCACGTATGAAAGAGACCTTCAATAAATATTTGTTGAATTATGTGGGATTGACCTCTATCTGGAGGCATACACTTTTTTTTTTTAAAGTTTATTTATTTTCTTAAGTAATCTCTATACCAGACATGGGGCTTGAACTCATGACCCTGAGATCAAGAGTTGGATACTCTTCCAACTGAGCCAGCCAGGTGCCCCTGGAGTCATACATCTTTTAACCTAATTGATGCCAACTTAGAAGTCTGTGAACACCATGAGAGGACACTGCCATTGGAAAAAACAGCCATCCATTCAGGGACTCAAAGAGCAACCTGCTGTCACTTAGATACAATTATGGCCCCATAAACGGATTGGGTCCTGGTGACAAAATTTCCAAATTACATAAAATGACTCCACCTAATTAGCTTTATTTTTGCATCATCCAGGGGCTTGAGACTTAAGAGCCAAATAAAAATTCAATTGCTAAGGATACTGTGGCTATGACTTGACATCAAACTTACTTGGGCGGGGGTGGGGGGCGGGGGGCGGTTGGCATCTTCTCATACTCAGGGCTCGGCCTGGCCATGCCTATCCCCACTCAAAGTTCATCTCTCTGGTCTTTGGAACTCTCTCTGGGCCTACATTTCAAACCTTGTTTCCTTCAACTCAGCTCGTTTTCGCTTCTCTTTAAAAATTGATGAATGTCTTTACTTGGATCCTCGTCACCCGCAGGAGGTCAGGGACTGTCTCCTCACTGGAGAAATAGAAGCACCAAGACCTTTAGACAACAAGATTCTCCTTAATGTTAGCCAGCTTTTATTTATGCCCTTACTGTACTAGGTACCGGGAGGTTATGTATAGAAAATTTAAGATAAGAGGCCAAGATTTATTTTCCCAGTAATCTAAAAGTTTCTGAGATATAAAGTGCTTATTTTTGGTAACTGGAGAGCATGTCTGAAAATGAGGATGTCTGTGACAGCAAAGCAGCTGGATTTACTTCAAAGGTGGAACTATTGCTGAAAAGAGCCTTTGTTCATGGCCTGGGGTTAGGGTTGCCCGATTTATCAAAAACCAAGTCAAACCAAACATGATTTCACTTAAATGTGAGTGTCACATAAACAGCAATTGTTTTTTGGGACCCAGCTGGTCCCAAATCGAGGCCTGGCAGGGAGGGAGGGGAGGGAAGAAATTACCCCAGTCTCACTGTGCTCCGTGCCCCGATCTTCTGCTGAAGCACATGGGAAGGAAGGGAGCACGGGAGCTCGTTGATTCGGTCCATAAATATTCAACCTGGGTAGGAGGTTGAGTAAGAGCAGAGAGTGGGTCTGAGGGAGCTCATGGGTGAAGTCCAGCATAGCTATCTTCTGGGGTGCTTAACCAAGATGCCACAGGCAGGGTTGTTGGCTGTGAGAGTCATAAGGCATCTGTAGGCATCTTATTACCCATGCAATGAGTAGAGCCATTCTTTATACTAAAATTTTTTTTGTTTATTTGACATTCAGATATTACTGAGTGTCTTAGATTTTACCTGGCACGCCTGCTTGAGATTCCAAATTACTGAGGGTAAGAGGACGTGCAGCAAACTGAGGAGGGTAAAATGCTACCTGAAAAGTAGGAGGAGGCAGTGATATCGGATGGAAGTCCTTGTCAAAGGCAGAGCCATTATTCCCGCGACAGTCACGTAAGAAGTTCATCCGGAGCCTCCGTTTAACATATTTTATTTACCCAATACAGGTGAAGGCGTTGGTTTTTGAAAGCTTGTAAGTTGTTATTTTTATTGTTACTTCCTTATCCTTGCAACTACCCTGATAAGAACAATAGATTACATTTACTGAGCACTTACTTGGTGCTGGGCCTTGTGCGGTGTGCATGTCATCCTACTGTATCTCCACAACATGGCTGTGAAGTAGAGATTTTGTTTCACAGAGGAGGAATCTGAGGCTTCAAGAAGTCAAGTGGACTTTCCAAGGTCTTCAGCAAGTGGAAGAACAGGGGCTCAAAGTCAAGGGTCTGACCGCAGTATTTGAGATTGTTTTTTTTTTTACATGGTCTTTTGGTTATTTATTTATTTATCAACACTCATGGCCATGAATTCATAGGGAATGGGCCCCAGCAGCTCAGGCTCCTTCCCACTGGTTCTCACAAGGCGTGCTACTCTGGGCAGAGCAGGCTGGCGCTTCAGCTGGACCCAAGGACCTTTCTCTTTGGCTTCCTTCTGTTTCTGATCATTTTCCTTCACGCACTTCAGGAAGCTGTCTCAGCAATTTGAGTGCTTAACATGCTCAATACGTACATTAATTTTCTTGGCGAGAATATTGCCCTTAACTTGTTTGCTTACAACAATGCCAAGAGTTTGCTGGGTGACACCGTAGACTCTGCCAGTCTTGGCATAGTTAACATTTGTGAGGCACTCTGTTTTGAATAGCGCCCATTCCCTTGATGTCCACAATATCACCTTTCTTGTAGATTTGCATGCAGGTGGCCAAAGCAACTCCATGTCTCCTAAAAGGCCTAGAGAACACATAGCGGGTACCTCTTCTCTTCCCCTTCGTGGTGGTCATTTTGGTGAATTATTGGAAGACGGGGGTTCCGCTACAGGGTTTGGGATTTTAACTACTACTTTGTGCCGATTTCCTGATCTATATGCTCTTCATGAAATTATCTTTGAATTCAAGATTTACGAGAGTTGAAGGCAGGAAGTGAATCCTTTGATTATCAGAACAGCGCACAGGGCATTCCAGAAGCTGCCTTGCTGTTTTCTGTCATTAAATCAACAAATAGTTATCGAGAACCTCCTGGGTGACAGATACTACTCTGAGTAGTAGAGGCGCAGCAGTGAGTAAAATGGGCAAAAATCCCTGTCCTGATGGAATTTGCTTTTTAGAGTGGGAAAAATACAACACAAATTAATAAAATAATGTAATATGTCCTGTGGTACTGACAGGTGCTATGCAGAAGAAAAAGCAGGAAGATGGTGGGAAGTGGCAGGGTGTGGAGGTGGGGTGTTGCGATTATAAGTAAGATGGTCAGGAAAGGATGTTCTGGGCACTGGGAATAGCAGGCCAAAGACTCTGGGGCGCTGCTGTTCTTGGTGGATCTGGGGGACAATCAGGAGATACTGTGGCTGGAGCAGAGTGAGGAAGCCAGCAAGACAGGGTGGCCGGAGACTTAGCAGGGGGTGCAGGGGTGGGGAAGATGATGGAGGGTCTTGAGGCTGAACGTCTTTGACTCTTACTCTGAGTGAGATGGGAAATCATTGGGGCTTTGAGCAGAGAAGAGAGAGGAATCTGACTTACATTTTGAAAGAATCACTTGGGGCTGCTGTGCTGTAAATTGACCGTAGGGGGTGATGGTAGAAGAGAGACCAGTCAGAAGACTTTTGCAATGATCAGGATTATTCATTTGCTAAATATTTATTGAGCACTTGCTATGTGCCATGCGCTCTTTGGGAGCTCAGGATATGGTACAGAAAGCAGGTTGCTGCTCTCAGGAATTTGCTTTCTGTTGGGAAGAGACAGATTCACAAGTAAACAAGTGACTAACGAGTTAATTTCTGAAAGTGATTAATGGTACGGAGGACAAGAAACAAGATGGCATGTTCTAATGGGTTCCCTGTTTTCTACCCGTGAGGATAGAAGCCCATTCTGGAACCCCCCTACATTGAAGCCCATCATCGAGTCTGTACCTACAACGAGACCAGACAGGTGACGGTCAAGCTGCCCAACTGCGCCCCTGGAGTGGACCCCTTCTACACCTACCCCGTGGCTGTCCGCTGCGACTGCGGGGCCTGTTCCACTGCCACCACGGAGTGCGAGACCATCTGAAGCTGGCGTGGCCTACAGAACACAGCTGGCAGCTTTGAGCTTCACGGACCCAGGTGCACGGGCAGCCTGAGCAGCTATACCCCCTGGATTCAAGGACTGTTTAATTCTGACCACCTGTGGAGGAGGTTATCCATCTCCCTTAGGCCCAACTCTGGCCTAAGGCCCAGAGGCAGCATACTGATGCTAAAAATCCAAAACAACATTTGTGTTTTCGCTGAAATAATTTCTCTGGTTCACACACTTGCAAATTAATTTATCTTTGCCTTGAATCTCAGAACATAATTTGTATATACCACAATCCTCCTCCAATCTGGATTTATAATACGCCAATAGTTTGAGGGCAGTGGGAGTAATTAGGAAATGGGTCTAGAAAGTCTTTAAATTCCCATCTCTTATTTAACAATTGGTCTTCAACTAGATTTAGGATCAAAGGGCCAGATATTAATAAAACCAAGGCTTTGTCCTCAAGCCCCCAAAGAAAATCCAATTGCAAGCTTCCTTAGAGAAAATACTCCCTCCTTCCTTTAACTGAGCACTTATCTCAGGTTAAAAAGTGCTCAGATTAAAAAGAGGAGGGCAATAGTAGCTCAAATTGAAACGTGTTTGGTTCTGGGTGATTCTTTTCCCGAGCAAAATTCTTGAAGCTCCTCCTTAATGAAGAGGCCCCTTTGTGATAAAAACAAAAACAAAAATGAAACAACACTCAGGAGAAAATGTGAACTGGGTCCATCACTTAGGTTTAAAAATGTACAGAACTAAACTCTGGTTTTAGACTCATGGGATGCTCTCCCAAAGCTATGGCCAAAATGATTAATCACAAATATTCTTTCCCATTTAGCATATTTTAAATTTAAGTTGTAATTTTTTAAATTTGGAAATTTTGCATGTTTATAGGGGTAAAACTGCATTGCTAGCTTGGGGGAAAGTCCGTGATCATCTAGGCCTTGTGCTAAAATCTTACAGCAGCTGATTCTCTGTGACTTTTTTTTTTAAACTCTGGTATTGTGCAAGTGTCTTTAATTCCGACATTTTGAGGGTTGAAATGAACTCTGTTCCTTTTTTCACAACACGCCAGGAAAATCTGTGTTAATGCCAATAAAGCATGTTCTTTGTCTTTTGGATTCATGAAAACTTTCAAAAAAGTCTTTTTAGTCTTTAATAGACTTGGAATAGCAATAGCAAGCACATTCAAAACGAATTTAGAATGTCACGTTTAGTAAGAGACACAGACAAATGACTGGATATGGTAAGTCCCAAGGTGGCTCCATCTGGACTCACATCCTTGGCATATCCGAGCTGGGAGCCAGGAGCCCCCCTTGAGAGAGGAATTGGAAAAGTCCTCATGAAAACAGAAATGTGACTGTTGGGGTTGACGGTCAAGGACTGGGATGCTGAGGTGAACACCTGGGAACAAAGAACAGGAGCAAAGTCCACCCCAGTCCTTAGTGCAGATCTGTTGTTAGGCAAAACACTCTAACACAAAAAGTAGTGGGGAGCCTGGGATCTCGACCGGACAGTGGGTGGCGATTGGGAGTAACCCTGGGTGACACCTCACGAGTGTTTTCAACCCATCCCTAAGAACTTCCCTCAGAATTTTCTGACAGAAACGGCGGCTTCTTAAAGAAACTTAGGGAAAAAGGGCAGAAGCAGTAAGGGTTTGCCACAATTTGAGAAGTGACTACAGCATGAGTAAGGGGCCAGGCAGGAAACGAGTGATACACTGTAGCCAGACACTGAGGACAAGTGAATGGAGTCGCTATTTATAAATGTGCTGGCAGAGTTAAGGAAACCAACAAGGGGTGATAAAACACTCTGAATGCTTGTTTAGAAGCAATGAACATCCCTAGGCTGAAGGAGAAGAAGAGGAAGTGACCATCAGACCCCAGAGAGAGCTGTGACCTTCCTTTCTTAGGACCCAGCTGGTCCGGAATCAAGGCCTGGTAGGGAGGGAGGTGGGGGAGAAGATACCCAGTCTCACTCTGCTCTGTGCCCTGATCTTCTGCTGAAGTACATGGGAAGGAGGAGAGCACGGGAGCTCGTTGATTCGGTCCATAAATATTCAACCTGGGTAGGAAGTTGAATAAGAGCGGAGAGTGGGTCTGAGGGGGCTGATGGGTGAAGTCCAGCATAGCTATCTTCTGGGGTGCTTAGCCAAGATGCCACAGGCAGTATTGTTGGCTGTGAGAGTCATAAGGCATCTGTTGCATCACAGTTACTAAGACTCCTTGTGATGAATTGGGACGGGATACATATGGAAAGGTATGTACTGGCTAATCAATATCTTTAACATTGGAGAGATGTGGGAACAATGATAATTGTCAGGACTGTGGGATTAGTTAGTTGTTAAGTACAATCGAAGCACTCAGGGGATGGTGTAAAAGCCACATTTGAAGCCACCCTCTTCTCCTGGAGCTGAAGGACAGACTGTGCTGAACAGCAGGCCTCAGACCTAAGCCGGAGAGCAGCTGAATTATTAAAAAGGCTTGGGGCATGTGGGCGGCTTAGTTGGTTGAGCATCTGACTCTTGATTTCAGCTCAGTCATGATTCCAGGGGCGTGGAATGGAGCCCCACGTGAGGCTCTGTGCTGAGGGTGGAGATTCTCTCTCTGTCTCTCCCTCTGCCCTTCCCCTCTGCTTCCTTTCTCGATCTCTAAAAATGAATAAATAAAGAAAAGAAAAAAGAAAAGTCTGGATCCCCAGCCGTCTTCTATCCTTAAGTCAAGGTCCTCCTAGGGAAGGAGTGGGACAGGAAGACCTGGAATGGGGACAATTAGTGGATGAGCTTGAGGTTCCCTTACAGAAGGGGCCCACTCCTCCTTGCGAGAGATCAGCTTCCCCTTGCCGAGACTCCATCCACAGAAGATGTTTTATATGATAATACCTGCCTTCCTCAAATACTGCCCATGACCTCTCATGGATAATTAAGGTCAAGTCTAACGATGACTCCACTGGGGAAGGACTCTCTGTATGATGGGAGAACAAGATCTTCCATTGAAGCTTCCTGAGGACCTGATGAACATAAACAGAGATGGGGTAGAACACAGTGAGGATGGACCTGCAGGGCGTCAAACTCTCTTATCTCAATGGATGAGGGGGAGGGTGGCAGAATATAAGACAGGACAAGAGCTTTTTAATGGGGACGTCGACCCATGAATCAGCATTTAACATCTTTACCAGGGCACGTGGATCTGGTCCCAATGCGCTATTGGGATGGCTCTTTAAAGTTTGGGGGAAATGTGGCTTATATTAATGGATAGAAGATGCCAGAACTGTCCTGGAAGGATATTTGAGGATAAAAGGCTCAAGGAAGTGGGCCTGCTAGAATGGATTTATTACATAAGACCCGAGAACTCACCAGTGGCTATGTTCATCTGGAGGTTCAATGGACTCCCTTCGCTAAAGTGCTAAGGAATGCACCTGTGAAGCTGCATGGTGGTTGTCCTTTGCAGACTGGGGTGGAGGGCGGGAGAAGCCGCCATGGAACCAGGCTTTCTGGTTTTGGCAGAGATGAGTGGGTCTGGAATAGCAGAGACCCAGCAATGACATGTAGCTCTAAGGGGCAAGGTAAACGTAATTGCTGTAACAGGCAGCACAAGCACAACAGCAATCAGAAGACTCTCATCCACAGGCCCTGTGGTGCTGGGTAGTATTCCACGATGTTCCTGGTCCTTGGTATTAAAAGACCTTCTACAATAAATATATATTAGAACTAAAAAAGCTATTAATGAAAAAGAGTGGCTCAGTCGGTTGAGCGTCCGACTTCAGCTCAGGTCATGATCTCACGGTTCAGGAGTTCGAGCCCCCCATCAGGCTCTGTGCCAACAGCCCAGAGCCTGGCGCCTGCTTCAGATTCTGCGTCTCCCTCTCTCTCTGTCCCTCCCCACTCACACTCTGTGTCTCTCTCTCAAAAAATGAATAAACATTAAAAAAAATTAAAAAATAAAAGAAAAAGAGTGAAATACCTCTCTCAATGCTAACCTTGAACCTTTTTTCAAAGCTCTTTCTTCCCTCTCCCTTTCCCTCCCCTTCTCTCTTCCCCATCCCTCACTTCCACAAATATTTTTTTTCCCACAAATACTCATTACCCCTAATTTTGTGCAAGGCACTGTTTGGGAAATAAAGATATAAATATTATTACCATTTATGGATTTTTTTCACTCTGAGCAGGATCCTTTCTGTTAATTCTTCGGAATTCTTGTGTTGCCTATGCTCCTAGTCACTGGAATGGCCATGTTACCATTACCACCTTACACCTGATGAAAGCGAAGCTCAGAGAAGTCAAGTGACTTGCCCAGGATCCGACCGCTGATAGGCAGCATGTGCAGGTTTCACTGCACACTCTTAACACTAGAGCATGATGCCTTTTTGGAGTGCTCCTTCCTAGTCGTTACTGCTTGGGGAAGTCTTTGAAGTCATTGATGTTAGACTATCTCTTGCCATTGGTTAGCATGTTGGCAGCCCCTCCTGGAGGTGGCTCAGTGCAAGTTTGGGTTGTTTTATGGAGATGGCAATTTTTTTCTAATTTCCTGTATAACCTTTAGGAAGATCATGCTTTGCGGTAGCCCAAATCAAAGCTTACAACAGGAGAGCTGAGGGAGAAAAGGATTGGAGCCTCGAAGGGAAATTCAAAGACACTGCTGTGGAAGTGAAGGCTATGTGCTCTCAACTGATTTCACAGGCACTGGGAGCACCGGGTGCAGAGTGATGATGGTTCAGTGCCTTTAGGCGAGCTCTAGATAAATGCTCAGAAACTCCTTACTCTTGGAAATATGTTTATTTTGCAATAACAAAAGGTGAGGAGAAGGGGGATTTCCTGAAATTTTTTTTTCTATGGGAACGCTTTGAATGAAAACTATAAATTCTCACAGCTCATTCTACTTCTGGGTTTATTAGCTCCATTGATTGAACCAGTAGGTCATGCTTCTCTTCTTTTATTGATTGGGAAGTGAAAGGGCCACCCGGAGAGTACCAACTTTTGCTGCAGTGACCCAATGAACACTTCAAGCTATTTAGGTTTTAAATGTAATAAAAAGCATTTCTGAGATAATAAATGAAGTGTATATCTAATTGAAAACAATGCGGCATTAATTAATAATTGTTATTTCACAAAGTTTGCCAGAGGACTACTTGTAGTCTTCATCCAGGAGATGCTTCCTATAAAATAATGTGCGCCTTATCTTTTTAGTTTTCTTCAAAACATTAAAGCAAATTATTAAGAAGCAACTTTGAAACCATTCTTTTGCAAATTCTGCAAATTTTATTTTCTGTGCAAAATTTCTACTAGTGAAAGTTTACTGGAGTAGAAGAATTTTGGTCGTTATTTGCTAGATGAACCTTCTGGCATTTCTTTTACAATGAGTTTCCTTTGTTTTAATGAATGGGATTGTTTGGAATTGTGTACAGGGAGATCCAGAAGGCTTAGTGCCTTGTTGTGATCCCAGAGTATCTGAAAGGACGCTGAAGACCTCTGAAGAGGTGATGTCTAATAGCTCGAAAAAGAAACAGAGAAAGGATGAGAAAAGAAGGAGCAGGTGCAAAGCACTGTAACTGATAGTGTATGGCAGAGACTTGTCTCTAGTGTTAAGGAATTTAGAGGGATTATTCTCTCCTCTGTCTCCTCCGTTCCTGGTCCTCATTATCAGAAGTAAAGTAAACATTTCCTAAGCTCTTTGGCTTTATAATTGACTCTAAGTTCCCCCAACTGTACAATTTCTTTAGCATACTGAATAATTGAGGTGTTTTTTTTTAAAGGCTTCCCAATATACAGGATCAGTTATATGCTTCAACCTTGATTGTGGACCATTGGGGCTTCTGGAAAGTCATTCAAACCCCAAATACAATCATTCCCCAACAAACAAACAAACAAATAAACATTCCCCAAAAGAGAAGAAATTTTGCTTTAGCAGCAAGATGAGAATGGTAATATTCTTTTGGTGATGTGGAAGATATGATTACCAGCAAGAAATAAATATAGCTATCCCTGAGTCATAAATAATATGCAACATGAAGTTACTTAAAAGAGCATTTATTCACTTAAAATAAACTTAAAATATACATACACAAAAAAGGTTATGATGAATTATTAATTGCCATTAATGGCAATTATCTTGAGGAAGCATACATGCAGAGCTATGCACTTAAAATAGAAATTTAATCCTGTGACTTTGTAGGTTCTTTCTACAGGAAATGTATGAGCTGATCACGCTTTCTTGGCCTCACTGTATTCCTCATGCAGAGATTCCCAAGGCTCTACACTACAGTGAGGTACACCATCTAAGGAAGATGATCCAAGCTTCCAGGCTGTTTTGAACCTCCATCTTCTTTTTTTTAAAAAATTTTTTATGGTTATTTATTTTTGAGAGAGAGACAGAGCACCAGCAGGGGAGGGGCAGACACACACACACACACACACACACACACAGAATCCGAAGCAGGCTCCAGGCTCTGAGCTGTCAGCACAGAGCCCCATGAGGGACTCGAACTCACAAACCATGAGATCATGACCTGAGCCAAAGTTGGACGCTCAACTGACTGAGTCACCCAGGTGCCCATGTTTTGAAACTCCATCTTCTGTCTCCCTCTTGAAATTTGCATATCAAAATTAAAACATTGGTGAGGCGGGGAGCCAATTTTACTGAGTGGAATTAAGACATCAGCACTTACAAATATGTTGGAAATGCTTCGAAGAGGAAGATTTTGTTCAGCTTTTAGCTCCTGCTTGAGCAAGCTCGGGAAGCTAGTGCTGAAACATTTCCCTATTGAAACATAAACATCAGTTAATGAGAATAAAGTCCAGTTGAAATGGGCTGCAAATTTCAGCATTAACAAAACCTGAGCCAACTTCAGGACAGAGCCCAAAGGAACTAACGTGCCATCAATCTGCTCATGCCAATCTCTACGGCATAAACCGTAGACAAGCGGAGGAGTAGAAGCAGGCGGCCTCTGAGTAGGGGACTCTCTTCTTCAGCACTTGATCATTTCAATGTGCTTAATTTAGTAGAAATGTTTTTATTCCAACAGGGGGAGGCTTTCAGATATCTCAAACTGGTATTTTCCATTAGCTTTGCCGTGAAGGGACTGGAAATCAAACATTCAAAAATGATGAGTAAATGGATTCTTGACGAGAGATTGGTTGTTGATGCCAGTTTTCTTCCTCTATTAGTTTTTTATGAAGAAGAGAAGATAGGCTTTACTTTGTGGCCTGGTGAAGGAAGTGAAGGGTGGGTGTGCAGGGCTGTGGTGGTCCCTGGTGTAAGAAGCACTTTTTGGCAGCTTATACCAGTGGTTATGAGCAAGAAATCAGGAATACATTTACAATAATGAAAACAAGCTTTGGTAGTATTCTGTTTTGGGATTTGACTAGACGCCTCCAAGAATGCTAACCACTTTGGTAGCCAAACTACTCCCACGTGTAAAAGCTGTCCTAGTTAAAATATATTTTCAGTGTTGGGGCACCTGGGTGGCTCAGTCAGTTAAGTGTCCAACTTTGGCTCAGGTCGTGATCTCGTGGTTTGTGGGTTCAAGTTCCGTGTCGGGCTGTGCTGACAGCTTGGAGCCTGCTTCGGATTCTGCCTCCGTCTCTCTCTCTCTCTGTCCCTCCCCCACTTGTGCACATGCTCTCTCTCTCTCTTTCTCTCTCTCACTCTCTCAAAAATAAATAAATCGACCTAAAAAAAAGCGTTTTCAGTTTAAAAGTATCTTGGGACACAAATGGGTTCCTGCAGCCTAGAGCGTGAAGAGGGACCCCTGATTTTGAGCACCAAAGTCAGAACTCTGTCAACAGTGGAAGCAGGAGGTGGTCCTTTGCAGAGTTGGCGGTCCCTGAGTGACTCTGTTTGCACAATGGCATCAAGTCCTTATTCTGGGATGGAATCGCTGATGCCCTAGTCGAAAAATTAATAAGCCATTTGCAGGTATAATTTGCCTTCAGGACCTCTTCAGCAACAATGGGATTTGAATATGATACATTTCAGTGTGTGTGTGTGTGTGTGTGTGTGCATGTATACGCAATTTTTTAAAATGTTTTTTACTTTGTGAGAGAGAGCGCGTGTGTGAGTGGGGGAGGGGCAGAGAGAGAGGGCAGAGAGAGAATCCCAAGCAGGCTCCGTGCTGGAGCACGCAATCCCGTGCCGGGCTCCAGCTTACGAACCATGAGATCATGACCTGAACCAAAATCCAGTGGGATGCTTAACCGACTGAGCCACCCAGGTGCCCCCTGTGTGTACAATTTTTAAAGAGCTCTTATACACTGGGGGTGTGTGTGTGGGAAAAAAAGAATGGTCCACGGTGATGTTCAGTAAAAATACATTGAATAAATGAATACAAGTCTGTCTGTGCTTAGGACTGAGGATATAAATCTGTGGAATGCCCTGTTTGTTTTATTTATTTATTTTTTTAAATTTTTTTTCAACTTTTTTTATTTATTTTTGGGACAGAGAGAGACAGAGCATGAACGGGGGAGGGGCAGAGAGAGAGGGAGACACAGAATCGGAAACAGGCTCCAGGCTCCGAGCCATCAGCCCAGAGCCTGACACGGGGCTCGAACTCACGGACCGTGAGATCGTGACCTGGCTGAAGTCGGACGCTTAACCGACTGCGCCACCCAGGCGCCCCTGGAATGCTCTGTTTAGAGGACACGTCTGTCGTCCATCCTTATTGTGGTATCTACCATGCTCCCATCTTAAGCAATGCAGACAGAAGCTTCACCAAGAGTTTATGCTTCAGAAATTTGTTTTAGCTTCATTTTTATAACTTCCTGTGATATGAGTTTTTCTCATTTCTTCCTGGAAAACAGTTTTGGAGGGCATTTTTTTCTCTCTCTTATAAACACCAAAAAAAACCCCTTTAAGAACAGAAGCACTTCAGATCTTTCAAACCAGATGCTCTGAATTTCTGCTTTGAATTTCAAAATATACTTATTCCTTTAGTGCAGCTGGGCAGCACATGACGAGAAAAAGAAAGGACTTCGGGAAAGCCTTTTTTATTCATCCAATAAACATGAACAACTCAAATATTAGCTTAAGGAGTAGCCAAAGGGTAGTATCACAGAGACAAGCAAAGCTGATGGTTTCTTCATCAGGCAGCTACATGCATGGATGTAAAAACAGAGGGTAAACTTGGTCATCTCATAGATCAGTACCTCTCAAATTTTAATGTGCACACAGATTGCCCGTGGGTCTTATTAAAATGCAGATTTGGGGGCACCCGCGTGGCTAAGTTGGTTGAGCGGTCGACTTTGGCTCAGGTCATGATCTCACAGTTTGTGAGTTGGAGCCCCACATGGGGCTCGTTACTGTTGGAGCAGAGCCTGCTTCGGATCCTCTGTCCCCCTCTCTCTGCCCCTCCCCTGCTTGTGCTCTCTCTCTCTCTCAAAAATAAATAAAACGTGAAAAAAAATGCAGATTCAGATTCATTAGATCTGGAGTGGGCCCAAGTTTCTGTAGTGCCAACTAACTAGCTCCACAGGAATGCTGCCGGTTGGATCCTGAGACACACCTTTCAGTAGCAAAGGACTAGACAAGTTCATTCTAACTGAGGCCTTTCTCAAGTGGCTGATGAAGACACCCTCAGATCACTCAGAAATGAGAGTAAGGGAAAAAAAGACTATTTAATGACGTAAAAGTCAGAACATGGCATAAAACAAAGTGCAAGGTTAAAGAGTACATGAAGTAATATTCCGTTAATTACAAAAGCGTACATAGAACAGCCATTCTATAAGAAGTAGGTTGTAAGAAAGCCAAAGTTATTTCCCTTGTCTATCATTTCCCCTGTAGCGATCACATGGGGAGGCACATGGACTCTTTTCAGTTGGGATAAAATTCTGCTGAGATGGACTGAGCCAGTAATTACTGTTTACTCAGAGCAAAAAACAATTTAAGCCAGGCAATGAGAAGAATGCAGAATTCATTAACCTTCTTGCCCATGGTTCCTCTAGGAGAACAAAATCCGATTGCTTTCAAAAACTTGCTTCAAAACATGGCAGGTGGTGGTAATTTTAGGTGTGTGTTTGCAAAGCTGCCCCAAACATACCATCATGCCATGAAAGTATTACGGTTTTCTCCTGCAAAGAATTAACATAAAGTCTGAAGAAGACTGGTGTGTGCGGGGTTATTGGGAAGCTCAGGGAGCTAATATGGCTTGTGGGTGAGACTCAGTTGTGGGCCTTGGGGACCATCTCCTCATATTGCCCCAAACCTCCTGTCCCCTAAAACACTGGTCAGACCGTGTTCACCAAAGATAACTGCATATACCGAGAGGCTTGGAGAACATGGCTGAAAATACAACAAAATCACTCTGCCTATAGCAGCATGAAGCTCAAGGACACAACGAAATTACCGGGGTAGAACATGTTTAAAGCACAAATGCACAAAACAACTTCAGATTTTGACATAATATTCCCTGGGGAGAAAAAAAAAATAGATTGTGACCAAAATTAATCATGTAGCTTTTATTTTAATCTCCTGTCATGGAAGTTAAAAGCCAAGAACTAGGGGTGCCTGGGTGGCTTAGTTGGCTAAGCATCTGACTTCAGCTCAGGTCATGATCTTGAGGTTTGTGCGTTCGAGCCCCCGCATCAGGCTCTTTGCCGTCAGAATGGAACCCCCTTCGGATCCTCTGTCCTCCTCTCTCTGCCCCTCCCTCGCTTGTGCTATTTCTCTCTCTCTCTCTCAAAAATAACTAAACATTTAAGAAAACAAAGCCAAGAACTGTTGCTGAACTTGCATCCCCGAATTCACAGATGAGCCAAACCCTCCTTGACCTATTCCTCCCCTAACCCACATGGATCTGCAGTGAACACCACCCAGCCTCTGATGCCTGAAGTACCTCTGTCTAGAGCTCGGCATTTCATCTCATTTCTCGGCTTTGTTGACCACGGAGGCACCATGAATTGTTGCTTATCTCATGTGTTTGTGTTACGTTATTGTCATTTTGCATGTCAAATGCCATTGTTCCATTCGGAGATATTCCACTGAAGATGAATAAATGGCATTCCTACCAGTAACTGTCTTTCCAGATATCATTAAGTCACCCTTTTCAGGTTTTACGTCATGTTAGTGCTTCAGAAACTTTCAAGATAATTTCTTCACTCGTATTCCTCGGTAAGTTTCCCTTGACTGTCTGCTTGAGGATGGACAACCGTGATGACCTGCCCGCATTCCTACTGAGGACCCAAAGAGCATTGGCCAGAATTTCATCATTTTTCATGAATGGTGAGGTGGAATTATCTAGAATTATCATATGATTAACCCTGTTGGCTGACTCTGGAACGCTCTTCACACGAACAGGCCTCCTTTCTTCCCTAGGCCTCTGGAGGCCCCGGGCAGAAGTTTTCCACTCTCTGGGAGAATCGTCAGGTTGTGTGTCTTTGCCTTGTGTTTACTTTTAGTTTTCTCTCCATTCTCTAAATGTTTCCTTTTTAAAAGGACCTAACTTCCTTTGTAAGAAACTTGGTTTCCCCATCTTCTTTTTCCTTTTCTGTTTCTAACAGTTGTGGAAATGAAAATATTTTGTTGAGTTTCCTTATGTGTACTTGGGCAGCCTATTCAATGACTCTTAAGAGAATATCTGGTGACCTGTGGCCCTCACCTTTGAGAGAGAATGCACATTTTGCATTCTGGCATCTGATCATAGGGGCTGAAGACATAAATGGCTAGGTAATCATCTCCAGCATGGTGTCCATTTAAACATTCCTTTAAAGCAAAACCTCAATTTCTAATTTTCCATCACTTTGGTCTCCAGGATGAGTTTGCCTTTGTGAATGCAATACTGCATCTTTATAATGCTAATTTATTTTGAGGAGGGGAGGTGAGAGAACTCTTCAGAGAGAGAGAGAGGGAAGAGAGAGAACTGACTGAGCCACCCAGGTGCCCCAATACTGCATCTTTAAAGGTTTACCTCAAGTCCGATATTGTTTTTCTGAAGACTCTCTACTTTGCGAGGTTATTGCTCACAAGAATCTATACTCTAAATAATAACATTTTTGTTGGCCTCAAGTTTTGGGTTTAACTTTCTTTAATTTCTCCTAAAATTGTGAGCATGGTTGTGATTACTTCTTTACTACCATTTAAATATTATTTCCTTATTGATGGTTCTATGGCAATTGCGTATGGTTATATCCACTTTACCTGGCATTTCTCTTACAGACTAGAGATCTTCCAAGTGGTTCTTTGCACCATGATCAGACATATTGTTATTGGAGTCTCAGGACCAAAATTTCCTTCCTGTCATATGTATATGAGTTATTTTTTGGATTTCCCAGTTTAGAGTTTCCTGGTTTAGGGTTGCTGTAGTTATTGCATTCAGTAATTCTTCTTTGAGTATAACTTTTCTTGGCAGAAATCAGCCCAGATTACTTACTGTGACATGCCTTTGACTTGCGTGTATCCTGTGTGTTTCCAAAATAGCCCAAGGAGTCCATTAATTCTACCAAGTAACCAACCATCTGATTGAAAAAAATATCTACCAAACTAGCTACTTGGTTAAGCCATTAGATTGAGATTACATTGTTGTATACTGTGCAGTTAAATTGGGATACAGTATATTGTATACTGTGGATTCCAAGCATACTGTAGATCAAACTCTTGTCTCTAGGTTATTACTAGTGTGACAGATTATCTAATTTATAGGGCCTAAGTTATGCATTTGACATGTGGCTAACGTCTATAGAGTAAACAGATGCAACTCTGGTAATACACCTGCAAAACTACAACTTAACATCTGTGATTATGAATCAACTGTAGTGTGAGGTAAGCATACTCACCTGGGAAGCAGAATAGCTGAGGTCTGTTCCAGCTCTGCCATAACATACCTCTTTTGACCCATCTGGACTTGAGTTTCCTCATCTGTACAATGAGGGGGTTGGACTATATTTTCTGGGGTCTCTTTTAGTCTGAAAAGCTAAGACTTTACCCTCCAATGGAGATCGGCTGCCCCTTCTTGACTTTGGAAGATTGTGTAGACCGTTAAAGGATCCTTCTTCAGATCCTTCTTTCAGATGTCTTCTTATCTTTGGCGTCAGGATATAGTTTTGTTTAATCTTAAGGCACGAAACACTTTTCAGTGAACTACCTTTTGCCTTGAAACAGGGAATACATGGTTAATTTGGTGGAATGACATTAACTCATTTAGGTTGCTTTGTTCTTTGTTATTTTATTTAATAATTAGCTCCTAAGCACCTAAGGGCTGGAGCCTCTCCACCCAGACACTAACGGTCTCTCTCCGGGTTCTTGTTCTAGAGGAGAGAATGATCTTCCCACTGTGGACAAGTTAATCTCTGTGTTCCAGTAGGGAGATGATGGCTTGGGCAACCATTTGCCTGTTGAATGCACACATCTGGAAAATCCTCCTTGGTGGAGCAAATATACAGCATTGGATTTTTCATCCACATCAATGAGAAGTGAGGAGTGGCCCCTTAGCAAGATGTAACTATGCAATCATGCAACAAAAGTGGCTAACAGCACTTCATTTATTACAGGACTAAATGCTCATTGTTGTTTGTAAAGAATGAATCCATAACCTCTGGAGGGTTATAGTTTATGCACAGTTGGTTTTCATTTACAGAGGCAGAAAGTCCTTGTCTTCTCTGTCAAGCTTTGACTTACAAAACTCCCGTTTTCTTTCAGTTTGGGGTGTGTGTGTGTGTGTGTGTGTTTAAGAAAACGTTTAGCAACTAGATGGGAGGGAAGAGAAATAGAACTTGCAATGTGGAAGAAGGGAAACACATTTCAGAAATTCTAAACAAACAAACAAACAAAACCTAAACAACTGAGGGGGTGTCATGGAAAGTCCTAACGGAAAAGACCTACATCATATGCTTCTTTTTTATGTGCTTCCTCCAAGAGCAGAAGGGACTAGAAAGACTGGATTTTTCCAACAGAAGGAGTGTGAATGCAGAGATTCTTCTGCTGAAATTGGTGTCATTTGATGTTGCAAAGAGGCACTTGGCTTATGCAATTGAAATAAAAAGTAAAGTGCCTACCTGGGTGTTTCCAGGGTAATTGTAAGCAAATAAGACTAATTAGGAGACTTTATAGTCTCTAATTAAAAGCTAGGAAAAAACTCACTCTGTGAAACAAGAATCCTAGGATGTTTGGAAGAAGCATATAGAAAGGGCACATAATTACTTTCTGGGGGCTTTTACTTCCCAAGACCGAAATTCCTGTTCTACAGAGCACATCATTTTGGAAGCAGGGGATAAACAGATCCAGAGCTGAGTATACACAGATCCATCCCCTAAATATACATTTGGGATAATGAGTGTAGGAAATAGGGAGAGGCAATATTTTAGTACCAGCTGTACTTGGAAAATGTCGTTTAAATAGAACTGGGAGCGTGCATGGGGTAAGCTGAGAAGCACTTCGGGTTGATGCAAGTGAAAAAATTGAGGCACTTTGCTTAACCTTTGGAGACTTTTAAACATTTGCTTTTTCGTGCCCTGTGGCCAGGTCTTTCTTTTAGATCAGGTTATCATTGGGCATGGGAGTAAGTGTGAATTCAAGGGAGGAAACAGGTCTGCCGTGGGGAAGGGAGGGAGCAGGAAAGTTCACTTTGCTGAATAAAGAATATTTTAAAAGATTTTTAAAAGGTCTGTATATTCCCCCCCGGTCAGTTTGATTGAAAAGCAGAGAAACTACTTTCTTAAACACAGTTCATTTGTAGCTTGCCACAATATAAATATGGAAAAAAAAAATAACGCTACTCATCAGCAAAAGCATTTCCAGGGTGAATCTTTGGCAAAAATGTGGACCCACAACAATTCAACCGGGTTCAAAAATCTTGGCTTTGTAAATTTCCAGAAGTTTAAACATTTTCTTGTTTTCTTCTTACAGTCAGGCAGGCATTCAGAGGTACATATTGGTTCTAATAGCTTTGGTAGAAACAGGCTGAATATGGAAATGCATATAAAATACATTGTCTTTAGGCTAACTTGGTATGGATTTGTAAGGCCTGAGTAAATTGGTATATTAGTAAACTTCTTAGAACAATACAAATAAATGCAAGACACATAGGGGGAACAACAGATTCAGGAGGGAGGGTTAGTATGGTATTCCCGTGTTTTGTAGAAGACACCGGGTAAGGCCACTAATATAGGAACCAAGTTCCTTTTTTTTTTTTTTTTTTTTGGTGATGATTTTCCATCAGCTTCACGTTCATGGGTGGGGGTGGGGGGGGATGCAAAATGCAACATGGTCTTTGCCTTTGTTTTCAGCATGGTCAGCAGCGGCACTGGCTGAAATCCGGGCTCCGCATTCTCCGATTTGGATGCTTCTGGCTGGTAGAGAGGACGGGCAGGTGGCTGACGGGTGTGCTGCTGTGCTCCTGGAGGGCGGTGTGTGTGTGGGGGGGGGTCTTCCTGGCGTGCAAGGGCAAGCCTTCGTGCTTGCGAAGGGACTTCCTCTCTGGTCGTGCCTTCCTTCGTGGTTTGAGCTTGGTCTCACCCTTGGATGCGGGTGGAGGCTGGTCCCCAGCAGCCTCAGAGAACTGAACAGCAGCTGTGACACTCGCAGCAGTGTTTCTTCTTTTTCTTGGGGTGGAAAATGGTGAGGATTGCTTCATCAAAAACTGCTTTGAGACCTTTCTGAGTTAGGGCCGAGCACTCCAGGTAGCACTGCGCTCCAATCTTAAACACAAAAAGAGAGAAAGGCGTGAGGGGGAAAGGAGAGAGAACAGCAGAGTGGTTTCAGCCCCCTGCCCTGCCAAGTGCTACCGCTCCTGGTCCCACAGACGGCGGGGGGTTGGGTTGGATTTTTTTTTTCCCTCTTTTACATTTCCATTTGCATCGGCTATTCTAATTTTTGTATTTTTTACTTTCTGGTATTAGCAATAAATGGCCATGGATTGCCTTTGGTAAGCAGCAAGTTCTGAAAGTGATCCGTAACCACTCATCCCGAATGTAAGAATACAACAAATGTACAAATTGAGAGAGGATTCAAAGCCAGTGATATGGTTTAAATATACTTTGTGAACAACAGGGCTACATGATGTTGTTTTTAGCACCCTTTCATATGCATGCAGAATGTGTAAATCTGGTACAAGTGAAATGTATCTCCTTCTGTATGTGAGAAGGCAGTGTCAGCTTGGTTGGTAAAGCACATAGGAAGCGTGGGGGATGAGGTTTGCTAGGTCATTCTTCACTAACACGCACTGCCGATGAGGTCTCTCTCAGCAAGGTAATATCCAATTGATATTATTATTTGGTTTTAACATACTCATTTTTAAAATTTTTATTTATTTTTGAGAGAGACACACAGAACACAAGCCGGGGAGGGCCAGACAGAGAGGGAGACACAGAATCCAAAGCAGGCTCCAGGCTCTGAGCTGTGAGCACAGAGTCTGACACGTGGCTCGAACCCACAAACCATGAGATCACGACCTAAGCTGAAGTCGGACGCTCAACCGACTGAGCCACCCAGGAGCCCCAGGTTTAACATACTCTAAAGGCATACTTTAAGGAGCTGAAAAACCCAAAACATGTACAAATAAAAATCATAAAATACATTTACTGACAAAGACACCCTCCTAGTTGGTATACATTCTATGTGTATTTAAGTGATTAAATATTTTGTTCTTGCTTAGGGCTTTATTTCAAAGCTGTTGATGATTTCATACTGTGGTGTATTTGGCAATCACAAAATCTCTTTGAGAAATACAGAAATTCAGTCCAGAACTATAGCTTCTTATTTAAAAAATGGCACGCCAGAGGGAGGCCTGCTTGGCTCAGTTGGTTAAACGTCCAACTCCTGATATAGGTTCAGGTCGTGATCTCCCCAGATGGGGCTCCGTGCTGAGTCCAGAGAACGCTTGGGATTCTCTCTCTCCCTCTTCCTCTCTGCCCCTCTCCTGCCTGCTCTCTCTGTCTCTCAAAATAAATAAATAAACTTAAAAAAAAAAAAAGAGAAAAACTGAAGAATTAAAGCAGATGCGGAAGAGGGTAGTTGGATGATGGTGAGCCCCTGGAAACCATAGCAGATACGTGACTAAATCAGGATAGCAAAATTACATGCCTATTCCAGTAGCTTATGTTAATAAGGGAGGCAGGGCTGGTGCCAGACCATAGGGAGAGGTGAGGAATGCAGTGAGCTGTGAAGCACACACCCCCTCTAGAGCTGGCAGTCTTACTCAGTTTTAGACCACTGTTGCCACGGTTCACTCACTGGTGCCCATCTTTGTATTTTTCAAGATGAGATGGACTTTTGAAAAAAAATTCTTTTTAGCCTTTATTTATTTTTGAGATAGAGAGGCAGAGTGTGAGCAGGGGAAGGGCAGAGAGGGGAGGGAGACACAGAATCCGAAGCAGGCTCCAGGCTCTGAGCTGTCAGCACAGAGCCCGACGTGGGGCTTGAACCCACGAAAGTGAGTTCGCGACCTGAGTCGAAGTTGCACGCTTAACCGACGGAACCACCCAGGTGCCCCAAGATGAGTCGGACTTTTGGATTTTTAGTTAATAATTACCAACTTAAAAAATGCTCTGTGGGCCAACCAAGGCAGGAATGTGGGATTTCTTTGTCAGCGACCAGTCGTCTTGCAACTTGTGGAATAAAGGAATTTGTGGTTTAGCTTAGGATAGAGTGGGAACAGCCCCAGAAGGTAAAATGAACTGTTTAAGGGCACCCAGCCAGAAAGCGGAAGAACTGGACTAGAATCTGGGTCTCTTGGTGTGTGTTCTTTTCTTTGTTCTGCGATGATCATCCTTATCCCTCAACTCTGCAGGAAGTTGCTCAAGTCGACGATTAGCCCACATACATGAAAACCACACATGAAGTAAAGTTTTTCTGGCTGTGTCTGGATATAATGCACTTTTCCCCCCCTATAAACAATAGATACTGTATGAGCTAAAGGAAAATACCCAAAGAAAAGATGTTGGCTATTAAAAACCTATTTTGTGGGTTCATTTTAAGGTTTGCCCTTTGGATTAAAGAATGGCTTTTGGAATCATTAAAACTAGTTAGATGCAAAAGAGGGATGAAAAGTAGAGAACATTTTGTTAATAATGTCATGAAATATCTTACATTTTGGGATTGTGGCCAGTGCTTGATTTGAACATGTGAAATGCACCTTACTCTAGTGAAGATGTCAACTGAATGGCTGCTTGCAACGTGCTAGTCCTTCTCTGTCATCCTGAAAAAATACGCAGAGCGTGCTGTGGGGCCGTCCTACCTGGAATACCTCCCTGCTAAGATCACGAGCCTCACTTGATCCTGGAAATCATGGGAGACCTGGGCTCAGCTCACACATGGGGTTCTGGGCCCTCTGATCCTCCAAGATGGGCAGGGGCATTCCATCCCCCTCCCTCACCTCCCAGAGTGCAGCTGACAGCATGGCAGCGCTTGCCTTTTGAAGGTGAGGGAAGAGCCCACACTTGTCTGTCCTAGTTCAGATATTTTGGAAGATAGTGAAACAGTAGATCAAGACATTATTGGGTAGCCGTGTTAATACAGTTTTGGACTGATAGTCCCAGGAAAAGTAGCAAACAGGGTGTGATTTGGGAAGAATGTGTGAGAAACAGAACTCAGGTAAGAGGTGAGTGTTTCGTGGGGCGCCTGGGTGGCTAGTAAGTTCAGCGTCCCACTCTTGGTTTCAGTTCAGGTCATGATCTCATAGTTCCGTGGGTTTGAGCCCCATGTCCGGTTCTGCGGTGGCAGCACGGAGTTTGCTTGGGATTCTCTCTCCTCTCTCTCTGCTTCTCCCCAGCTCACGGTGTCTCTCTCTCTCTCAAATAAATGAATAAACTTAAAGAAAAAAGAGGTGAGTTTTTGTTAACCATGTATCAGTGGTCTGAGGGTCAAAGAACTCGCAGAAGAAGGTACAGCCATGTTAGAGAAATTGCTAAAGAGAAACCACCTCATTTATGACCTCAACAATGTGAAATGGAAAACTGTCCCAAAGAAGCATGACTTCCCTTACAGTTTCATCTACCCCTTGGAACAAAGTGACCTACACAGCCAAATATTTAGAACAATCTGTAAGAACGCAGGATTTGTGGATCCTTGTTTAGATCCACATGTTATCTGTGACGTGCTTTGCCAAAACGATTTATTTTCCAGAAAAAAAATAGAGACTGAGGAATGTAAACTGAGAGAACACTTTCCTAATAGCTTTATAATAGCTCAAATTTATCATCCCAAGGCTGGGAAATTTATCAGATGTGCACAGAACATACAAGAGTCCGACAAGAAGAAATTAAACAAACCAACAGACAAACAAAACCCACGGTGACCAATCGAGTGAAAGAAAACCAACTACTTCTTCCAGGTTGTCTTTGTGGAGGTGGGACATGTTACAGAGTAAGATAGAGCATACCCTGAAAAAGACCATGAAGTCTTCCCGGCTGTAGACGCACCTGAGAGGCACACAAATTTAACAACAATTAGAGTTTCCTGAGCAAACCTCAGGTGTCACTGGGTCACTAAATCGTTGTAAGAACTTTGCAAGGTAGGTCTGTCACCTCGTCTGCAGTTCAGAAGAGTGATGCTAGAGACGATAAGTTACTTCCGTAAGGTCATGCAACTGAAGAAGTGTCAGAGGTTTGAATCTGTCTGTCCCCTGAGCCAGAGTCTTAACACTCTGTGGGGATGACGCTAGCAAAAAAAAAAAAAGAAATGTGTCCGAAAGAGTAAAACTAATGAACAAAAGAGACGTTGTTTTGGAGGCAGTGAAGGTGATAAGAGAGGAAAGAAAGAAAAAGTAAGCCATTTCCCTCTAAATGGAGAGGGGAGCAAATACTAATGGAATAAACACAGTAAGGTGGTATCTAAAGAACCAGCTAATAACAGAGAAGTTCTCTATTTCTTACTTAAGAATTAGGAGAGGTACAGGCAACACGAAAGCCAAGAAAGAAAAAAAGGAACCTAGTGACTTGTGAGAGAAATTTTATCGTAACAAGTTGCTGAAAGAGGCAAACGTTTCTAGGCTGGATGGATTTGCAGCTGACTTTTTTAAAAGACTATAAGGCAGAGATTGCCAACTCAAGGGTGGATAGATAATGTAGTGCACCGCTTCAGTGAAGGTTAGTATGGAGGGGTGGGGATTGTGAAAAACTGAAGGATACATCCCTTGTCTGAAAGACTGTTTAAATGTTGCAGTTGATGAGGAAATGCTAGCCTTGTGTTGCCAGAGCTTTTGGGGTGTGTGTGTGTGTGTGTGTGTAAGAAGTCAGAAATGTGTATCTTTATGTAAAGTGTCCATTGTTCAGTGTTACCCTCTAAATCACATTAAAAACACACATGTGTGGGAATGCAAGCTGGTGCAGCCACTCTGGAAAACAGTATGGAGGTTCCTCAAAAAACTAAAAACAGAACTACCCTATGACCCAGCAATTGCACTAGTAGGTATTTACCCAAGGGATACAGGTATGCTGTTTCTAAGGGGCACATACACCCCAATGTTTATAGCAGCACTATCGACAATAGCCAAAGTATGGAAAGAGCCCAAATGTCCATCGATGGATGAATGGGTAAAGAAGATGGGGTATATATATATATATATATATATATATATACACACACACACACAATGGAGTATTACTCGGCAATCAAAAAGAATTAGATTTTGCCATTTGCAACTATGTGGATGGAACTGGAGGGTGTTATGCTAAGTGAAATTAGTCAGAGAAAGACAAAAATCATATGACTTCACTCATAGGAGGACTTTAAGAGACAAAACAGATGAACATAAGGGAAGGGAAACAAAAATAATCTAAAAACAGGGAGGGGGACAAAACAGAAGAGACTCATAAATATGGAGAACAAACTGAGGGTTACGGGAGGGGTTGTGGGAGGTGGGATGGGCTAAATGGGTAAGGGGCATTAAGGAATCTACTCCTGAAATCATTGTTGCACTAGATGCTAACTAATTTGGATATAAATTAAAAATAAAATAAAAAATAAAATAAAAAAAAAAACTACACATGTGGACTGATCAAAGCATTTGTGGGTGACATTTGGTTCATCACTTGCCAATGTAGTCGCTATGCTTTTTAAAAAAAAGTTTATTTATATTGAGAGAGAGAGAGACAGAGCGAGAGAGCGAGCATGGGAGGGACAGAGAGACAGGGAGAGAGAGAATCCCAAGTAGGCTCCATGCTTCCAGTGCAGAGTCTAAGGCGGGGCTTGATCCCATGAACAGTGAGATCATGACCTGAGCTGAAATCAAGAGTTGGATGCTTAACTGACTGAGCCACCCAGGTGCCCCTGTACTCCCTATGCTTTAAAGGACACCTTTTGCAGGCACTAATTTCTCTCTTTGGAAGTTTTTCCTCCCTTGTCCCTAAGTTTGTCCCCCTGATAAACTTGCCTTTATCCCTCATACTTGGCTCAGATGTCAATTGCTTCAAGAAATTGTCTCTGAGTCCTCCTTCCCCGAATGTGTCCATCACTCCCTGCTCTCTGCTACCTCAGTACTAAAAGCATTCTTGGGGCGCCTGGGTGTCTCAGTCAGTTAAGCGTCCGACTTCGGCTCAGGTCATGATCTCACGGTCTGTGAGTTCGAGCCCCGCGTCGGGCTCTGTGCTGACGGCTCAGAGCCTGGAGCCTGTTTCGGATTCTGTGTCTCCCTCTCTCTGTGACCCTCCCCTGTTCATGCTCTGTCTCTCTCTGTCTCAAAAATAAATAAACGTTAAAAAAAAAAATTAAAAGTATTCATTCAGGTGACGTGCCGTTGTCTGCAGTCACCCTCTTCTTCTGGCCTATGGGCCCCTTGAGGCAAGGAGCTATCTCTCCTTCATTTCTGTGACCCAGAGCCCAGTTGTGGAGTGACCAAGTTTCAAAGACCGTGAGAGAAGGAAGAAACGGCCAGCATACAAAACAAGGAGGGTAACGGTGACTTTTGCAGTCTGTAGGCAGGAATGCAAGACTCAGTTGATTAAGACGACTGAACATTGGGGCACCTGGGTGGCTCAGTCGGTTAAACTTCTGACTTCAGCTCAGGCCATGATCTCACAGTTTGTGAGTTCAAGCCTCACATCGGGCTCTGTGCTGACAGCTTGGAGCCTGGAAACTGCTTCAGATTCTGTGTCTCCCTTTCTCTCTGACCCTCCCCAACTCACGCTCTGTTTGTCTCTGTAAAGTACATAGACATTTTTTTTAAAAGATGACTAAACATTGATTCCAGGATTTCTACAGTGATTTGGCTGCTTTAAAAATTTTTTTTAATGTTTATTTATTTTTTATTTATTTTTAATGTTTATTTATTTTTGAGAGAGAAAGAGAGAGAGAGACAAAGACAGAGACAGAATATGAGCGGGGGAGGGGGAGAGAGAGAGGGGACACAGGATCTGAAGCAGGCTCCAGGTTCAGCACAGAGCCTGACACGGGGCTCGAACTCACTGACCGTAAGATCATGACCTGAACCAGAGTCGGATGCTTAACCGACTGAGCCATCCAGGCACCCCAGCAATTTTGCCGCTTTAAACCCACTGGTGCATACATGTTACAAAACCAGCAGGAAACGGGTACCAAGACAAAGAGTGAGAACAATCATAAGGAAGGCGCGGGGTGAAGAAGATAGCAGAAGAAGGCGAAAAAGAGGCCAAAGGCTGCAAAGAGGGAGAATGGCAAAGCGTTTTGTCAAGACATACCTTAGGAAGTCTGAACTTAGAAAATCATGGTCAGGTTGAATCAGATGGAATTGGGAAAGCGAATGCCCAGTGAATTATAATCTTAGAGCTCCAGTGCAGCAGGGTGGCTGGCGCATGTGAGGTGTTCAGTGAGTTATTGACAAGTGCGGCCAGTAGTAGTGTGGACATGCGCCCATGAGGAAGCTGGCTGGGGATGAACAAATGCAATAACGACAGGAGAGGGAGGATAAAACAAGCAGAGGCGTAACAATGAATATTTATTACCAATGGATGCAAAAATATTTATGTAAATGTGGTAGACTTTTGACAAGTGTAAAGAATGGTAACTATGTATGGTATGAAAGTGGCCTTTGAAAATAAAACGCCCTTTGCGGCCAAAGAGAGGTGATAGAAGAAATGGAAAGGTACTGACCCAAAGGAGTTGAATATGAAAGACCTGAACTTGCAAAGCACTTGAACTACGGGGAGAAGATGCACATTTAAGTACAGGGCTTCAGTGTATAGAAAAGAAGCCCCAAGACTCCAGGTTTCTTTACAGACTACAGGAGGGAGCAGAGGAACATGTGGGTTAAAGCAGCGTCATACCCCAGCTCTGCTGCTTTCTAGCGGTGCGACCTCAGCCTCTCTGAGCCTCAGTTTCCTCTAGGAAACTGGAAATAATAATAGACACACCTCGGGGGGTTGCTGTGAGAATTAATTAAGACATGGCATGTGAAGCGCTTGGCAGAAAGCCTGGCACACTGCAAACACTCCGTAAATGCTAGCTGTTATTATCAACTACTTGACTGGAAAGTCAGGGAGCAGAGAGACTTAAAGCATCTCTATAATTACATGAATTGTGATGAAACAAGTTAAACTCTTGCTTGGATTTCTTCTAAATTGGGTTTCATAAGCTAAACACGATTCTCTCCGTATCCGAGAGCAGTTGCTAGGAGAAACTGGCAAAAGGCACTAAAGTGGTGAACTCAGCCGTTGTTCCTAAAATAAGTACGAGACGAGATGGGAGGCTTTGGAGTGACTTCTTTTCAGAGGGAGAAACAATTTCCTAAATGAGAAGTCAGGCTAGGACACTGACAACCTGATGGTGGAGATAGGACGGAAGCAGGGGAAGCGGAAACCAAGTTCATGCAGAAAGCTGGTGCTGAGCCTCTGGGACCTGCTCGTGAAAAACAGATAGCTGGGAATCACATATGATTGTTTTCGTGGCTTGATGTTTATGTACCTTTAGTGAGAGAAGTTAAGCTGAATGTTTGAGGAATAGGTAGAAGAACCTCCAGACATGCACCCATTTTACAGAAGGCAAGATAAATGGTTGGAGGAGACAGTTTACATCATGGTCAGGTACACAGCGGTGACATCCACAGATCTGGATTAGAGTTGCTTGTGTCATTATCAGCTGTGTGAATCCAACATTTTCATCTCCCTAAGACTCTGTTTCCTTGCCTGTGCGATGAGACAAACACTGTCTGCTTCCGCGGGTTACCATGAGGCTGAAATGAGACAGAGCCTGTAAAGGGCTTAGTATCCCAAGAACTCGATTAATGGCTCATACTAGTAGTTTTAAAATGACATTCACAGAAGTAGGAAGTGTTGTCTCAAGTACTTGTGAAATATCCTCATGTATTGTGTCCATATAAACATAATTCTACTTAGTTCATTTCTATTCGAGTGTATCCCTTAGTTTTGGTGCCTATAAGAAAATTTCCAGAAGAGAAACACACACATTTTTATTTATGAAGAATTTGTACATAATATTTTTCTTGGCCAGTTTAAAAGGGTGACTCCTATTCTGCCCAGGGCACGCAGTTTTGCAGGGTTAGTTACTTTAGGAAGTAAAAGAGGGGCGCCTGGGTGGCTCAGTCGGGTAAGAGTCTGACTTCGGCTCAGGTCATGATCTCGCAGTTTGTGAATCGAGCCTGATGCTGGGCTCTGGGCTCACAGTGTGGAGCCTGCTTTGGATTCTTGCCGTCTCCTCTCTCTCTATCCCTCCCCTGCTTGCGCTTTTGCTCTCTCTCAGAAACAAATGAAAGAAACAAACAAAAAATAATACTGGTTTAAAAAAAAAAAGAAAGTAGAAGCAATTTCTGAAACTTCTAGTCTGGGTCTATGGGTTTGCGACTCTATCAATGAGGAAGTGACTCAGGTTATGGAAATATGATTTAAAAGCCTCCTCTTGCATAAAACACCTCCTCTAGTGTCCATTTTAGTGTCTGTTTTTGCACACATCTTGGTGGTCATTGGGAGACAAAGATTTGGTCTAAAAAAATTCCCCATCAAAATCACCATTCGTGTTAAGCTCTCAAGAATGCAGAAAGGTCTGTGATGACAGTTTCAGCTGTGAGTTAGTTGCTATTATCTGTCCTTAGCCACTTGGATTCTCCAACTAGTTATCTTCTTTCTGGTCCACATGAGTGCTCTAGATGCTGTTTGTGAGATAATCTGGCCGCTCTAAGTGGCTATTCATTATATGGTGAGAAATATTGAACAAATATAACCCTGCCAGATGCTAATCTAAGTTTTCCCCAAGAAAATCACTAAATACCTTTTATGGGGTCATTTAAATAAATTACATTGATAGTAAGTAGTGAGATGAGTCCCTTTATTCACACTAAATACAGAACTGGATATTCTAAATGTTGCTAAATCAAATGACAAGTGCTTCAGGAGTTGAAATTCACCAAGTTTTTTTCTAAAAGAAGAACAGACAATGGTGGCTGGGAAGACGCCAACCAAACGGTCCCTTCCAGTGTCACTAGAACAGAGGGGACAGTATGAAGCAGACAGAGGATCCTTGAACACACTGCACTTTAAAGCAAAAGTCCACGTAGCTCACTCATTCCAAACCATGCACCAAATTCTTCCGTCAGCATATATTTCAAATTAAATCCAAATCTGACTGTACCGCTTTCGCAAGCTTCACACCGTGCTCGTAAGTGAGAGGTTTCTCTTTCATATACAGCAAACGGGCCAAGGTTTTGGGGTCATCGCGGAGATCAATCTGGCAAAACAAACAAACAAACAAACAAACAAACAAAAAACAAAACAAAACAAAAAAAACCCCACGCGTGATAAGCTTACTTATTTTTTTAGGCTAAGTAGATATTTTAAACCGTGATATGGTAGAGATTCTCCCCACCACCACTTTACATCTATGAAGTTGCCGACTGACTTTTCTTTAAGGAGGTGCATACATACACATGCCCATATTACATCGAAAAAATAAAGGGATTTCTTTGTAAATGTCAACATCAGGTTTTCCATGTGCTTTCTTCTCCAAAAGCAATTCCCCCGGGGGCTAGACTCACTCTAATAATTCTGTGGTTGTTTCAGGCGTTTTTGAAATTTCCTACTTATTTTTAGATCCCACTTACAGGATATTACAATGATTGATCAGTCTTATTACCTTGCAGTGATGCCTCATTTGATCCCAAATTATATTACTCATTTCTTAATAGTCTATTTCCTGGCTGTGAATACATCTTTGTCTTCACCCTCATGGGGATAAAGATTTGTCTCCTATGAGGATATTTTAAGGAATGTTGATGCAGACTTGGAAGGCATATCCTAAAGAGGAATTTCCAAAGGTCTACCTAAGGAATGAGCATTAATCTTTTCAAAGGTAGAACTACTTTGAAAATAGCCTGTATGTTGGGATTAGTTTTCATAATTTAAATAAATATTTTAGTTGCTTTACAATCTCACTGTGTTGGGGTGTCGGGTGGCTTGGTTGGCTAAGCATGTGACTTTGGCTCAGGTTGTGATCTCACGGTTTCTGAGTTCGAGCCCCACCTCGGGCTCTGCACTGACAGTGTGGAACCTGCTTGGGATTCTCTCTCTGCTCCTCCCCCACTCCCTCTCTGTCTCTCTCTCTCTCTCAAAATAAATAAATAAATAAACTTAAAAAGATCTCAATGTGTATGTGAACCTATGCACACATGAATGGGTGTAAATGTGACTTTTAAAGAAAAACCGAAATATATATACATTAGAGTACCATTTATAAGCACATTGCTCTGCTTTAGCGATCTGTGGGTTTTTTCTTTTTGGTCTATTTATTTATTTAAAAAATTTTTTTAAAATTTATTTTGAGAGAGAGTACATGCTCATGGGGAAGGGGTAGAGAGGGGCAGTGAGAGAGGGAATCCCCATCAGGCTCCGTGCTGTCAGCACAGAGCCCAGTGTGGGGCTCGATCTGACCACGACCTGAGCCAAAACCAAGAGCTGGATGCTAAACCTATTGAGCCACCCTCGTGCCCCTCTTTTTTGGTCTTGATTGTCCAATGTAGTGCCACCAGCTATAAAAGAGGCGCAAATTGCACAGAGAGGTTTATGTCCTGTCACATATTTTGGCAGCAGGGATCTGGGCTCTGTCAGTGTGGTCAAACATCATCATCTGGAATTAGGGTAAAAGCCTGCTTTTAAACAATTCTCTTTCAGAGTAGAAGCATTAACTATACTCTGATTTTTGGATGTGTTCATCTTCTGTCCATATCTTCTCTAGGAAATGCTTTTACTATTTTTAAAAATTTCTCTTTTCAGTCAGAATATAAAAGGAGAAATAGAAAACAGGAACCTATGAAACAGATAATAATAAAACCCTTCCATATTATTACATTTCTGTGGCTTTGGATAGTAATTTAGCAAAGAACAAAATCCTTTCAAAATTATAAGAAGGAGGAACAATCTTGAACACATTTGTGCAATTGGCTTCCTGTTGGTAATTCAAATTATAGAACTTTATTAGCTTTCAAAACATTTTAAGGCCCTTTACAGCCACAGGTTTGTTTATCTAGTACATCTGTTTTTAACTTCTTTCCTAAGATCCAAAAGACCAAGAGGTTTAAAGGGAACAGAGAAGAGTGAATTTCTGTCTTTCTCCAGTGGCGTTATGGAGCTCCTGGAGTAATGTGCCCATTTGGACTTTTGGGGTCACTTTGACATCCATACCTATTCTGTGACTTTCAAACAATTGTAGATTTCAGATATAAAAAAAAAAAAGATTAGGTAATTAGCGCGATCGACGTCCGCACCTCGTTCCTCTGGCTCAGGACTGGAGAAGGGCGTCTACTTCAAAAAGTACTTTGTTACTTAAAAATAAAGAGCAGAGGGATTAATTTTTAAAGATCACATCAAAACCTCCTCTTCGTGTAAATAGCTCTGTTGTTCTTTCAACCACGAGCTAAATAATCATGCAGATCTTAGGCACGGCTACTTCTGGGGTTGATACATCAGACACACTCTTCCCTAGTGTTGGTGAAATAGGCTGTTCAAGAGAAGCCTGGTCTTTCCTTTTTTGCTGCCCGCCTGCCCTGCCCACCACACCTTGCCATCACCCGCCTCTAACCTGGGTCCCTATGAGGACGTAAGGCACGTGAGGCATGCAGTCCTTCAGCTCCGGGACCCATTCCTCCTGGACGTTGTGGTAAGAGGCAGGATTTACGACAGAGAAGCAGATCAAAAACACATCTGTGTTGGGGTAGGAGAGCGGCCTCAGCTGGTTGTAGTCCTCCTGCAGGTAGAGCAAAGAGTTTGTACAGACTCGGGAAGGCGGGCCCTACGTGCTTGAGTGTTCAGGGCAAGATTCCACCACAGCTCCCCGTGACCTGCTCCTGCTCCCGCCCTGGGATCTGGTGGTTCCCTATAGGCATTGCTAGAAATAAAGGAGCCATCAGTCAGAAAAACACCTTTTTGCTGTGTATAGAGGTTGTAAATAGCACCCCCCCCCCCACAGTTTCAAAATTAAAATTTATTTATTTATTTTGTGAGAGAGAGAATGCACACGCTCATGTGCGTGTGCACCAGCGGGGGATGAGAGAAGGATAGAGAGAGAGAAGGAGAGAAGAGCGAGAAGGAGAGAGAGAATCCCAAGCAGGCGCCATGCTGTCAGGACAGAGCCTGACACGGGCTCAAACTCACAAACTGTGAGATCATGACCTGAGCCAAATCAAGAGTTAGATGCTTAACTGACTGAGCCACTCAGGTGTCCCGTAAATATCTTCCATTTAGGAAAAACTTAGGAAGCAATTTTTTAAGGAGCTTTAGTGAGATAATTTACATACTATAAAGTTCACCCATTTAATGTGTATAATTCAATAAGGATTATTACAGTTCCCCGTTGCATTGTGCTGTATTGAATGGAGTTGTGTTGTATTGAATGTGGACTTAAATTAGTGTGCAATCGGCTAAGGCACAGTAGTTCTCTTCTTACACAATTTTTAAAAATTCCATGCAAATTTAATTTAGAATACGCTAGCTGTAAATGTAAAGCAAAGAGTTGCTGCCAAATCAGACGGCACAATTTTGTAGAAATATATTGGGTGAGGGTTGAGAGTTCAGAATTCGGGGTTTCCTGTGAAGTCTACCTAGAGGCCACAGTGTGGCCTAAATAATAAAATACCAGATTGATTCTTCTTTCCCCAGGTTTCAAACCAGAATACGTTCTGGTTGGAGAGTTCTGGCTTTCGTAGGTTGTTTATGTATATGCTGTCAGAGCAGAAGAAGATAAAGACAAAGTAAAACATTGGAACATCTCACCTTTGGGAAAGTGTCAGCAAGTAACTTTCACCGTATGTGAAATGTTCTAGGAGGTTCCGAGGTAAATCCGCTATTTCAATATAACGTTTATATTTTCGTAGAATTTAGTAACACATAAGCCAAAAGTAATTTTATGTGTGTGTATACTTGATATTACATAAGTATACACTATGTATACATACATATCTGCACACACCACAATATGACATACTTGTCATACACACCATGGATCGTTCATATATATATGCACACTGCGTACATACATTAGGGCAACCAAATCTGTATGTTCACACTTACCACATACACATAGGCATGTGCAACATAGCTATTCATTTACTAGGGTCCTGACTCCTCTTCTTAACATGAAAAAACATTATTAGACTCATATATGCTCGTTGCAATTCAAATATGTAATCTCTAATAGTTTTTCCTCTCTTCCTAGAGGAAGCCATGGTTTAACCGTATCCTTTTGAATATTTTATATTTATTTACATATGTAACAGACATGTGTTCATTTTAAAAAAGATAAATTGATTACATAGTTCATATTGTTGTATCCTTTGATTATGTGTGTGTGTATATATATATATATATATATATAATGTTTATTTCTTTTTGAGGGAGAGTGAGAAAGAGAGTGTGAGCAGGGGAGGGTCAGAGAGAGAGAGGGAGACACAGAATCTGAAGCAGGCTCCAGGCTCTGAGCTGTCAGCAGAGCCCGACACAGGACTCGAACCCACAAACCATGAGATCATGACTTGATCATGGTTCTGAGCCACCTGGGTGCCCCTTGTGTCCCTTGATTTTTTTTAACCTTAATAGGTCATGGATATTTAAAAATATCAACCTTGCTATCTTTCTACTGAGTCTCATGATGTCTTTATAAAAAGGGAGTACACATATATATGTACACGTGTGACTAGAAGGAAGTCCTTTAGTGGGTTATGTGGCATCTCTGGTCAATGAGCATGTGCTGATCTCTGATTCTGTTTAGATACTCCAAGTACCCAGCCCACAGGGAATCAGTACGCATGGCCGCAGCCATCACTCTTGCTAACACTACTAAAACCTAAGCAGAGGTGTTTATTTACTTATTTATTTTTAATGTTTATTTATTTTTGAGAGAGAGACAGAGTGCAAATGGGGGAGAGGCAGAGAGGGAGACCCAGAATCTGAAGCAGGCTCCCGGCTCTGAGCTGTCAGCACAGAGCCTGATGTGGGGCTCGAACTCATGAACCGCGAGATCCTAATGTGAACCGAAGTCGGACGCTTAACCGATTGAGCCACCCCGCCGCTCCTAAGCAAAGATTTTTAGTTACCCAAACAAAATGCAGCATAAGATGGCAAGGATGCCGAAAAATCCAAGTCCTAGAAAATAAACTAAAAGAATATAAAAAAATCACGGATCGTGGCTCATTTATCACTTTTCTATTAAAGCAAATAAGTAGGAGGTGGGTGCATTGCTGAATAAACACTGGTCACAGTGGACAGCTGGGCCCAGCCTACTGGCTGCATAGCAGCTGAATTGTGCCCGTGCGTGTGTGTGCGTGTATGTGGTGGTGGTGATGGGGGGGGGGGGGCGTGACAGGGCAGTGGGAAAGTGGACAGCTCATTTCTTGTCACTCTCCCCTTCTCTTTACCCAACGAGCCCTGTAACCAAAACTTCTTGCCCCTGGTCTCTGCACTGCTTTCCTTACTCTCTGGGGCTTTCTGTTAGAGGGGAGCTGTGAGGCTGACAAGCTAAGAACTCTCCTTCCCAGGCCACAATCTACAGCTGCTCATGATACCCCACCTGCCCTTTGCCACTTCATCTTCCCATCTGGATTGTGATAAATGGAGCAGGGACCATCCTGGCTTTTTTTTTTTTTTTTCCTCATGCCCTGCTTCTACTCTGTCCACAGCGAACATTCCATAAATGCCGTTGACTGATTGGATGACACCAAGTTCTCCGCAGTGAATTGCCAACGAACACGTGACTTTTCTGTGGGGCATTTATTGCAGGGTTTTCTTTAGAATCACCTGGGGAGCTTTAAGACCATCCTGACCCACTGCTGCCTCTCTCCCCACACTCCGGGACCAATTAAATCACGATTTGTGGAGAGTGGGCCTGGGTAGCTGGGCATTCTGATATAATTGGTTGGAACTGGCATGGAGTTGAGAACAAATGATTTGCATTATCTTTATCTTCGTCACTGAGGATGGATCAAGGGCTTATTACGAAGGGCCAGGCATTGTTTCAGGCATTTACGTGTCTTGAATCCTTACTAGCACCGGAGACATGGCAGCATCAACATTCATATTTCAGAGAAGAGGAACGTAAGTTCAGAGAAGTTCAGTAGTGAACGAATGTCTCAGAGCTATTAAATACTGGGATGGGCTCTTTAGCCCGAATCCAGCTCCAGCTCTTCATTGTGACCCCATTATTTGTTTCAGCTCAGAATTTTAAGCAGCAGATTAAGCATTTTTTTGGAAAATTCAGTTATCTGGATACCTTAATACGGATATATATCTTGACCTAGGAATCTAAGAAATGTTGGACCTTCAGATACAGGATCTATTTCATGGCCTGCACTTTCTAGAAATTACCAGCAGATGGCAGCAGACACTGTATATTTAAACCCTCAACGCCAACCAACAAAATTGCGTGTTCAGAAGGGTCACTACTGGATCAGGTAGGAACAAATAACTGGTGGTCTGAAAGGATCATGTTTATCTGATTTTTTACCCAGAAGCCATCAAAGAAATTCTGCTTACATTCTGGAAAAGTTAGGAAGACCAGGGTTTGCCTGTGGGACTGTGGGTGGGCATGGGAGAAGAGTTTGGGTGTTTTTGATCATTTACCCTCCTGGCAGGGTAGCCAAGGCTCTCAGCTGAGTGACTTCTGACCTTCGCCTTTAGTGGGCTTTATCTTGCTCTGTGTTCTGGATATCTCTCCTGTGGAAAGCTTAGTCCAGCTGTGTAACTCTGGGGTGCCAGGGTGGCTTAGTTGGTTGAGCATCGACTTTGGCTCAGGTCATGATCTCACCGGTCATGAGTTGGAGCCCCTTTGAAGGAGGTTCACACCTGGACCGGCAGGACTCCCGTCGGCCCCCATTTGCCACAGGCTGTGGCGATGAAATGTGGCTGAGCGTTCAGCATTAATAAAGGCAAGTGTCCTGGTGAGATGGAGGGCTGGGTGCTGGGAGGCTGGGGGATTTGAATTTGTATCAGCTGATGAGTTTTTCTCAATAGGGCACATTCCGAGCCTGGGTTGGATGACCACATGTTGGGATGATGGGAAGGGGCTCTGGGAAATGGATCAATGGTCTAGCTGGTATTTCACGCCCCCCATTCTCATGTCAAAGCTGAGAATGGAAGACCAGTCTTGAAGGCTTCTTGAGGAGACAAGGTGTTACTCTAAACTTGCGACGTGCGTGGGGCTCTGGAGGGCTAAAATGGGCAAGGAGGCTGGCTGGCTGGGGGTCTCAGGGGATAGGGAAGGATTTGGGGCAAGGTGGGCTCTTGAGTACTTTCCACCAACTTTACCCCAAAGGCAGGAGACTGGTTTGAAGGCAGATCTGGTGCTCTTGGATTGGGCAACTATTAAGAAACTACAGCTCAGGGACAGCCTCATCAGATGGCCAAACACCCTCCACATGTGTCTGGAAGAGCCACGGCATGATGGCCCGGGTGGGGAGCAAAGTGAAATTATTTGACCAGTCCTCCTCAGACCTTAGGCACACTCGAGTCATGTTAATGTGCAGCTTCTCATGCAGCAGCAGGTCTGGGGCGAAGGCCACCGATTTATTTCTGACAAGCTTCCAGGTGACGCCGATGTCGCTGGTCCAGGGACCACATGTTGAGGGACAGGAGAGTTGCACTGAGTCTCCCCTAACCCCACCGCAGCCCACACCCACATTAAATTGGATGTAGAATTCGGCTTCAAAGTCCTCCTGGGCTTAGTGACATTTATCCCAGATTTTAGCACATGTCTCATTTTTGGATTCTCCCATCAAGTACACTCCTATCTGTCAGGCTTGGTTTGGGAAATGTGGGTAACATCCAGAGGGTGGGAGTGTAGCATAGTACTTAGGAGCATGGGCTAGGGGGACACATTCTTTGGGTTCCAATCCCAGTACTTCCTGTGACTACTCTGTGACGCTGGGTAAGTTCTGCCTCAGTTTCTTCACCTGTAAAATGAGGTCACCTGTAAAATGAGGTGCTTGCCCCATAGGGTTGTTTGAGAATAAAACGTGTTAGTATGTGTAGACTGCTTACAGCAGTGTCCTGGATGTATTAAGTTCTTTGGTGGTCAAGAGTCCGTCTTGTCAACAACGGCTGTAGTGTCCCTACCCTCATTGGCTCCTGGGGCTGAACCCAAAATTAACTTTTTCTAAACTGAGTAGTAAAGAGACCCAAGTGCTTGCATACTCCAATTGCACCTCTGAATCGATGTCTCTACGGCTCTATTTTTTTTTTTTATAATTTGAGAAGAAATAAGTTTGTGTCCTAAGGTTACTTTTACCAATAACTTGTCACGTGAGCAAACTTCTTTCACATCCTCCAAATTGCACACTTCTAAAACCACGTTAAGATGCATGTGAGCAAGAAGGTTGGGTTGCTTATTGAGGAAAAACATTTGTGTTGAGGCTTTAGGCAAAGCCTAGAGTTTGTTTTAGGCAAACTTTCCATGGAGGATGCCAGGTTCTGTGCTCTTGATGGCCCCACTGGGTCAGCCGATAGCAAAAGGGAAGGCTTGTGTCCTTCCAAGTGGACCCTGGGTTGCCATTAATGGACCCCACCTGTACTTGCCTCCCTGCCTGGCCACTTGCCTCTTTAAGCCCTTGGGGGCCGAGGGGCTTCAGAAATCTGGGCAGGTGAAGACAAGCAGTGTGTAGTCTCAGCTGAGGGAGGGGTGTGGCTGACGGCCTTTCTGCTCCCACACTTCCACGGTCATGGGTGACAGCTGAGCTGCTGGGGGCTGTGGTTTCTCCGCGTCATCCTGTGTTTGCTGACAAATAGCACTGCATCGTGGGGGGCCTGTGTGCAGAGAATCTGGGGGTTCACCCTGCTGAGAAACGGGGCTCCCGACACCAGGAGATCCTCATTCCTCCCTGGAAGTGCTGCCTTTGAGATATGTCTATCCTGGAGTTGGGTCTGAGAGGCCACAATCTGAGCAGACCTTCACCCACATGGCTCGTGTGCCCACCCAGAGCGGGAGGCAAGATGCCTCACTGCGGTGGCTGGTTCCACTCTATGTGGCCGGCAGCAGGGTGGGAAGACGCCTGGCTCTGAGCCATGACCCGGGACACACCGGTTCGGCGTTCCTCAGCTGGCAAATGCCCAGGCTTTGCCGCAGCGTCCCCACCCCGGCACCCTGTCGTCCCCTAGTCTCTAATGACGCACTCGAAATGGACTGGCCTGCAAGTACGTCATGGAAAAGTTGGCTCTGGGATTCTTTGTAGCTGAGCCAAAGATCTGAGCCAAAGATGGGCCGTGCAGCACGACCTGGCAAGACCTAGATAGGTTTGGCTTTATGGGCCTGGCCTTCTTGCCTCTCCAGCGTCAGCTAGGGGGTAACCTGCAGAGTCAGCCTGCGAACAATCCCTCACGTTGCCTCACTTCGTGTTTGGGATTCCACCTAATAGAGGAACTCTTTGTTTTCAAAGGATTCCACTTGAAGTCCCAATATTTGTTTGCTTCAGGGATTCGGGGCAGGAGCTAATTTAATAGCAGCCGCCATGTGCTGGCCGTGTATGCACGTGGCTTCGTTATAGACCGTCTGTGGCGAATGCTTGGCAGGCTCGTGAAGGGCCAAGAGCACATCCGAGGAGGGCCTGGTGGGGCTGCAGTGGTGTCCGGGGCAGACTGGACATAGCAATGTGGACGGAGCCGCGTGCGACCGTTTTTGCCTTGGGCTGACTCTGAAGGCAGAAGTACTGAGTTCCTATCACTTTTCCGTTCAGAACCTGTGTCTCTTGAGGTTGTTTTCATCAACGCTGACCCACAGTGAGCTCCAGGCACAGAGGAGGGACACTACTCCTTGGTTTACTCATGTAGGAAAATCGAATGATTCACAGCAAGACAGAACTCTATAGTTGGTTTCAGAGATTTATTTCCTTTTGTGCGGTTCGGGAATGAATCAGTTGGTTGTGAGATCACCTCTCTTTCTTCTTAGTAACTCTGGCCATATGAGTATGTTTGAATTAGTTAAATGTTCCTTGAGCATGTGACCTCAGCGACATTTGCTAGAATATAACTCAGGATGATGGATTATCCTGCCTGAGGCTGGGAGTGGAAATTTGGGGATCACGCTTGTAAGTTAAAGCTGTTACAAAGCCTTATTGGCAGAGTTGTAGGACCATGGGAATCCACTCAGGTTAGGGTTGTTTTCTGCTGCAGCCTCTGAAGGGCGAGGAGCCATGCTTCGACCACCAAAGACTTCCAGAGTCGTGTTTCTCAAATTTTTATTGCATACGGATCATGTGGGGATCTTCTTAAGATGAATTTTCAGATTCAGTAGGCTGGGGGGTGGGGCCTGAGAATCTGCATTTCTAACAAGCTGCCTGGTGATGCCGATGCTGCCGGTGGGTGGGCCGCACTTTGAGTGGCAAGGTTCCAGAACAGTGATTCTGACAATACGGTGTTCCGACCAGCAGCAGCAGCACCAGGAAATCTGTTAGACGTGCAAATTCTTGGGCCCCATTCCAGACCCGTAGAATCAGAAATTCTGAAAGTGGGGCTCAGGGGCTGGGTTTTAACAGGGTTCACAGGTGATTCTGACGTCTGTTCAAGTTTGAAAACCACCATTATCCTGCAAAATGAATTGCACATCACCCTTTAGTGTAACGCACTCCAATATTTAACACTGCTTTACTGCTGGGAGGTCTCCCTTGAGTCTAGCCTCCCATCATTTAGCTTAATTACTCCAGATCTTGTAGGCCTTCTTGAAGTCGTCTATTAAAAGTCCTAATCATAGAATTTTAGGCCTAGAAGGAACTTTAAGATGTGTCCTGACTCCTTTTCCCTATGCTGCACGCTCCTCTGTGAACCTTGTCCACCTTTGAGCTTTCAAAGGAACTGATGGAAAGCATTAGAGTCAAAGTTAAGTTGAAGAAGTATCTACAACCCACTTGTTGTGATATTTTATCAGTGCCCATCACTTCACCTCTGTTGGAGGTTTGGATCATTCTACTTCCTTCAATTTGGAGTTTAAAGATATTTCTATACTGCCTTAGAGCTTCAACTCCTATGCTTGTGTTATTTAAAATTTTTTTCTAAAAAGGACAGCAGTGGGAAAGAATAATTAAACTCTATAGGCGCTTTTAAACAGTTTTATTGGATTTGAAATTAAACAGAGGCCTGAGGAGGTTGCTCCGGGGACAGTGAATGCCCAGAAGCTAACAACTGTCAGGGGTTGCTATAGAAGAGGGGAGCGTGGGGGCACAGGGAGCTTTTCAGAAGGCAAGAGGCTTCAGAGTCAGGCAATAATCCTTGCCTCACGGAACTTTTCAAACTAGATTACATTCATAAACTCTGACTACGGGAGTGAAGGGTGTAAACTCCTCTCTCTTTCAGGCTGTGAGTTTCTGATGAATGGGGACAGCCTAATGACTCTACGACTGAATGAAAGTAGGCAAATCCAGTCCAAACAGCAGTGTACCTCTATTGCCAGGAGGCTTTCTGGTGGAGGCACAGTTAAGCAGGAGGTGCCCGGAGACCCTTGTACTTTGACTAGAGGAGCCAAACCAATTTTCCCATTTGGGCATTTGGAGCATCCTTTCTTAGTTGAGTGTCTTGATATTGAGGTGAGAAGTCTCTTTCCCCACCCAGTTCCTGAGAGTAGCTGGCTACAACAGCCATCTGCAAACAAAGGGAAACTGGACACTCTTATGAGTCTTGAGTCTGGTGCAAGATTTTCCAGTTCCCCACTGCCCGGGCCTGCCCGGCATCAGCCTCTGGTGTCCCACAGACATTTATACGTGGTCCTTGCAAATGCACACAGAAATCCCAAAGAGAATTCCATTTATTCTTAGTTTTCCTAGTGGAGAGTTTTCAAGTTGAGCAAAAAGACATATCTCCAGATAATTGTGGGAAAAAGGCCCAGACAAATGCATAACTACAAAGAACAATTAGCAGGAAACTCATAGTGGGAAAGAGCCTGGTCAACGTTCACTCCAAAGGACTTAAGATGTATGAATTTGGACAGACTGAACAACCCGCTGATTTTGACCTAAATAAATGACCCAATGGTAACAAGAGCTCTATGAAAGAAATTGGGCCACGGCCATCAATTGCTTAACCATTTTGCCTCCAACCCATGAATTTATAACATTAGAAGCCTTTCAGAGTGGAGTGTGGGGTGTGAGGAAAGAAAGGTAAGGTGGCATTTTCATCTAAGTAGGGCATGTGCTGACTGAATCAGTGTTGAGGGTTCTTTCTAGTCTATGGCCTTACGTAATTGGTTGGTTACATTCTCCAACCTGAAGGCATCTTTGACAGAGTGAGAATATTTCAAGAATCTCAGAGAATTTAGAGTCAACCTCCAGTTGGGCAGGGGTTGACCCTCACTTCTGGAAACCATTCAGGATTCTGGTTTTTCTTCTTTCCAGCACTTAATCCCTCTCCCGTGCTCCCCCGCCCCCCACAACCCGCCCACCCCCCATCTCTTTTTGGACCTTTCCACAGCTTGTTAGGCAATTCAAATAATGGCTGGGCAAAGAGTATAGCATGAAAAAAAAATAATGAGTGAAACTAATATGTATAAAATTGACTCATTAATCCTGAATCTGGCATCGGTATGGGCAGGAAGAAATTGAGACTCTTGGCAAATGTGTTATTTTGGTTACTGATAACCGTCCATCAATGAACTGTTACTTGCCTATCAACACCTCGAGTAACGTTTCTTTGAGTTAGTTTTTTTGTGATTATAAATGTTTTTATGATATGAAGAATGTGCCTTTAGTTTCACTTAGACAGACCATAAATTTGCCCCAAATGATCAGAAAATGTAATATCTGTACTGCTAGTCCCCCTGTGCCTAGCCAAATGGATCATTCTTCCCACTCCCAAACCCTTGATGAATCAAAACAGCAAAAACGTACCTGTCCTGCCGTGTCATACAGTCCGAGCAAATGTTGCTTGCCTCCCACTGTCACAGTCACTAGGGGAGAAGAGAAGAGGAGAGTCCATAAATGCAAGCTTCCATCAGGAGGCTTCACATGTCTCCATGCCAACATCTTCCTGGGAGGCAAGGATAAGCATATGCCTCACCCATGTATATTCTAAACCAAGCCGACAGCATGATTTGCAAGTGAAAGGCAACCTTGGCCTGCAGTGAGAGCAGATGAGCTCAGCCAAGTCCAAATTTCTCAACTGAAATGAATATCACTTGTGCCACTAGGACACTCTGTAGGCTACTCATTGATCCCCATTAGGCCCTGGAATATCAAGATCCTGAAGCAAAAGCATGCTGGACCCTTTCTTGGTTAGGGTATTTTTTCCTTTTTTTTTTTTTTTTTTGTTGGAGCCACTTTTCAGGATACAGAATCGTGTAAGCAACTTCTCCGTTTGAACTCTCTCTGCTTCTGTCTGTCCCTGAAATATTGATTAAGCCACGAAAGCACAGAATAGAAGCCCACTGACATAGTTTAGAGTCTATAAGGCAAAGCTAATAATGAAACAAGAAGAGCTTCACCTTCATTTTAAAAAGGTTTTTTTTGGTTTGTTTTGTTTTTAAATTGAATAGTCCAGTGCGTTAGCCCAACTGATTTATTACGATTTTGAACCTCAGTTGCCAGAGGAGATGTTGCACGGGTTCGCTTTCACATACCTAAAGGGTGCATATAGAGGGAAAAGTGGGCAGTTTGATTTACCCAGCAGGTTCACTGCCTTGCCAAAAGTGAGAAGTGATATAGGGACACCCACTACTCTGCACATGTCTGGAAATGAAATAAAGTCTCATCTTGAAACTCAACTCAGATTGAACACATGCAATGCAAAAGCAATACAATTCTCATGATGAATGAAAAGAGCCAATTTAAATTCCAGCCCCTCCCCCCAACACCCCCCTCTCCGTTTAATCTCTTTTTAGAAAAAGAAAGTAAAGTATGTGGGAGAATGTGATTTTTTCCCCCTACTTGATCAAAAAATGTGCAAATGCAGGGAAAGATGATTTTTGGCTCCTTCTACCCTTAGCTGTATAGGAAAGACAGACAGACGGCATAGCAACCTTTATCACTGTATCTCCTATAGAGGCTGGCCAGATTCTCCAGTCTGCTCAGAGTTGCTGATTCTGTTATGCTGTTACTTTTATTTGTTTTCAGGTTCCCGGACTACATGTATGCTAAGTACTTCTCAATGGCTCATTCTTTGAAAAGCACTTGTTTAAAAGCACTGCCTCCCTAGACCCCAGGAACGATTTTTCTAATCTACCCAGATCAACATGGGTTCAGCTTGATAACATGGCTGTAGCCACTGCGACGAGCTTTCAAATTGTGTTTTTAAGCAGTGAACCCTGTTCCATGCATCCCTGGTGCCGATGCTGACAGAAGAGGGGGCATTCAAACATTTTTATTTCCTTTCATATTTCCAGAGCTTTGTTCTGTTATATTTTCCTCTTCCTGCATGTGTGGAGCCCAGTCAGATGTTCCTGAAATCTGCCTACATGGTTTCTTTAATGACCAAGTCACTACCTAGTCATGGATCAGGAATGAATGGAACAAATCCAGCCATTACAACATGGAATTTCCTGCCTCTGGTGAGCCCACTACATGCAGGTCAGGGCCAGCTGTTCTGGAGACCCTCTCGGAGCCTCCCACGACCTCCAAGCCCAGAGCCATCTGTGGAGTGAGGCCCAGATGCCTAGTTATCCTCATGGCTCCTTTGGGCCCTGGATATATTCCCAAGAAATGGCACTGACCTTTGTCATGGGGGCGCTGTTGGGGTTTCCCTCCAGGCTGCTTTCCCTCAGGCCCCACCCTTCTCTCTCTGGGTACCTTTGACTGCAGGGACTTGTACCAGGCCTGTGTGAGTGCCAGCCCAGTGAGTTTGGACTGTGGAATGAGAGTCTGGGCGTAGTTTTCCCTTCTGTCTGTCCTTCTCTCACTCAAGGGTTGATCGGGTTCCTAGACCATGCTCAGTGTTTGGTGTGGAAAGACCAGATACAGTTCCTCCTGTCATGGGGCCTGGGGAGGAGGGGTTTAGTGGCAAAGCCTGGGCACCGCGCAATGTAGTAAATGCTATGTCGTAGCATGGAAGGGTGTGGGAGCACACAGCGGGGGTATTACTGTATCACTATGCATGTGTGCATGTGTGTGGGTGCTGGTGGCGTGTGGGAACATGCAGGGGGCCCTACTGCATGTGTGTGCATGTGTGTGTGATGCGTGCGTGCACACACCCCCACGCACCTTCTCTGCTGGAGCTTCATCAGAGAAGGCTTTCTGGAGGACATGTCTAAGCTGAGTCCCACGAATGGCCAAGAGTTGCCCAGGGTGCACTGGGGAGGGGCAAGGGGTGGTTCACCTGCTACCCAGGGTGCACTGGGGGAGATGGGGCCCCATGGGTGAGCATGGAGGGCTGTCCTGACTCACTAATTTAGACATTTTTGCTGAAGGCTTTGTTAAGCCATGAAATCCAGAGTTCTTTTCTCCAGAGAAAATGAAAGAGAAGGAACTGAAATAATTTCCTTGTGTTAAGGCAAAGTGGTGGGAGGAGAGAGGGTGGCATTTTTTGGGCGGAAGCCGTGTTGGCTTTCAGCTTTGCTGTGTAGGGACTGTCTAGTCTGTGTGTTTGGTCAGCCCTGGTAGAAAGAATCCTAAAGAAAGGGGCAGAGCCCCTGGAAGGCGCTGTTATTCTCTCTTTTCTGCCCTCCTATTCTCCTATTCTATTGGAAGGAAGATGAGTGGATCACACAGATGATTCTAGGGAAGACCGAGGGACAGATCCGAGCATTAATCACACCTTGTGGAGATTGCAAATGGCTTTGTGAGTCCGTATCTCAACGTAGTAGTGGATGCCTTATTGCTTGCTATCCTGTATCCTACAAAGTTCCTTGATTTGGAAGCAAATCAGTCACAACAGCACAGAAGGAAGACATGCCCCAAAATGCTAATAGTAAATGTAGTGAGGTTGAAAGAGCAGGATCTTTTAAGTCAGATGGTTCTGTGTTCGACACCTGTCTCTGCCATTCACTATCTGAGTGACCTTCGGAAAGCCACCTAACATCTCTGAGCCTCTCCTTTCTCATTTGTTAAAAATGGGAATAACATCACTTCCCAAAGAGAGCAAATTAAATGAGAAAATGCCTGGTACACAGGCTGGCCCATAGTGAGTGCTCCACAATTGTTACCTTCCCTCCTCGACAGATCTTTCCTGAACCTTTAGTAACGACAAGAGCCAGTCTGCGCTGCTCCACTGTATACGCAGTGCATATTAACTGGCACAAAATTTCATGATATTTGTGAATTACTGGTCACTTTCTATCCCAGATGATAGCTGTTTAGATCTGTGTCTTGTATCTCCTACTGGATCGGAAGACCCTTGAGGACAGACTCTCCATGCTTCACATCCTGCAGAACACACAGCACAGTTGCTGGTATATGCAACAGATGCTTAACACATAGTATAGGAATGGAGCACCAGAGGTGACTCAGGCAAAAGAAAGTCCTTCCAAATGTGCAGAGCCGCGCGCGCGGCTAGAAGCTCTCTGGCAAGACACTAATGCTGGGAAGCACCTGCAGCCAGCAAATCTGCCTGGTAGACAACGTCAGGCTAAAATCCCAGACCACCTTCTATTCTTGGAGCTATCAGAGTTGTTTACTGAGCTTAGAGAGGCTTTTAAGAGAATGGGTCAAAGGACCTGCTAAGGGCTCAGATGGTTCTCTCAGTAGAGTGTGAAAAGTTGTCAGTGACCTGTTAAGTATGTAAAATGAAGGCTGTCTTCTCCAAATCCATTAAACTCTTTGCTTCCTTGTGTTCCTCTGTGCAGATTGGAGTGGTTAATTTTGTGAGCTGGAAGAGGTGCTAATAAAGTCTAAGTCAGGGGTTTGCTCTCTGGAGGGTCGGCTAGCTTCACCCAGGCAGGCTCTGAGCCTTCTCCTCTTGACATTTAGTCACCTCCTGGCACCGAGTGGATGAGGAAGTGTTGGCCATTCCCTGTAAACCAGCTCAAACCGCCAGCCCAGCCCAGCACTAGGAATCTGATCCAACGTCCCTCCCCCTGCTATGTGGTGGACTGGAAGGTCTCATCTGCCAAGAGCAGTCTTTTGAAGTCAATGTGATGAATATACGATGAATCCAAAGGACTGGAATGGTGAAAATTCCAGGTCAGGAGGGAGCTTCCGTTCCTTTCCCAGCACATGCCCTGCTCTCTGCATCGCTCATGTTGAGCGTGCTCTCTTGGAGGAGGTAGGATGAGGCAGATCTGAAGAGGTGTGTGGATGTGATACCTTAAAGGTGCTGTTTCAGAGGAAGAAACACTAGAGGATATACATGGCAGGAAACAGAATTTTAGGCAAGTTAAAAACATGGCTCTCAGCTAAATATAGGATGAAGATATGTCTAAGTTTTATTAACTCATTGATGAGAGAACTAGTAAGATGATAAATCTTGTACAAGGAGCGTTTTGAAGAGCTGACATTTATTTATAGGTACTTAAAAAGCAAAATGTTGACATGAGGTGACTAGCTTCACTAGGAGACTGAATGTTGTCCTATGGAAAAGATAACCTGGGGTGTTCTCTTTTCTACTGAACAGGAATTATTTGCATGTCTACCTGACAAGATTTACAAGTTAACATGCACCTTCAGACCATCTCAACTTTTAGTTAATAGCAGAATCAAACAAAGGTACATTCCCCTGGATTATTAATGCCTGGGGGGAGGGTGCTAACCACTGTCCTGGCATGACAGCAGAAGGACAGTTTCATGCTCTTGGCCTTATATCCAAGCTTCAGAGGAGTTCTGCTCATGTCTGAGTTCAAGTTCATACTTTGTGACTCATTTGGTGAGATATGGGGCAAGACGGTAGGTCTCTATCACCTGGAAATGAACAAATTGCGTTTACCCTAAAGGGGTATAAAAACTCTTTCTTGGGAATGCATGCTGGTGCAGCCACTCTGGAAAACAGTATGGAGGTTCTTCAAAAAACTAAAAATAGATCTACCCTACAACCCAGCAATTGCACTACTAGGCATTTATCCACGGGATACAAGTGTGCTGTTTCGAAGGGACACATGCACCCCCATGTTGATAGCAGCACTATCATCAATAGCCAAAGCATGGCAAGAGCCCAAATGTCCATCAATGGATGAATGGGTAAAGAAGATGGGGTGTATGTGTATATATATGTGTGCATCCACACATATATATACACATACATACATACCTACAATGGAGTATTACTCGGCAATCAAAAAGAATGAAATCTTGCCATTTGCAACTACGTGGATGGAACTGGAGGGTATTATGCTAAGTGAAATTAGTCAGTTAGAGAAAGACAAAAATCATGTGACTTCACTCGTATGAGGACTTTAAGAGACAAAACAGATGAACATAAGGGAAGGGAAACAAAAATAATCTAAAAACAGGGAGGGGGACAAAACAGAAGAGACTCATAAATGTGGAGAACAAACTGAGGGTTATGGGAGGGGTTGTGGGAGGGGGGACAGGCTAAATGGGTAAGGGGCACTAAGGAATCTACTCCTGAAATCATTGTTGCACTAGATGCTAACTAATTAGGATGTAAAAAACAAAACAAAACTCTTTCTAAGCTGTTCATAGCTAGGGGTAGTCATTACAATGGCTGGTCTGGTGTCCAGGGGGCTGCAAGAAACGGAGATTTAAATGAAAACTCTCGATTCTGACTCTTATCATGCTTGCTGACTGGACACCTTCAGCATCAGCCACTGACCTTTTCCCACTCTGAACTTTTCTGACCCTCATCCCCTGCTCTTCTTCTTTTCTGGAAGAATGTGTCTGGGACAGTGATTTACCCAGCTCCACTGGCTGCTCTCAGGCGCTGCTTACGTGCATTTGTGACCTGGTTGAAGCCTCAAAGTGTGCATGTTCATTTTTTAAGGGACCAACTCAGAAGCATCTGAGATTTCCTTCAAGTTAAAATAAGTTAGAAAACTGTATGAAACTAGAAATAAACAATACATTTTCCTAAATATGAGTTGGTTGTGAATTCCTTCCTGGTGGGTTGCAAACTTCCATTGTATATATTTCTCTTCATGTGGCTTGAAACCTTTCTCACCCATCTACGCTGGCCTATCCCAGCCAGCTCTACCCTCTTCTTTGCAAGGAATGCTTCTTGTTTGCTGAGTTGCAGACTCTCCCCACCCTCATTCCCTCCCATCCCCCCTGAAATAAAAGTTGCCTGGGGAAGTCTCTTACTTGATGCGTAAGCCTGAGGTTGTTGTTCCTGCAGAATATAGACTGTGCAGAAAACCAAACAGCCTTCCCGAGAATCTGTTAGGACTCTGAACTGAGGGCTCTTTTGGGGGTTAGGTCTGCAGGTATGTCCTACAATAATGAGAGTTCCATTGGAACAGGGTAACACATATCCGCTATACGTCTCCCATCTCCGGTCCTATTCCTTTCTCCTTTAGGTATTTAGGTATTATGAAGGGGATTTGGTTTGTAGTTGTTTCGGGTTGTACCTGCCCTGGATTTGAAGGCAGAAGAACTGGTTGGAACTGTGAACTCACTCTGAAGGAACTCTGGGGGAGCTTGAGCAAGCCGCAGCTTCCCGAAGTCTCGATTTTCTTCTTGGAAGTTTGAGGAGCAAAAGGGAGCGTGAGCAGGATGATTTTGTAGAGCAAGACTTATGCAGGTGTCAGGTGGCATCACTGAACAAATGGCTTCTGAAATAACAGTACTTTTGAGAACAGAGCTTGTGGGAATGAAGCTGCCTCGGTTCTGGGTTGGGGTGTGTGTTCCGGAAAGGTCTGCCCCCGCCAGTACTTGTTTGACGACGGAAGAGAAGGAGGAGGAGGAGGGGGAAGAGCTTGTTTAGTTCCAGGGCTTTTGGAACCGACTGGGGAGGCTCACATTAATAGTGTGTTCCCATCAAGGGTTTCCAAGGAATTTCAAAGAGCTGTGATTCCATGACGTCCACATCCTGGAATTTCAGAGTCCTGCTTGGCCGCGCTTTTCTTTCCACAGCATTCATTTGGTCGCCACATCCTGCCAATTCCACCTGCTAGGTACCTCAGGAATGGGACTCTTCTTTAGCCTTTTTGTAGCTGTTCCCGTGCAGTCCCTCACTCCCAGCCTTGTCAGTGGCCTCCTGATCCACATCCGGTTCTCCCAGGCTCATCTGCTGGTTTTCCTTCCTGCCATCAGAGTTCATGCAGCTATGGCTCCTGAACAGCTCCAAGATAAACTTCAAACACCTTCCAAGAGTGTACAAAGTCCTTGTAGTCTGGCCCTGGCTTACCATTCCAGCTCTCTTTTATTTCTTACCCGCCAATGATCCAATACTCATGATGCCTTTGCTTAGGCTCTTCCCCCTGGAATTCTGGGAAAAGAAATTCTGGAATGCTTTCCCCACACTTGTCAGTCTGGGAAACTCCCACAGTCATAAACACACTTCCATAATTTTTTCTTGATTCCCCCAAATAACATTAAGCTTCTTTCCATGCTCTTTTGCTCAGTGGGTCATAAAGCGTTGTGTATTCTTTATTCTCACATCTCGGAGTCTAGCATGGACCTTCCATGTAACTCCATAAATATTGGTTGGGTAACTGAAAAGTGTATTATTACCATTTAAAAAAAATTGAAATGTTTATTTATTTTTGAGAGAGAGAGAGAGAGAAAATGTGAGTGGGGGAGAGGCATAGAGAGAGGCAGACACAAAATCCGAAGCAGGCTCCAGGCTCCGAGCTGTCAGCACAGAGCCTGACGTGGGACTCAAACCCATGAACCATAAGATCATGACCTGAGCCGAAATTGGACACTTAACCAACTCAGCCACCCAGGCGCCCCCGAAAAGCGTATTAAACTCATCCCAAAATGAAGGTTTTCTCTGAGACACCTATTTTCTGCAGATGAATCTTTGGCATTTCCCAAAGAGTCACCATGAGTTTTTCAATACACTAGCAAGATGGGGTCACCAGCAGTGTTGTCCTGCATGAGAGCTGGCCTACCTGTTGTAAGAGGATGCCTCGGCAATGGGGGTCCCCTGGGTGGGATCTGTGCTTGGGTCACTCTGCCACTTTTCCAGGCAACCATCATTAGCTACAGAATTGCCAGATTCTAGGCCACTGGGGCAGGACGACTGCCAAGGCGTCCTGAGGTTCACTAAGGCTGTGGAAGCCATTGTAGCCAGGCAGCTTGGCATTAGCCACAGAGTACAGGGGAGCCGTCTTTTAATTAAGACTTTGAGAGGAAGTGACTGAATTATAAGTGAAGCCTGCACACAGGCTTGTGGTGGCAAACCAGAGCATGCCTTTTGCAGAATATCCTATATAAAGAGATACTTTAAAAAATGCCAGATTCTTCATAAATTGCTAAAACCCCCTCACAATTATTAAGTTTCCACTGAGGTATGGTAGAATAAATGCCTAAGATGGAGGAGGAAACTTTTCAATTTTAGCCTTTTGACTGCGTGATCTAAATGTCTCATAGTAGGCCACCAGGGGGAGCTAGTGAAAAAAAAAACAACATTCCCTGGTTTCACACTCACCCCTCAGATTTTGAGGAATAGGTCCCGGGTGGGACCCAGATATCTGCATTTTAAACCAGCTCTCCAGGAGAGTGATTCAGATCTGAGCCTCTGTTTCCTCATCTTTAAGATGAGACTAATAACTGGATTACTGTAGAGAATCCCATCCGCTTTAGACGGGCGTTGTGAAATTAGGTGAGGTAATATGTGGGAAAAACGTAAAACTTACAGAATGCTGGTCAGATATTATCTTTTTGGCCATACCTGACCCACAATCCAGGAAGGAGGGAGTTTGAAAGGAGCAACAGCACGCTCCCCTCCTTGTCTAGAAGTAGTCACTTTGGAAATGCAAACACCTGGTGACGATAAAAGTGGAATAGTGTGTTCCTGTCAAGAATTTTCAAAGAGTTATTAGGCTCATAAAAATTCTATCAGGTGCCAGCCATAACTAGTTAGAAAATATGATGGAAAACATCCTTTCCACAATAACAGCAAAAACTATAAACTGCCTAGTAATGTGCAAGACCTTTCTGGAACAAAGCACTCTGTTGAGCTACCTAAAAGATGGAAATGGAGAAACACTCATGGATTTGGGTGGGAAGCTCTGTATTATAAAGATAACATGTAGGCATCCTCTATTTAATAAGTGTAAAGCGATTCCAATGGGATTTTTGAATTGGGAACACAACAGAGTGATTACAGTAGTCATATAAAAAATTAAACTAGTGAGAATAGCAACTAATTAAAAAAATGACAGGATAGCCATATTAATATATGTTAACATGTATTTTAAAGTTATGAGAGAAGCATGACGCCAGCATAAGAATGAATGAAACAGAACAGGAATCTCAGCCACAGAGCTGTTGCTACATGTGCAAGGAGTTAGGATCTAAGTGGCAATGGAAAAAGATGAAGCATTCAATATATTGTGTTTAGACAGTTGGTTACTATTTGGAAATAAAACAGCACGTGAAGAACACTATGAAGAAAATGATTGACATATTTAATTTTATTTCAGCATGCTGTCTTGACTTGAAACCTGCGTGTTCCTTTCTCAACAACAATACTGGGTTTAAAAATATTTTTTTAAAAAGTTTCTTTTTGGAGCAATTTCTACACCTAAAAGTGGGGCTTGAACTCATGACCCTGAGATTAAGAGTTGCAAGCTCTACCAACTGAGCCAGCCAGGCACCTCTGATGTATTTGAATTTAAAAAAAGAGGGGCGTCTGGGTGGCTCAGTCGGTTAAGTGTCCGACTTCGGCTCAGGTCGATCTCATGGTCCGTGAGTTCGAGCCCCGCGTCGGGCTCTGTGCTGACAGCTCAGAGCCTGGAGCCTGCTTCAGATTCTGTGTCTCTGTCTCTCTCTGTCTCAAAAATAAATAAACATTAAAAAAAAATAAAAAAAGAAAGAAAAGTAAGTGTACTGGGAAAAAAATGGTCACAATATATGAAGTTTAGAGAAGGTTATCTTTGATACATAGGGTACATTCTAATCAATGAGAATAATAATTAATCCAAAAGAAAAGAAATAAAGACCTGGGCCAATAAATATTGGAGTGAGAAATATTCAAGTTAAACAAGATACAATTTCTGGATTATCAGACTGCCAAAGATGAACGGAATGGTACCCAGTATTGGTGAATACACGAGCTGTGGATGCTCATACACTGATGGAAGAAATGTAAGTTGGTTCATGTTTGTCAATATAGGTCAATATAGGTCAAAAGCCTGAACATGGGTCTACCTCTGCAGCGTGTCTCCCCAGCATATCTGTGCACAATAGTACACACACACACACACACACACACACACATTATGACAATTTATCACCAAAGATTTTATAATTGCTAACAGCTGGAAACAATCTAAATGTTCATTGACTGGGGATTCAGTTCAGTTATGGAACAACCTGGCAATGCAACCTTTTAAAGAATATGGAGAAATGAGACAAAATAGGGAGGATATAATGTCTAGATAGGAGGAGGTAAAATTCTGCATTGCATCTGTAAAAATATTTATAGAAAAGACTCTTCATGTTTTCCATACTTTGTTACCATGAACATGTAAGTCAGAAAAAAATGATATTTGGGTGCCTAACAGTTTCATCCTGTTGTGATTATCACTGTTCTATATGGATTAGATTAAATGTCATCTGGGTTGTTTCCCGTCACTTACATTCTACCATTTCTTCCAGTTCACTCTATGATTTTGTCTTAGGCTTATGCAGATTTATTTTAGGCTGTGGGAGCAAGCTCATATTTTTACAAGAAGGCACCTGTGATATCCCTGTGGCAGCGGAAGGTTATAAACTATATTGTGGAGCCCCTCATCATCTTCAGAGAATTATGATGAGCCACTAATGCTCTATCCTTGCTTTTCAAAGGTACCAAGAAAATATTGTACATTTAAGGATGCTGGGATCTGCTGAAATGTATTAGTTGTAAAACACAACAAGTGTATGAGCTGTAAAGACAACGGCAGTAAATTGGTTCCAAATATAGCCCTTTACTGACAATGTCTAGGTGTAGTGAAATACACCAGCCCAGCAAACGGTTAGAGTGTGTGTTTCTGCTCTCAATAACTTCTCTACCAAAGAATTACTAGATAATTTGGAGAACATTAAGCAATTCTTCTGTTTTATACTTTTGTGCATGGTTGTTGTCCCAGATTATATTTACTCGTCTGCCTCTTTGTTATTCAGAAGCCTAGAGTTTTATGCGCTTGAGTTTTTTCCTCTATTTCATTTATTGTAGTCTAGTATCCCCCAACAAAATAGGGGCTCTTTACAGTTTTATTTTTTACCTGTTAACAACTGTCCAGAAATATTAATACTTTCTGGTTAGTTATGATCAAAAGAGGATGTATGTGTGGCAATTTGAGATAAGGCAGATCTTGGAAGCTTTCTGCAATAAATGTCTGTGAGATCATCTTGTAATTTTTAAGTATTTTCTCAGTTTGTATAAGGTAACATCTACCACTTAGATGTCCCTGTTCACATGTTTTTCCCTAACTATTTTTCCTCAAACGATCTAACAATAAAATGGAGTTTTGAAGGATGCTAGCCACTTCTGTTAAGGACACGTTCATAAATAGTAGAGGGATGCACTCAGTGAGGCTACCATCAGGCTTTGTGATTTGCACTGTCACTCGAAGCTAGAAAGAAACCTTGTACAAGGCTTGGTGCCTCAGGGTACCTGGGTCAGCAGATTGGCCACCTAAGGCTTTGAATTCTTATTCTTGGTTTGGTGATGCTTTTCTGACCATAAGCGAAAGACAAAGACACCGAAGGGGGATTCTAAATAAAAAATTGTAGCACCACATCCTAAATTCATCTTCTCAGTATTTTTCATAGTCTACCAACAGCCTCGAAGATCTGACCCATCCTCATTCTTTACCAGCACACCTTCTTTAAATACTTTACTTTTCTTTCTGCAACACAGGAAAGCCCAGGGCTTGCCTGGCACTCTCCTTTGGGCTTTGGAGGGGAGGGACGCTGAACAGTCAAAGGTATTTTCTCTCTTCCATAGCAGTGGGGGTGGAGGCAGGAATGGGGGGAAAGGTGACGATAATACACATTTTTAATTTAATATACTTTCTTGTATCCCTGACACATTTATAATGCAGATATTTGTTTTTACAGCTCAGGGGGTCACCTGCCAAGCTCTCGTATGTCTCGTATGTCTTTCTCTTGGAACCCATAGATACTCAGTAGTTGAAACTACTACATTGCCAAGGATACCAAGGGTAGTTGGAATTGCAGTTTCTACTAGACCAGAAGGTTAAAGACTCAAGGGTTGAAAGGGGAATTAGAGATAAGATGATGGTCCTTCTGAGTCATCACTAATTGGTCAGAAGCAAAATGAGCCTGCCAGTGAAAGTCACGTAGACACAGGACCAGGTGGTTGACAGATATAAGTGGGCGGGGAGGTATACTCCACAAAAGAAATGCAGGAAGGAGCCGGGTGGGACAGCAGCTAGACAGCTCACTCTCACCTGCCCCTTCACTGGTCTTCAGGAACTAAGGGGCCGGGGACATAATCACATCATTGGTCCAACTAAGAGCAAAGCCTCTGGAGATGCCTGCTAGTTTTCTCAGTGGGAATTCGAGGCCTGGAAGGAGCTTGTGCCAAAAACGAGGACTGTAAAAAGAGGAAATTATAAACAAGTAATCTTGAGGTTTGGAAAATGTTGTCTCATTCCCCTGGGTCATCACTGAGAGGAAATTGACCGCAAAATGTGAGAGCCTGAGTAAAGGGAGGGAGACAAGTGATTTGGGCAAATGAGACCATGAAAAGGGCTGATTTCCTCAGTAATTTATTTCAATATTTCAGTAGATTGTACCCGGCAGCGTGGAGCGTAATAAAAACCAATGTGCTTTTTTTGTATATGGGGATTTCTGAGCATCTTTTTGAAGTTCTGTGACCTGTTTTTTTTAAATTTTTTAAATTAATGTTTGTTATTTATTTTTGAGAGAGAGAGACAGACAAGAGTGTGAGTGGGGGAAGGGCAGAGAGAGAGAGAGAGAGGGAGACAGAATCTGAAGCAGGCTCCAGGCTCCAAGCTGACAGCACAGAGCCTGACACGGGGCTCCAACTCATGAACCATGAGATCATGACCTGAGCCGAAGTCGATGCTTAACCGACTGAGCCACCCAGGCGGCCCTCTGTGACCTATTTTAAGAAGTGTGCTTCTGGATCTGTGGAAGTGTCTATTATTGCTGTCTGTCTGTCTGTCTGTCTGTCCAGTGTAAGGTCCTGTGCAGTTGTGGCTTTAGGAGCAGCTGGTGATGTCAGACAAATTTCATTTCCCTGGGTGAGCTCCCCTCACCCTGTGGGTTTTTTTGTTTTTTTTGGTCTCTGGCCTAGTAATTGGTATGTTCCTTTTCCCTGCTCCCTTATCAATACCTATGGATCTCTCCCCCCTCCCCCACTGACGTTCTATAAATGATTAATAACTGACTAGATTGTGAATTTTTTACAGACAAAGACAAACTTCTAGGGTCCAGCAGTGTCTTTATATTCAATAAATGGGTACTGGTTGAATGAATGGATAGCCTAAAATCCACCCCCCCCAGGAGGGTATACATTAAAAATTTTTTAAATATTTATTTTTTTTTAGAGAGAGAGACACAGCACAAGTGGTGGAGTGGCAGAGAGAGAGGGAGACACAGAATCTGAAGTAGGCTCCAGGCTCTGAGCTGTCAGCACAGAGCTGGACGCAAGTCTTGAACCCACAAACCATGAGATCATGACCTGAGCTGAAGTCGGAGGCTTAACCGACTAAGCCACCCAGGGCGCCCCACATTTTAAAGATGATCATGCAACTGATAAAACTCTAATAGGGATCTCAAGAGCATCTGATAGGTTGGAGGGGAGTTTGTGGAGACTTGCAGCTTTCCTCACACTCAGGAAATCACAGCAGAGGTCCTGGTGATAATTTCTGGTGTGGACGCCAGGAAACACAATAGTCGAATTGAAGCCGATCAATTCTAGAAAACAAGGAAAGCTATTGAGCCCAAGGCTTGGGCACACTCCAAGACAGACAACGATGGAGTGTTTGCCTAGTTCCCAGTATTGCCACTTGAGACAACCCTGATCTGGTCTTGTGTGACACGAAGCCAGGCCCTTGAGCTTGTCAATTTCAGGGCCCGGGGGGAGCAGCCCAAACCCTTGACCCCAGCCTCTGCCAGGGACCGGCCCCACCATCACTCCAACCACCATGCTGCCTGGGAGCCCTGAGGGGATGGTGCTGGTGCTGCGGACCCTGCTTCCAAATCTCACTCCCCAGCCAGGAAGCCGAGAGAAAAATAGCAAAGCACATATGCTAACTATGCTCCAGATAGTTTTTTGAAAATATAGAATTGGTGAGGGATGAATGAGCATTAACCATACTTCTTGAGACAAATTCACGCTTTAAAACAAGAATCGTCCCATTGGCTGACCCTTCAACGGTCAGCAAAAGGTTTTCTCTTTTAGACTTTAGATCCAAAGATCAGGTCTTCTGGCTTTCCGTGACTGGCTGTGGTTAAATGATCCCGCGGAAGAGTGAGAAGAGAGCAGCCTTACAGACCAGTAAGTGCTGACCCACCTGAAAATAGAGATGGCTGCAGGAAAGCAGAGGTTAGGCAAGAAGAGGGCAGTGGTCTAAACCAGTGAGAGAAAATACCGAACAAATCACTTACGAGACAGTCTAAAACCTATGTGCTTTTGAAGCATTCAGGTGAGTGTATTTTTAGCAGGTGAGGGAATTAGGAATTAGCACTTGCAGGCACATGACAGCCGGATGCTCATGATTAATGACAAACAAGTATCTATTGAATGTCCCTTTGCACGTCACCACCCTGAATTCTGAAGGGTTTTCACCTTGAGAATCACAGAGGCCTTGACCTTTTGTTCAAGTGTAAGGAAAGGCGAGAGGAATAAACAATATGCATAACAAATCTAGAGCTAACAGCATGGCTAGGAACAGTGTCGAAAAATCCTGCCAATTCTTTTGAAGAGTTGTGGGAATTTCCTAATTTCTCTGTCAAATATGTCATGTTCACATTCCCGTTCTTAGGAGATGCTTCTTACCCTCCCCCGCCCCCCCCCCATCTTCGTGTCCCTGTTCTGATGCTGCTGCATTTCTGGGAAGAGGGCTGTCCGAGTGAGGAGTGACCAGAGGGCAGGAAATCCCAGGAGTGGGGGTGGAAGGGGCGGGAAGGTTTAGAGGACCACAGAGACCGGTTGAGTTCCAGGCTGGGGGTGAGGGAGTGTGGGGTTGTGTGGGGTGGGCAAGTGTGTGTGGGGTGGGGTGTGTGGAGTGTGGGGTGTGTGTGGGTGGGGGGGGAGTGTAGGGGGTGCGGTGTGTGTGAGGTAAGGGGGTGTGGAGGTGTGAGGGTGCATGGGTGTGGGGGTGTGGGGGTGTGGGGGGTGTGGGGGTGTGTATGTGGGGTGGAAGGGGTGGGAGGGTCTGGAGGACACAGACCCTGGTGTGTGGGGGGGAGTGGATAAAAAAACAGTTCTTTTATCACACCTGCATGCTAGAGGGTTATTGATTAGGAGGCAGTGATGTTTTTGTTAGGGTCAAAATCAGCTTTAGAAATATTCCTGGACTACTTTCCCAGGGCGAAAAAGTATTTTATATCATTCTTTGGACTAAACTGTTGGTATAAGGAAGGAATTGATTTGAATGGATGTTTCCAGATACTGGAGACAGTTCTTTAATATGGTTTTAATTATATCTCAAATTCATATCTTGGCATATCCACAGATGCCTAATTATTTAGTGTAAAAATGGTAAGCAGAATAATGGTCCCCCAAAGATATCCACCTCCTGATTCCCAAAACCTGTGAATATGTTACCTCATGTGGCAAAAGGGACTTCGTTAATGTGATTAAATTAAGGATCTGAGTTGGGGAGATTTTCCTGGATTAGTTGGTGGGCCCGATGTAGTCGCATGTGTCCTCATAAGGGAAAGAGAGACACAGGAGTGTCAAGATCAGACATGTCAGAATGGGAACAGAGGTTGGAGTGATATGAAGAGGTCCATAGAAGCTGGAAAAGGCAGGGAATGGGCTTGCCCCTAGAGCTGGTAGGAATACAGTCCTGTTGGCATGTTGATTGCAGCCTAGTGAGATACATTTTGGACCATCGGAAATGTAAAATGAAAAGTTTGTAATTTGTTACAGCAGCAATAGAAAATGAATATAGTAAACTGTATATTGTAAAATATCTACTAGTTAAAATAAATGTTTGGAAGTTAATGATGTTTGGGGAGAGAGGATTTTCTTTGCCTCGGCTTAAAGTTTCCATGTGAAGGGTCTCAACTACTGTTAACACTCTTGGCGTGACCTCTCCGAGGAGAGGAGAGAATTAGGATGTTCTGATTGGTAAATCCGGGAGTGATAACTGGGTGTGCTCAGCCCTCCCATTTTCCCTTTGGGATCTGTCTCTCCAGAAAAGTAAAAGTTCAGAGGTCTCTTTGGATACAGAGGTCTTGGTCTTCCAATGCTTTTTGTGATGGATTAGGAAGCCCACTGTTACCCACATGCCTAAACCCATTCTGGTCTTTTTCTGTTGGATTCTTCCTTCTCTTTCTCAAGCAGGGAAACGAGGTCTTATGTATCGACTCCCCGGAAACACGACTCATCACATAGATATGCTTTCTCTTTTCCTTGAATAACGTATTTGTCATTATTTAATTTATTTATTATGTCTTGCTTAGTTCCAGACAGTATTTAAGATGGCTTATAAATACATTATAATTAAAAATGAGGAGCAGAGGGAAAATGAAGGGAGGGTTGATTAGATGAAACCAGAATGAGGTTAGAATGCAAAATACATATCACGAGAGTCTCCTCTAATGCTGGCAGGGGTTGAGGATGGGGAAGCTCACAAATTTGACCCTGAACTTCTTATCAGTCAAAGTGAAGAGGGAGGCCTAACTGGTTAATGATTTATAGAATCATTACAGAAACAAAATGGAATTATTTATGGAATATGGCAGCAAAATTGGTTAGTCAAGAGAAACACAACTATGCTGAGGACTGAAACTGTGGAAAACTTTGTCCTGGGTCTTCATAATGGGAATGCTTATAGAATATAGTGAACAGGATTCTAAACACTATGTTGAGTAAATATGGCTATATACTTCATGATCCATTTCTTACCTCAGTGTAAGTAAATGGTACAATGGTACAATAAAACACACTTCTTTTCTTTACAGTGAATATTTATTGAGCATCTACTATGGGTCAGAGAAAGTGGTGCTGGGGCATAACAGGTGACCAAAACAGAATTGTCCTTGTCTTCAGGGAGCTTAGAGTCTAGAACAGGATCCAGAGACTGTAAAACTAACCCCACATTAGAAAGGTATAAAATGGGGCACTTAGAGAGTGTAAAACATGGGACTCACTTTAGATTAGGGGTCAGGGACAACCTCTTTGAGGAGGTGACTTTAAGCTGAGATCTTAGCAATAAGCAAAGTGATCAAGGCAAAAATATGTGTGTGTGTAGTGCGAAGATATCAGGTGTGTGTGTGTGTGTGTGTATGTGTATGTGTTTAAGGGAGAATGAACAACATATACAGAAGCCCTGAGATGGAAAAGATGTGGAGGAAATGAAAGGTCCAGGTGGCCAATGTGCAGTAAATGAAGGGAGGGAGCAGACAATGGCCTGGAGAGCTTGTGTATTTTGTAGCATGAGCAGTAGGAAGCCTTTGAAGGTTTTTGAGGAAGGAAGTGACATGTTCTTATTTATATTTTAAGAAGCTCAGTCTGGCTGCTTTGTGACAGCTGGCAAGAGAGAATTAGGAACCTATTGTAGTGGTCCAGGAAGATGACGATGCCTTAGCCCAGGCGATGGCAGCACAGACGTGGTGTGTCTGTGGTGGTGGGGGAAAAAGTATGCACCAAGAGATGGACACTTCTCCCTATTTCTAAACTTTATTTAATCCTATATCAATGTTAACTCTTTACCTGATCGACTATAGCATTTAAGTTAGTTACAGGTGCAAATTGGACATGTTTCCTAGGAGACACTTCATCTCTAACAAGGTTCTACTTAGAGCAGTGGTTCTCAACCTTGGCTGTGCTCTGGACCAGTGCTAACAGAATCTCTGGGGCTGAGACCTAGGCATGGGTACATCAGAGACCTCCCCAAGCGATCACAACGTGTGGCCAAGATGAAGGGCCACTGAGTTAGAGGATTGAAGATGAGGTGTAACAGTGAGATGAGAATTGAATTCAATATATAAGGCTGTAAACAAGGGGGAGAACAAATATTTCTACTAATGTGAGGTTTGAATGGAACCAACTATTCAGTTTTCTGTAACCAGCGCTACATGGGGAAAATTAAGTCGTGATCAACTGAGGAAACTGACATCCGTGCAAACACTTTAACTTTCAGTAGCTCTTGTTAAATTTATCAGAGGCCTCGAGCTTATACATAAAGGTGAATTCTTAGGCACTGCATGAATCAAAGTGTAGGCTAATTGGACATGAAAGGTTTCACCTCTAAATCGCTGCCAGAGGCCAGCAATTTTGAGCATATGGCAGCTGCTTAGTGGTAGTTTTTAACAGAAAAATCAGCCTGAATTCTGTTGCTAGGGGAAAATTTCCAGGGCCTCACACTCGTTAGCCCTCATGTATCAGAAATGATTCATGGATGCACTGAGTTGTGAGTTCCCGTCATCCTGCCAATTCTTCAGACGCTCTTAGCTCTGTAGGGACAGGGAGTGTGGTGGATGTGTCTTGTTTCTTCCAGCACCAATTTCATACCTTCCTCTGTTTTCTAAAAGTGCCCCGAGCTTCTCAGCATTATGCAGTGGGCTCTGACTGGTTGTAAGAGTGAGCTGTGATTACTATAAGCCTATCACATGTTCTATATCCCTTATCTTGTTAACTGGTTGGAAACTGGCATATAACCCAAGTCAGACCAATTGGGACCAATAAGTCTCATTCCAGGTCCTTTATTTGAGCTATAGGGGAATGGACTTCCTTCTGGCTGGAAGTGAGTGGATAAGGACGTACCTCCAGGAGCTTTTGGTAGCCATTTGTAACTATGAAAAGAAATCTGACAGCGGAACCAGGGTTGAGAAGGCAGGGCTGAAAGACGTTGTTTGCGTCATGTTAAGGTCTTCATCTAAAGCTAGAACTACCCCTGTAACTTGTAATGATGCAGACACCATGTCCTTTATTCACTGTGGTTCCAACATGACAATAAATGTTTGTTGAATGAATGAATGGTAAACTGAGGAAAGAGAGCAATGTTAGGAGATAGAAATCAATATTGAATTTATGTAATTACAGAAGAAAAGATCATTTTCTAAGAGACCAAATCCCATCATTTTTCTGACTCTGAAATCTTCTTGGATTAGCAAAATATGGAATTTCCTTCTGATTACCTTACAACAACAAAGGGAACTGAAATGGAAAAGAGTAGTAATAAATAATAATCTGGCCATGGGGTGGATGGGAGGGAACAAATCCTTTTTCCTTAACACTAGTATCAAGGGAAATCTGACTCAGATTTAAGTCATGTAAGTTGATGAGTTCCCAAACCAAAGTATTTTAATTCCTTAGATTTAAAAATGGCTTACTTCATTTAATCACATTTACCTTGACATAAATTATCAAAATTCTGCCCACATATGAATTTGTAGAATCACTATATCATGAAAGAAAATATATTCATGTGTTTCAATACACTAATCAAAAGACAAACATACCTGGTCAATGGTCCACATCATAATTTGTTACCTTATTGGGGGCTATAAGCATACTTTATATAAGGAATCTATCTCATCTCACCCCTAACACGTAGGTGAGAAGAAGGCAAAAGGAACAAGATCTCTATGATGACCAGTGGTCAGACCAGTGACCCCCATGATGATTTTTACCTGAGGACATAGTCAAATATGGGAAAGAGACGATTCACTTTTATAAATGAGAAAAAAGACAGTTTTGCATATGCCAGTAGAAACTTATACAGTCTCTTCCAGCACAAGATACAATGAAAATTTTCATAATTTCTTCCCTTCTCTATTTTTTCCCCCTACTCACTAGACCGCACTAGATCCTGGGCCTACAGGAAAGGAGGAAGTAGATAGGGAAAATGATAAACAAAGGATAGAGTCTGCCAAGGGGAAAAGGTTTTAATTTCCAATTTCATGCTTTGGAAATCCAGATACATTTGGTGAGCAGGGACCTGCCACTGGGGTTGCTGCTGTAGAACTGTGTACCGCCCGTAGGACATACCCTTCCAAGTCTTCTGCCGAAGAGACTTGTTGAGGGTCTACAGAGCCACTGTAACCCTGAGTGTCTACACGGAGAAAACCTCAGTGTATTATTTCACTACAATCTACACAAACTTACTCTTTGATCTGCCTACTCCATTCTTCACTTCATGTAACAATAAAGACTTTTGTATGTCTCTTGGGAGCCTCCCTGATTGGCTCTACTTTCTGATCTTAGCTTTGTTCTGCATCCCCTTCCAATTCTGTCTCCAGACCTGTGACATGGATCTGGGTAGGAACACAGGGAGTAGTTAAAAGAAATTAATGAGTCTATTTCCACTAAGGACTGACTTTGAGATCTCCTACAAGGTGGTAAACGGATCGTGATCTGAAGTTTGTCAAGATGAATTTGCAACTTGGAATATAGTCTCCCCGCCCCCTCAATGTTTAGGTTTCTAGGCTAGCCACAATAGCCTAGATCCTGAACTAGCCTACAGCTGAACTCTTATAAACGTATATAAAAACAGTAGTAGGAAGTATTCCTATTCTACACACTGTTAAACAGAAAAAAATTGTTAAAACTATATCTTGAATCTTAGTGGGCAAAGGAAAGCTAGGTGCAAGAAATAGGAGGAGGGAGCTAACAGGATTAATAATAGCTAACAGTCACTGCATACTTGCCATGTGGGCACTGTGCTAAGTGCTTTACGTGAATCATCTCATCTAATTTGTCACTTTAACAGTTAAGGGAAAAAAAAAGTCTCAGGTTATATGATTTCTCCAAGAACACACTAGTAGTAAGAGTCAGATTTGGGTGTAGAATGGAAGCTTGTCTGGGGGTGCCTGGGTGGCTCAGTTGGTTGAGTGTCTGGCTCTTGATTTCAGCTCCAGTCATGATCCCAGGGTTGTGGGATTGAGCCCCATGCTGGGCTCAGCACTGAGCATGGGGTCTGCTTAAGATTTTCTCTCTCCCTCTCTGTCTCTTAAAAAAAAAAAGAATGTAGGCTTGCCTTGTTTCAAAGTCCAGAGTTTAGCCACTATGTGGTTTTTGTAGAGATTCTGAAGAAAACTTCTGGAAACTTACCAGGCTCTTGATGTCACTGGCTTATTATTAAGGCAATTTTCCTAAACACTCAAGACTCTTGATTTTTAAAATTGCATGTCATGCTTTTAGTTTACACATGAGATGAGAGAGGAGAGCCTGAGACAGAAGTATTTTGAGGCCTAAGGTGTAAGGTGAGTGTTAGAGATGAGCAGAGAGAAGCAAAGACATGACAAGAAGGAAAGAGAAGTGAGTAGTTGAGAAGGTGATGGGAAACAGACATGGGGTTTGGCCCAATTCCCTTGATTGTTGCCAGGAGGGAGATGGGGTGTGGGGAGAGAAGGGAGAGGAACTCCAAAGCTGGGTCTTTGGAACACTGGGAGTCCTTGCGCACAAACTATGGAAACTTCTCTGGGTTTAGGAAAAGTCATCAAGCATCTAATAGTAACAGCAGCTGCACGGGTAACAGGTGACAAAACAAGAATTAGAATCCAAGTCTGTTCAAATTCAAAGCCTTAATCACTTCCTCTTTTTGACGTTTCCAATGGTCTGAGCTACTGTGGGTGGCTGTGGACGTCTTCTATGACGTCGCTACCATTGGTGGTTATGGATTTTAGAAGTTTTCCAGATGCTTCAGTTTGTAAGCATCTCCCCACAAAGAGATCATAGTCCCAGATTTATACTGGTCTACACTTAGGTCAGATTTGGACTATTTAAGACATATATATTTTTCTAAGCATAATTAATTATGCAGCCAATTGAGTATTCTGCCTTTCTTTTCAATGGAACAAAATAATCTTGCACTTTTTCCTACTATTGAGTCCATACTGTGATCACTCAAAGGTAAGACAAAGTGATGCTGAGAAACACCACTGAAAGAGCTGCTTTACTACCTTAGTGCATACAGAACTATTTAGAACTAGATGGAAACACTTTGGGCTTAATATTTCCATAGACACGATTGAGGAAAATTTTGGTTTTTAGTTAGTCAGTGACTTGATATTACTGGTTATTTATCAATAATTGACACGATTCAATTTTGTTCTTTATGCATTCAATATTATGCTTTTCCAGGACCTGTTTAAAGGGGGTTGTTAAAACAAATATAAGATTTTTGTGAAGTGAGGAAATCAGGAAGAAAAAAATTAATGCAGGAAAAATTAAGTGAGGACAAAGATGCTCTTACACAAAATGCACAGTCTAAGCTGGACTTGTGAGAAGTAGAACACAAATTTGGTCCTCTAATTTCTGCAGCCAGTATGAAGAAGGCCATGGGATGACTCACAATGTCCATGTGAGTCCATCTGATAGTTAAGGACACTGAGGTGCAGAGAGGGTCACCCAGCCAGTAAACCCTGGACATTGTATTTAAATTCATGCCAGTGTGGCTTCAAGCTCATGCTGTTTTCAGTAAGCCGTGATGCTTTTATGTACACAAATACCCATGTGTGAGTGGACTCAATCAGAGACCAGTATAATGACATCAAAGGGAAAGCTTTGCTTCCTTGAAAACTCCCTTAATTGTTGAAAATTAATTTTTATGTAATACTCCTTGAAACTGGGATGTTAACACTTTTGTGCAATTCTTGTAAGGATTAGCGATAATGTGTAGACATACCACTAATATAATGCTTGAGATTTGACAGGTGTTCAAAGATGGGAGCCATTATCAATTTCCAAAGCGGCTTGTTTTTGACCAGGCCTTTCCCCAATAGTGTCACAAACTAAAATGCTAACATTTCTTGCCTTCTTGCAATGTGTGAGCTGCCAAGCACTTTTTCTGAGCATACTGTATCTCACCTATTCTTCCCCAAGAGCCCGTGAAGACAGAGCTCTATGGTTCCCACCTTAGAGATGATGAACCTGGAGATGCGGAGTTAATAGAACCATCTCTTTCAGAAATGACTGCGGTACATGTTGTGGGTGGGAATAGGTGCTGTTGACCAATCGATATTGGTCAGTTGTAGGAGTTCAACTGTAAAATATGCTAGCCATGATGCTATCCTTTTAGCAGCATATCAGAGATAGTGCCTTTTGCACAAGTGTGTCAATGACTACTAGTTGTCTTGGAAAAGTCTATGACTCTGACAGCCTAATTCAAAAGAAGGCCATCATTTGAGAGTAGTCACTGTTGTTGTATTTGCCACATCACGTCCAAAGGAGTCATGAGTTAAGCCTTCCTCAGTTGCTGAGGAGTTGTTTGATGGCAATATTTTTCAGGCTATTCTTGCTATTTAAGTTAAATATGGTGGGTGGGTCACTGTGTGGGTCATTAGGTCAAATCCTTTGCTGGTGCATCAGAAATACCAAGTTATGCACAGGCATGTCACTGCAAAGGGCAGGAGAATAAAAGCAACTAGCTTTGGTGCTTATGGGTGGGTCACTGTAATTGACAGACCAGTTAATGATGCTATCTGGGTACCTTGAGATATACAGCGGGAGAAATTCTTTTCTTTCTCTGGCTTTTAGAAGGGTTTGTTCAGGTAGAAAGTGGGGAGAGTCTGAAGGTGTATTTTATCACTTTTTTCCCCTGGGAGTTTTTCTTCAGTTAGTTTTTCGTTTAGTTCTCCATTTGGCCACCCTATCATTTTGAATACTTCTATGCCCACAATATATATTCCAATGCCCCCTAGAATCCAGTGGGTTCCTTGTATTTGGTGATATGGATGACACAGCGCATGCCTTCTATTGATTTGACTGCAAAACTCAATAGGCGATGAATTAAATTCAAATGAGTTTGAATTATTTGGCAGAGTTTTTTATTTGTATAAAAATATTGCATGTAGCAAATAATTGTGGCCATTTAATTTTAAAACTCTGACTTACCTCTCTTGTATAACTATAAAACATAACTGCTTGTATAGGTCTGTTGACAGTTGTATTTGGTTTGGATAAGAGCTTATGGATTTTTCTCTCAAAATGGTGGTGGAGAATGGCTTATTTAAAGAGAATTATGGCAAAGAAACTTACAGTGATTACTAATGTGTGCCTTTTCATCAGGACTGAGCCTCTGAAACTGGGTTTGAGGGATATGGCATGGAGAGAAAAGGTGTGCTTCTTCCTGCAATATCAACTTCCAATAAAACAGCCAAATGACAACACTTCATTTTCACATGAAAACAAAGAAAGATATATGATGGGATAGAATGCCAATTTCAGAAGGGTATTAAAGACAAAACATGGAGCTCTAAAGAAATTTTCTGCTTGTCACTGCTAGGTGCTTGCCCTACAGTGCTCTCTGCCTCTTGCTCCCGCTGTTTCCACCTTGCTCATCCTCCTCTGGGCTTACCCCCAAAGGATTTACTTGGCAGTCTTTTCTACCAAGAGATGGCATTTGGTAGAAACCTTTGAGAGGCACCGGTGATTCCACCAGGACCTTTTAATTCTCTTGAGGGTAATTTGGTCTTCAAAAATGGAATACTTATACCATTTATCCATTTATCTTCATATCATGGAGTCTTCTGACCAGAATATATATTAGCTTGACATTTGGCTACCAAATCAAGCAGCATCGACAGGGGCTGTGCTTCCTCAGACACCCTGCAGGGCGCAGGCTGACTCCCCAGGGTGCCCTGGGTGCCAGCCCGTGCTCTCTCCTTGTAAGTTCTTAACAACATAACTAACTGCTCTGCAAAGTTAACTGGATGTTGATGCCCTTGTCATTGGCAAAGCCGCAGAAAACACATAAAGGTAGTTAATGTGAGTGTCTTTTGCTTATATTTGCTTTTCTTTATATCAATAACTCCTTAACTTTCCCTTGAAGTCACCAAAAACGACTGGCAAGTCATTCTTCTGAATGTATTCCCAGAGACGAAGGGAATACATATTTGTTTAAAATATAAAAATAAAGCCTGCAAATTGTTGCTGGGGCTAGAAAGCTCTTCCTCTCTACCTCTTTCTTTTTCTTTAGTGATTATGGCTGTATCTAAGACATGGGAGGAGGCAAACAACTTTTGGTCCTTGCCTTCCCAGAAAGCTTCAAGGATGGATGACCAGTACTATTGGGATGGCATTGCATTTCTGACTTGCTGTTTAAAATTAACATTTTTTAAAAAAATGCAGACCTCCGATGACCATGGAGTGAATGCATGTATGGTGTGGTCTCCCATTGTGTAAGAGCTGTCCCCAAGTAGCATTTGTGAACCACTCTAGGGAACTGATACTAACTTCAAAGGAACTTTCCTGGGTAGTCTTTGATATCTGGGATTTATATTAGTCATTATTTCTCATGAGTGCTCTGGGAAGAAAGCAAGTGAAATATTGGCAAAGGATTTGCCATGGGTTGAATTTGAAATCAAAAGCTTTTAGATAGTCTACTGTTGAACATATTCTTAACAAAATACAGTTTTCATCTCATGGAACCCTTATCACAAATGAGGAAACAAATACATTGGAATCCTGTTATAAATGTCTTAGATTATCTTTTAAAAAAATCTTTATTTATTTTGAAAGAGAGAGAGTGAGGGTGAGGGGAGAGAGAGAGAGAAGGAGAGAGAATCCCAAGCAGACTCCACACTGTCAGCGCAGAGCCCTTTGTGGGGCTCGATCCCACAAAGCCTGAGATCATGACCTGAGCCGATCAGACATTTAACCGACTGAGCCACACAGGTGCCTCTGGTCTTTTTTATTTTGATTTCTTTAAAGTAAACTCTACCCCCAATTTGGGCCTCAAACTCACAGCCCTGAGATCAAGAGTCACATGTTCTACCAACTGAGTCAGTCAGATGCCTCTTAAATAGCTTGGTTACATTAAATGAGTTGAAAATTTTCTTTCAAAAATCTAATTTCATGAAAATCCTGATACAACTTGATTTCATTATGTTCTTATTGGTTCTACAAAGCCAGGAGGTATTTATGCAGTATCCATTGTGAGGCTTAATCATAGGATTATAAGGTGGTCCTACAGTTTGTGGGCTTGGTGGTTTTTCTTGACATTTTGAGCTTGGCATTTATCATCTCCTCCTCCCTTCTTGCTTCTGCCATGTATACAATGTAAATATTCCAGTATCTTTCTGTTTACTCACTATTTCTCTTCTGCTGCCCAGAGCCCTTCACATCTTCAGCCATATCATTTTTTTTCCTCTGAGATCAATCAACCAGCAAGTATTTGTTATATTGTTGTTGTAACAGGCTTTGCAGGAATTAAGCTATAATTCCTAAAGGACTGTGGAAGATTTCTGTCCAAACTGCTTGACACAGCAACTAATAGAGTAATATTTCATGCCAAAGAGTACTTAATGGTTTTGATGACAATAATAAATAAATACATTAGAAAAGGATGGGATCTTTACTTTCTTTCTTTTAAACACAAGAAAACTTAGACTATTCCAGAAAGAAAGTAGAGTCACATACTCATATTATTAAAACTTCTTATGTTTTTGTTTGACTGTGAGTCACCTCCCAGGCTTTGCTTCTTCCTATTAACCAAATCCAAGTCCTTTAGGGTTTTCTCATGGGTCCTATTTTCAATATTATAAATTATTCACTTTTCTCATTCCACCATATTCACAGAGTATTTACTGTATGGAATCAAATATAAAATGCCATGACACTTTATAAAGGTAGTGCAGGTCAGGGCCATTGGTCCTGAGGATTAGAAATAGTGAGATTCAGATAGCCACAAAGGTTGCTATTTTAGTTTTTCAGAATTTTATCTCTGGTCTTTTAGCCTGGAGCTAACTTGCATGATGACACTTACCACTGCCCTTATCCAGAAAATATCGCAAACGGATTGGTAAAGAACCTTCTGTTTCTCTTCCTCTACTTGTCTTGAGAGAAGTCTGCTTTTGTGTATTTCTGTCCTGAAAGTGGACAGCCATGACCATCACAAAATTACAGCCAAGACATCCTGACCTGTTTCTCTTAACCCCTGAAATGCAGAAGAAGCCCTTGACTGGTGTAGTAGGTAAGTCATATCAGGTTCCGACAGCTAAATTAGGGGTTCTGGGCAAAGCAACCTTCAGAAACAACTTGAGGCCATTTTAATTTCCCAAAAACATTAGTAAAAGTACTTGGACTGCTGGGGCATCTGGGTGGCTCACTCAATTAAGCGTCTGGCTCTTGATTTTGGCTTAGGTCATGATCTCACAGTTTGTGAGATTGAGCCCCATGTTGGGCTCTGTGCTGATAGTGTGGAGTCTGCTTGGGATTCTCTCCCCCCACCCCCTCTCTCTGCCCATACCCTGCTTGCATGCACGCTCTCTTTCAAAATAAACAAACTTAAAACAACGTATTTGGACTGCTGACTTCTAATGTTCTAGAATGACTTGGGACCACAAAGATTCTATGAGGCTCCCTTGAAGTTTCTCTGGTAATATGGGTCAAATTCGTTGGGTGAACTCTCATTTCAATTTCCACTTTAAAAATGATTTGTCATTCATTCAAATAAGTTGTGTTTGGCAGTGTGTAATGATCTAGAAAGACCACAGGCTGAGTTTGGGCCCCTCATTTACCCAGCACTTCAGCCTACGGTGTGATAAGGCAGTGTGGTTTCATGGTTATGAGCATGGGATGGGATGTCAGCTGCGTCACTTGCTCATACAGGACATGACTATGGGCAGGTATCTTGATTGTGTTGCATTGTCCTCCTCTCCAAAAATGGAGAAATCACTGTCAACTCCCAGCATCACCACGAAAACATGCTGACATATATGAAAGTCCTCCTCATAGTTCCCGAAGTACAAATGGCACTCCATAAACTCCATGCTACTGTGTTATCACCCTAAGCACGACTAAAAGGACATAGCTTGAGACTTTCCCTGACCCTAATTTTTGGCAAACTAACTTTATACCGTGCTGATGATGACTGTTGCTTTAACTATTTCCACAACTTCCTAAACGTGGCCCAGTCTAAACTCTATTTTTAACTATGCCTGAGCAAAACCAAGAAACAAGCAAACAAGAAAGCAAGCAGAATATGGGAGCTGTCTTTAATACTTCTAAGATGAATCTGACTTTAGCTTTCTCAATATACCTTAACTCTATATTCCCCACCCGCCCCCCCCCCCACCCTTCAGCTTTCACTTAGGAGTTATTAAGAAAAAAATTTTCCTGTGAAAAATTTGCCATGCTAGGCCAAAGATTTTCTGCTGGAAATCTAGGCCATTATCATGACTCTAAAGTGTGTTGAATATGGTCCGAATCTTGTCAATGCTTAGCAGGTAGAGGACTAGCAGGACAGAGAAGGGTCAGAGAACAGCTAGTTTAAGTGGCAAGGAAAATTCCTCTCACAGCTAAGCTGTACTTGCAAAAGAAGAAAAAGCATGTGAGAAATCCCTTGATCTCCCCGCGCTGAGAGAGCAGGACTGGGCGTGATGGAGATGGTCTGATGAGACACATCCGTTAATTCAGCCTAACCTTCAAATTCAGTAGAGCTTCACAATACAATCTGACTTACACAACGAATATCTCAATTTGCGTCAGCGTTTCTCAATTATAGCTCTTGTTTTTTCTATATTCAGATACTATTGGGAAAACTGAACAAGACATTACCCTTTGGAGCCATAATTAAACCGAAACTTAACAAGAGTGGAATTGGAGTTTTTGACTAACAGCTAGCAGAATGTCGTGTCACACACTCCTCTCCTGCCACTGGCCTAAGGGAAACCAGGAGGATTTCAGAAATCACACAGACTCTCAAGAGCAGATATGTTTTAGTGTTTAAAATTAAATTCTTCCAGCGATTGGTATTGATCTGACTGGTATTGGGTGCCAGGGACTGATATTGAAACATTTATACTATTTCAAGTGCTGTGTAGAACACTTTGGAATCTGAAGAAAGTTATCTTTTCATGTTTTGAAGTTTTTTTTCTCACGAGATAAACTGAGCTGGTTAATGTTTTGTCAAATCATGCTTTCTAGGCTATGTCATCTTGTTGCCTGCTAGCGTCTAGCTCTATTTTTTCATAATAGAGAAACTCTGATTTTTTTCTC